>NC_057863.1:484259365-484578615 GCF_019393635.1 Dromiciops gliroides | reverse complement strand
CTCTCCTTCTGCTTTGTGTTTGTAGTCTTGACTGCTGGCCTGTTCCATGACTCCACTCATGGCCTCCCCACCCCACCTTGGAACTTGGATACTTGTGTATCTCCTGACTTTGACCCACTGTCTTGCTTGAACCACGGATATTTGTATACTCTCTGACTTCAAGCTGTCTGAATCAATGGCTTAAGGCACCCCCTACATCCAGCTGACTCAAGCAGTTGGTCTATACCTTTTGTTTCCAGACTTTTCTGTGTCTGATCCACTGGCACCTGTAGCCCTGCTGTAACTTCACACCTTTTCCATTAATGCCAAGAATTCTAGATTATCCTTTCCCTATTCCTAGAATGGAAAGGACAAACATGAAAAATGAAAAAAAGCCTGGTAAAGGCCAGTAAGATACTTTGGAATGCCTTTTGCACATTATAAACTGGACAGCCCTGAAAGGAAGTCAAAACTCTGGCTAATTAAAAAGGAAGAGACCATCCATAGAAGACTAGTCACAAATGGGAAAGCTACCCATAAGGGAAGAGTTACTATCTTAATGCACCATCATTGGAGATTTATAACCAGATTCTTGAAGGCTAGGAATGTGAAACTGAATACAAAACAGACCCTTTCTGTAGGAAATTTAGCCAGAAAGAGATGATCCATTATGTGGGCAGTATTGATCCTTCTCTGGTGACTCCCTATTTGAGAAGGAGTAGTAACCTCTATATATTATCAGTGAATTAAGAAAGCTTATCCAGTGACTTCTGAAAGGCCTGGAAAGACTTGTATGAACTGATGTATAGTGAAGGAAGCAGAACCAAGATATGTATACTGAAGTAAGAAGTAAGCAGAATCACTGTGCACAGTGACAGCAATATTGTTTGATGAAGAACTGTGAATGATTTAACTATTCCCAGCAATACAATAATCCAAGACAATCCCAAAGGAATAATGATGAAGCATGCTATCCATCTCCAGAGAAAGAACTGATCTTGATTGAACACAGACTGAAGCAGGCTATTTTTCACTTTCCTTCTTTCATTTTTTCCTTTTATTCAGGTTTTCTGATACAAAATGACTAATATAGTAATGTTTTACATAATTGCATATACATAACCTAAATCTGATTGTTTACTGCCTCAGAGATGGAGGAGGGGAGGGAGGGGAAGAGACAGAATTCGGAACTCAACACTTTAAATAAAAATGTAAAAAGAAAAAGAAAGTTTATCCAGGAAGGGACATATGCCCTTTGGAAAAGTATGATGTGGAGAAGAGAGATCTCAAGGTGCTCATCTTCTGGGGTGAAAACCAATTGATTTGATGTATTTTCAAAGGTATAACACTGGAAGAAGTGAACTTAACTTCAAGAATTTAAGGGGGAGGGGGCAGCTAGGTGGCGCAGTGGATAAAGCACTAGCCCTGGATTCAGGAGGACCTGAGTTCAAATCAGACCTCAGACACGTGACACTTACTAGCTGTGTGACTCTGGGCAAATCACTCATTGCTCCACAAACAAACAAACAAAAACAGGGGAAAAAAAGAATTTAAGGGGGAAATGTTCCATGGCTAAGAACTATCCAAATTTTCTTTCAGGCAATTAAACATTCTCTAACTTACATAGAGACAAGGTCATACACATTATATTAATAGTGGAATGGAATGGGAAAAATGGAGATTTGTCCTCCTACTATTCACTAATAGAAAAATTTAGGGAGATAAGAAAACACATCTTTATGCATATACATATATAGACATGTACTTATATACAAACATATATGTATATGCATGTTTATACATACATAAATATATGTATTATATAAGACATAACTACAATAGAATATTTTAAGTTTTGCAAAGTGATTTAAAAATATCTATTTTATACTCAGCCCCACTTTATAGTGATTATATACATATATTCATGTATGTTTGTATACATATAAACATGCATATACATATATAAAAAACCAAACTATGTGTATATAGTGCACACATGTATATATGTAAACACACCTAGTTTTGAAGGCTGTGAATGCACCCTTCTTGATCTCTATCTCTTAGAATCTTCCATGTTTCATGGTCCAATTCCGGTGCTCAGGGGAGTTCCTCCAGGACAGGGACTTTCACTTCATCATCTTTGCATGTGGCAGGAATTTAATGTTTGCTGAATCAAATCAAGTGTAAATTCTGCTAAGTCATCCTAAGCTGGAAAGGTTCTGAGCAAATGCCCAGTAATGGTCTGAGTCTGTAGTAAATAGTCCAGCCTGGCTAAATAGGGAGAGGTTGTGTGTGACAATCCTCTGCCAGTGTCAAGTGAGGAAACATAGATGCTTACCAAGTTTTTGTGACTGTAATGGATGAGGTTCAGTACTCAGTCTAAATGAAAGTGAGATTTTTTTTTTTTAACAGATAGTAAGGTACTCCACATGTTACCATTTGCAGGTTAATGACATTAATTCCCAAAACACGACAAATCTTTTTCACATGATATCTACCATCTTAAGAATTTGACCTTAATATCCACAGAGGAAAAATCAAGTAAAGTATACACATTGTCCAGACTACAATATACAGTTGGATGGAGTTGTTCCATCAATTTACATATCTTAGATTCTTCAGATGCACAGTGACTTAATAGGAATAAAGAATGGGTTGGATTGCATTTGAGAAATTGCAATGCTTTCAGTGATTCCAAGCAGACCTCTGAAGCAAAAAACCTTCTTTTTTTTATTGTAGAAATTTAAAAATAATTGTCAGATTAATAACTAGATAACTTCATGGATTCAATTACAGATCTCTTTAAGCCTCATTGATACTGTACAACAAAGTCTCATCTGAATATTTGTCATTCAGATTTCATGTAGTATAATTCATAGAGTGGTAAATGTGGGCTGGAGAGGGGAAAAACCCCATCTTTTAAAAATATCAGCATCCCTCTGATGGTGCTAAATGACTGTATATTGTGGAACACCAATCAATGAGGAAGAAAAATTGTAGATAACCTAAACATCAGTGAAGGAACACATGGTGGGAGTAGGTGGAAGGCAGCTTATTAACAACTCTTGTAGGCCAGAATAATAGAAATAAGACTTGAGTTTCCACCATCCTCTCACAAGACCAACCAAGACCGTTGTGACTAAAGAGCTCTAGAGACAAACCTGGGGCAGTTTGAAGTAACTGGAACTGATCTAGAACCTCAACCTTTGGTTGAGGAAGACCTAAAGTCATCTCTAGGACACTGGCAATAAGTTCTCCAGACCCTTAGGACCTCAGAGGACTTTCTTGTTCATTGCTTTTTGTCTGCCCGTCTATTGTATTTATCTGCTTTTATCTTTTTTTTTTTTTAAGTGAGGCAATTGGGGCTAAGTGACTTGCCCAGGGTCACACAGCTAGTAAGTGTTAAGTGTCGGAGGCCGGATTTGAACTCAGGTACTCCTGACTCCAGGGCCGGTGCTCTATCCACTGCGCCACCTAGTTGTCCCCTGCTTTTATCTTTCTGTGAACAACTTTTTAACAAGTTTGAGAACTGCTTTTACTTGAGGGTATCTAAATATGTTTTTATCAAAGAGATTATTTGAACCCTGAGACTCTGAATGATCCATTGCAACAGAAGTTAAAGAGGGGAGTACAGGGGACACAAACCAACAGTCACTTATGAATAAGAAGTAGTACAAAAAGAAATCTTGCAGCTTTCAATTTAACAATCCTATAACTGAGCATATATCCAAAAGAGTTCAAAGACAGAAAGGCCCCATCTGTACCAAAATATGAATAAATTTAGCAGCATGGGACAATAATTGCATAGGATGAGAAGACTTTTTAATTCCCCTTAATATCAAATTCAGAGTTGGATTTTTTCACTTTTACTTTCATTGTTAGAGGGGGAAAAGAGCTAAATTTATTTCAGGTTTCATTCAGAATATTAAAGAATGCCCCCCACATTTTTCATTGCATCTGGTATTATTGATAAACTAGGGAAGTCAAGGCAGGAAGGAGTCTCAAATCTATTCCATACCAAGATCAATTAAAGGGAATGGGACTATTTAATCTAAAATGGAGAAGATTTAGGGGGAACATCATCCTATTGTTAAGTATTTGAAGGGCCATCCTGTGGAAGAGGAAATAGATTTGTCTTGCTTGGTCCCTTAGGCAGAAGTAAGAATAATGGGTAGTAGGAGCAAAGAAGCTAATTTAGGTCTGATGAAGGAAAAAATAATAATGAACAATACCCACAAGTAGAATGGTCTATCTCGGGAAGTAGTGTGTACCCCCTCATTCAAGCAAAGGCTAGAGAATCCCTTGATGGTTGTGTTATAGAGAAAGTTGCTTTGTGGGTAGGGGCTGAACTAGACAGCCTGAAAATGTTTTCAACTCTGGAATTCTTTGATCTAAGATTAAAGACTCAAAGAAAGAACTAAAAAGATGTAACTACCATGAATTCAAATTTAGGATAACAGAATTTTAAAGTTGGAAGTAGCTTTAGAGATTATATAATCCACTCACCTCCTTTTATCATGTAAAGGAGTTTCTCCTTTAGACTTCAGTAATGTTGCTGATTGAAAGGCACAAAGACAAGTGTGAGATTTACATATGGAAAACATCAAGAAAATATCCTGCAAAAACAATGCTTTTGCCCAGGATGAAGACTTTCTCAATTCCTGGATTACCAGATGCTTATTTGCATATGACCAACAAGAGAACTTCAGTGTTAATAACTAGAGAATCCAAAACCACAAAAATATTTTGTAATTGCAAGGCAACTGTACATTGCCTTGTCTGGGATTAGCCTCAAGAGCTGAAGGCTTGGTAAAATATTAGTTAATTACCATAAGATAGAGTGAGATCTCTCACTGAGAGAACGCAGTGTCCCGGACCAAGATGAGTCTTTAAGAAGACCTCAGAGCCTGGCATAAGTAAAATTAAACTTCTCTGCCCTGCCACTTGCTGCTTTGGAGGTAGAAATGCCTTGAGGCCCAGGTCTCTCATACTTTCTGAGAGTACAGCCTACTCTGATAGCAAAAAGACCTAGTTCACCAGAGAAACAGGTGGGTATGTCCCACCAATTAAATAGCAGCCCAGTTTTGCAGCAGAGTCAGTCATCCAACAGAGATGCTACACCTACCAGCAACCTTTAAGAAGATATTCTCTGAGAAAAAGATGAGGTTCCCAGTTCCATAGTTCCAAGTTGTCCTGGCCACATGTGTTCTCTACATGCTACTCACTATCATGACACTTTAAATTTTTGCACACTTCCCCTGCCCTCCATGGACACTGTGTATACTGATGGGAGAGTATGCCCCAAGTTTATGGATTGAATGTCGGGTAATAATTTTTCTTTTTTTGCTTTTCAAGTAAATCTTTTGTTAAGGATTGCTCAAGTTAGTTGGCTGATTTGTTCATTGTCAGCATACTGATGGGGGCTTTGGAACTAAAGGAGGAGTAGGAGCAGGAATGGTATAGCTCCACCCAGTGAAATATGAGGCAAAGTTGTGAGCTGAGAGGATGGAAGCAGGAGAAGCCATGGGATGTCTGAGGAAGACCCAAACTGTTAATGTTAATGCAGGTTGTGTGGATGAGCCAATAAGAAGAGGTGGGATATCGGTACCTACTACATATATATATGGAAACTTAAGCACAGTTATAAGGTTATGTAGGGCACAGGGATGAAATGCTTTAAATAACTACTTAACAAGCTTCTACCCTCTCTATAATTCCCCAAAGCTAAATATGCATATTTTTCTTTCTTTTTTTTTTTTTGGTGGGGCAATGAGGGTTAAGTGACTTGCACAGGGTCACACAGCTAGTAAGTGTCAAGCGTCTGAGGCCGGATTTGAACTCAGGTACTCCTGAATCCAGGGCCAGTGCTTTATCCACTGCACCACCTAGCTGCCCCCATATTTTTCAACATAAAAAAGTGGGTGTATTTTTACTTTTGTTGGGCCTTAGTTCTGTGTCCTTTTGTTTCTAAGTCCTTATAGCTCTTTATGGAAGGAAAATCTTTCTTAGATGGTAAACTCTGAGCAGAAGGATGGAGATTAATTGCACTTTTTGAACTCCCCCAAAATATGTTGATGTGATGCTGACATATTTAAGGGATTTCATTTCAGCAAGGGTTTTAATTGTTTTTTGCTTGACTGTTATTCTAACACTAAGGAGGAACCTTGCTTCAGGCCTTTAACACTTTGGGAGTCTGTATTTAACCAAGAATAGCACTGTATGTTATACTTTGAAGTTGCTTGGCCAAACTAGTCTTTAAAATTGGGCATAGCAAGATGGTGTCATATCTGCATAAGTTCCACCCCCACTTCATCCCTTTTCTTTTCTTCTGCTATATTCATTTTTTATCTAAAAGTGTATCTAAGAGGGAGCATGGAATTATATATGAATGTCTACATGACCCTACTTACAATCTTCATCTTGTGACACTTCTCATTAGTAAAGGACACCTCACCCTGACAGAGTAGCAAAGTAAACTGGAACCTGATGTCTTTTGTCCCAGTCAGGCAGCCAAGATCACTCTGCTACACTGAGGAGCATATCCTAAGTTTTGTCTTTTCTGCCCTTTGTCTCTTCTTTTTTCCTCTATTATCTCTTCACTGCCCTCTTCTCTACCCCAAATTGAGGAAATAATTTTCCAGCTCCTTTTTCTTTTTATTTATTTATTCATTCATTCATTCATTTATTTATTTTAGTGAGGCAATTAGGATTAAGTGACTTGCCCAGGGTCACACAGCTAGTAACTGTTAAGTGTCTGAGGCCGGATTTGAACTCAGGTACTCCTGATTCCAGGGCCGGTGCTCTATCCACTGCGCCATTTAGCTGCCCCTACTTTTTCTTTTTAAAGACTCATCTTCCTGGTTCAGGGCACTGGGTTCTCTCAGTGAGAGATCTCACTCTATCTTATGGTAATTAACCAATTTTTTCCCTCTGGTAAGGAAGACCATGGACTGATCTTCAACCTGCACATGAATACAAGACTGTACAAACTGCAAGAAAATCTGAGTTCAAAGTTGGCCCCAGACACTAATGGCATCACCTTGGGCAAGTCATTCGACCTCTGTCTGCCTCAGTTTCCTCAAGTGTAAAATGGGTTTAATAATAGCACCTACCTCACATCATTGTTATAAGGATGAAACAAAGTTATAATTGTAAAGCCTTCTGCAAAGCCTAAAATTATTTATATCTATCTATCTATACCAGCTATTATTACTATTTAGTCAATTGGTCATGTCTGACCCCATTTGGGTTTTTCTTGGCAAAGATACTGAAGTAGTTTGCCATTTCCTTCTCCACCTTATTTTAACAGATGAGAAAACTGAGGCAAACAGGGTTAAGTGAATTGCCCGGGGTCACATAGCAGGTGTCTGAGTCTGAGTATATGAGGCTGGATTTGAACTCAGGTCCTCCTGACCCCAGGTCCAGCATTCTATCTACTACACAACCTAGCTGCCCAATATTATTATTACTATCATGATTATTATGATTATCACAAACAGGTCAAAAATATCTTAGAATGAAAACTCATTTGCCATCATCGTGTTGAGCAGATAGAAGCAATTCGATAGTATATTGGATAAAACACTGGTTTCAGAGTCAGGAAGACATGAGTTCAAATCCTATTTCAGATACTTAAACTATCTCAGCCTCTGTTTCCTCATCTGTAAAACAGGGAAAATCATAGCATCTTCCTCACAGGGCTGTAGTAAGGGTCAAACGAGATAAAGTAAAGAGATTAGTAAACTTGAAAGCACCATGTAATGTCACCTACTGCCATTATCTGTCTTCCTTCAAAAGCACCATTGTGTTTATATAGATACAGGACTCTCAAAGATTTTTCAAGGAAACTTCAGCTCAAATTAGCTGTGCAGATGGGTACTTAAATAAATAATGAGGGAAAAAGAACATTTGGCAAAGAGCTGGAGGTCTTAAAAAATGTATTTGTGTTTGGATCATCAATTGGTTTTGCTTTTCTATGGATAATTACAAATGATTTCCTATGATTCTAAAAGAAATATTTACTCTGTGATTCTGTCTTTTTTTTCCACATATTTTTCTTTTGAATCTTGTAGTTTTTCCAATTCACTCTTCATTAACACCCTTGATTAGATAACATGCACTTTTTTATTTTTTTAAATATTGAGGAAAGGCAATAGGAATCGAGCTATTAGTCTAGCAAGTAAATACTACCAACTAATGACATTAACAAAATCAGAAATATCAAGTCATAACAAATCTCCCTGCCAAGAAGCCCCACAGCCACCATT
The DNA here is from genome assembly GCF_019393635.1 of Dromiciops gliroides. Taxonomy (NCBI): domain Eukaryota; kingdom Metazoa; phylum Chordata; class Mammalia; order Microbiotheria; family Microbiotheriidae; genus Dromiciops; species Dromiciops gliroides. Next base: position 484,570,369 of record NC_057863.1, on the reverse strand, counting down.
AACAGGGGAAGGAAAATTCCTTGGAGAGAGATGTCTTACGGGCTTACTTGAAAACACCAACATTCTATGTTCGAATTCTGAGGTTAATTAACTCTTAAAGTGTTTCTATATTGTGGAATAGTTTTTCTTTGTGTTTTCAAAATTTCACATTTGAAAGCTTTACATCCCTACCCCTTGCCATGACATCTTTTATAGAATTTTAATTAATAGGCTCTGATTCATTCTTCTTTTGAACCTAAAATCTAGGATGGATGTTACACTGAAACATTCTTCCCCTTCTGTAGATAAAACAGCCACTTACTGTCTCTGTGAACCTGGGGAAGTCACTCAACTCCTTTGGGCCTCAGATCCTCATCTGTAAAATGAGAAGTGGTCTAAACGGCCTTTAAGGTCCTTTCCAACTCTAAATCTATGGTTTAAGATCCCTCTTCTCTTCAAGGATCCAGTCACTTCCATCCCAGCAACTAGTTCCTCCCTGATGGTGAGAATCAGATCTAGAATAGAATTTCCCCTTATTGGTTCTTTCACCTTTAGGAGGATCTTATCCTTAAGAGAAGTCAAGAAGTTATTAGGTGTTTGACAGAGAGAACTTCAGGGTCTCTCCAAATAAGTGAAGTGTTACATCATTACTAAATCAGGATTTCCTAAATTCTTTATCTTTTTCCTCTTTCCATTCAAGTAGTACATAGTATACTTTAACCACAGTATTTCTTCTGTTTCTGCCTGATTGATTTTTACCCAAATGTTCTCTACCATTCTTTGCCCTCTTCTTCTATAGTTTCTCATTTAATGTAAGACTCACTCCCTCAGGGATTCTATCCCCTCCATAAAGCTTTACCTGATACTCTTAGTTATCTGTCCTCAAATTATTTGGCAATATACTTATCTATGTAGATGTTGCAGTAGAATACAAAGTCCTTCAAGTTGTGGTATATGAATACAATGGAATACTATTGTGCTGTAAGAAATGATGAGCAGGAGGAGTTCAGAGAAACCTGGAGGGTCTTACGTGAGTTGATGATGAGTGAGATGAGCAGAACCAGAAGAACATTGTACACAGTATCATCAACATTGAGTGTTGACCTACTGTGATGGACTATATTCTTCTCACCAATGCAATGGTACAGAAGAGTTCCAGGGAACTCAGGATAGAAGAGGATCTCCAAATCCAAGAAAAAAAAAAAGAACTGTGGAGTATAGATGCTGATTGAACCATACTATTTCTTTTGTTTTGGGTGCTGTTGTTTTTTTTTTTTCTATTTTGAGGTTTTGCATTACTGCCCTGATTTTTTCTCTTATAACAGGATTAATGCAGAAATAGGATTAATGTTATCATGGATATATATATGTGTGTGTATATATATATATATATGTATATAGATATATAGATATAACCTATATCAGATTACCTGCTGTCTAGGGGGAGGGGGAGGGAGGGGAGGGAGGGAGAAAAATCTGAAATTGTAAAGCTTGTATAAACAAAAGTTGAGAACTATCTTTACATGTAACGGAAAAAATAAAATACCTTATATGTAAAAAAAAATATATATATATAAGGTCCTTGAGGACAAGAACTTTTTGGGTTTTGTCTTCATATGAGCAGCAAGTAGCACAGTCTCCTGAAAAGAGGAGTATCTATCTATCTATCTATCTATCTATCTATCTATCTATCTATCTATCTATCTATCTATCTATCTATCTATCTACTTACTTATTTATTTTTGTGGGGCAATAAGGGTTAAGTGACTTGCCCAGGGTCACACAGCTAGTAAGTTTCAATGTGTGAGGCAAGATTTGGACTCAGGTCCTCCTGAATCCAGGGCCGGTGCTTTATCTACTGTGCCACCTAGCTGCCCCCTAAAAGAGAAGCATTTAATGCATGTTAATGCATTGTTGAATTGAATTAATAAGACAGTGTCTAAGAAAATTATTTCAGTTTCTGGACCACAGCTTGAAATACAGAAATTATAGGTTCTTGGTTAGGGATGGGGTACATCTCATTCTGGTAAGTCTCTATTTTCCTGGAGCCTTGTGAATTTGATAAAGAGACTTTAAACTGAGAAGAAAGACAAGGAAGACATTTTCCCATATCTCTACAAAGCCAGAAGCCATGTAGAATAAGAGGTATAAATGAAAAATTGCAGTAGAGGACCACTTATTCACAGACAACAATATCCAAAAAGGCAATTAGCAATAAGATACATAGCTTCAGATGTCCATACAAATGCACAAATTATGGATAATAAAGATATGCCCTAAATCCTAATAGGAAAGGAGAAAATTTGGTCTCATATCATGAAAATTAGATGGGGCAGACCTCATGCCTGAAAAATACCACTGTTCCCAAAGGAATGGCATAAATGGAAAGGGTGGCACAATAGCATTGGATATTAAGAATATTGACTTATATGAGGAAATCTGGCTATCAGAGTAGGGAAACACTCATGGTACTGAGAACAATGGAGAGTGCAAGGAAAAGGGAAATAGTGATAGGAGACATTAGGGCTTTATCAAGAATAGGTAACCCCAGGCTAACATCATGTCTTTTCCTGAGTTAGTTACTAGGCTGACAGATCAAGGTAGTACTATAGATGCAGCATGCCTGGACTTTAGGAAAACATTTAGTCTTGTCCTTGTGGACAAGAAGGGAAGATATAGGTTGGTATAGTTAGTTGAATATGGAACTTGTGGACCAGACACAAAGATTAATCATTAATGGGTTGATGCCACCTTAGGAGGTAGTGTCCAGTAAACTATCTCTGGGACCTGTCCTTGTCCTGTGGCATTTGACATTTTTATCCATGTTGTCAATATGATGACACTCTTATCTAATTTGTAGCAGACAGAATCAGAGAATCTCAGAGTCTAAAGAGGTATCAGAGGTCTTTTGGTCCAACTTGGACTTATTAGTACTTAATTAGAACAGTACCTCTCAGTACTACCTCCTTCCTGAAAGCTTTCCCTGATCTCTTCAGTTGTCAATCATCTCTCCTCAAGTAGCTTATATGTACTTATTTGTATGCATGTCATATCTGCTCCCCATGCCCCTGGAGATTTAGCTTTGTATCTTCTCTCTTAGTACAACAAGAAGTGTACAAGAAGTACAAGGTATCTCAAATGTCTTAGTTCAGGTTTAAATGATCAAAACTCAATTCTGTATTCTCTTTAGGGACTCTCTCTCTCTCTCTCTCTCTCTCTCTCTCTCTCTCTCTGACTATATTTTTGTCATTGGAACATTGTGAGGATTAAATGAGATAATATATGTAAAGTCCTTTGCAAACCATAAATCGCAGTATACATGCCAGCTAGTAGTAGTAAAAGTAGTAGTAGTAGCAGCAGCAGCTATTGGGTTTGTTCTCATTGTCCTGAATACAGATTAATTTTCCTGCTCAGACTCCTGAGTCTAGCATCTCCTAGTAATTTGTATTTTCACTTTGGACTTTGTGCTACCATTTGTAAAATGGGAAAAACAATACCTGTAACACCTGCCTCCCTCATAAGGTTGTTGTGAGGCTCAAATATGTATGTAAAGGGTTTTGCCAACTACAGTGTTGTATAAATGCCTATTATTATTTATATATTTTATGGACAGGATTGTCATTTCAATGGTACAGTGTACTCCCAGTGAGGAGCCTCACATTGACCAGTTATTCAGGTGGTTCCTGAAGTTTCTGGTCTTAGAGAGTTGCCTGGAGGCACATGGAGGCTAAATGACTTGTCCAAGGCTGCACAGCTAATATCTGCCACAAGTAGAACCTGATATCTGGGTCTTCTTCCTAGAGACCTGACCTTGAAGTAAACAAGACCCAGATTCAAGTTTCACCTCTGGCATTCATTGGCTATGTGACCATGGAACAGTCACTTAGCCCATGGGTTCTTAATCATTTTTGTGCCATGGACCCATTGGGCAGTCTAGTGAAGGCAATGGTTCCCTTCTCATAAGAATGTTTTAAAATCCATAAAATATGTAGGATTACAAAAGAAACAAATTATACTGAAATACAGATATCTTTTTTTAAAAATCAAATTCATGGACCCTAAGTTAAGAACGCCTGGCTTAAGAATGCTGGACTTAGAGTCAGGAAGACCTGAGTTCAAATCTGATCCCTGCTACTAACTGTGTGAGCTCATGCAAGTTATTTAAATCTCAATTTTCCTCAGTTTCCTCAATTATAAAATGGGGATACAAAGACATTCCCCAAAAGAGAAAAAGACCTTTTTGTATAAAAATATTTATAGCAGCTCTTTTTTGTGGTGGCTAAGAACTGAACATCAGAGGAAAGCCCATCAATTGGGAAATGGCTAAACAAATTGTGGTTTATGATTATTATGGAATATTATTTTTCTATAAAGTGATAAGCAGGATGATTTCAGAAAGGCCTGAAAAGACTTGTATGAAGTGATATATAGTGAAGTGAGCAGAACCAAGAGAACATTGTGCACAGAGACAGCAATATTGTTTGATGAAGAACTGTGAATGACAACTATTCTCAGCAATACAATGATCAAGACAATCCCAAAGGACTAATGATGAAGCATATTATCCACCTCCAGAGAAAGAACTGATATTGACTGAACACAGACTGAAGCATGCTATTTTTCACTTTCTTTCATTTTCTTCTTTTATTCGAGTTTTCTTGTACAAAATGACTTATAGGGTAATGTTTTACATAATTGTACATGTATCACCTATATCTGCTTGCTTATTGCCTCAGGGAGGGGGGGAGAGGGGAGAGAGGGAAGGAAGGATAGAATTTGAAACTCAAAAATTTAAATAAAAATGTTTATTAAAAAAAATAAATCCAGGGCAGCTAGGTGGCGCAGTGGATAGAGCACCGGCCCTGGATTCAGGAGGACCTGAGTTCAAATCAGGCCTCAGACACTTAACAGTTACTAGCTGTGTGACCCTGGGCAAGTCACTTAACCCCAATTGCCTCACTAAAACAAAACAAAACAAAACAAAAATAAATCCAAAGCAAATTTAAAAAAAATAATAAAATAAAATAAAATAAAATGGGGATAATAACAGCACCTCCCTCCCAGGATTGTTGTGAGCATCAAACGATAGATTATATATACAGTACTTTGCAAACTTTAAAGGTGCTATTTATTTTATAAGTGTAAAGAAGGTACCAGTCTACACTGGTAGTAAGAGTTTCCTCATTGAGGGATTTCCTGTGCCATTGAAATCACAAGTCCAGTCCCCGTTCCTATCATTATTAATTATTACCAGTTATTTATTCCTTTGGATAATAATACATAACCTATACATATATAATTTTTTGCAGGGCAATGAGGGTTAAGTGACTTGTCCAGGGTCACACAACTAGCAAGTGTCAAGTATCTGAGTTCAGATTTGAATTCAGGTCCTTCTGAATACAGGGCCGATGCTTTTATCCACTGAGCCACCTAGTTGCCCCCAATACATAACATTTAAATAGTACCTGCTATATGCTAGGGACTGTGTTAAATGCTTTACAATTATTATATCATTTGATCCTTACAACAACCTTGCAAGGTAGATTTTATTATTCCATTTTACAGATGAGGAAACTAAGGCAAATAGAGGTTAAGTGACTTGCCCAGGGTCACACAACTAGTGCCTGTCTGAAGCTGCATTTAAACTCAGTCCTGACTCTAGGCTCAGGACTCATGCCACCTAGCCACTCCTGGTATGGTTTTTTACTAAGACCATATCTACTCAATGGTATCTTACTGACTCTCTCACCTCCCACACAAACCAGACCCTTTCCCAACCCATGTACGGGTGTCTCTGCTGTTAGCATCCCAGGAGCATTTCTTTATATGAGTATAGGTAGGGGGATACCACAATTACAAGTTCTAGACAGTCAGAGGAGTCAGCCTGGAGACACTGGGTCAAGGAAAGAAAACACAAAGACTGCAGACTTCATCTGCTTAGGAGCTTTCCTAAGGACTCCCTGTGACAACACCTTATCTTCACAATGGCTCATTAGCAAATATGCTCAAGCTACAGGTTTGTCCCCCAGGCTGTTTCAGTTCCTATCCATATATACTATAATGCCCTGCCTCTTCTCCCTTCACATGTGGTCTGTCTAGGGCCAGTGCCTACTTGGGTATATATGAACTTGAGCTTCTAAATTCAGCAGAATTCAGTCTGTGCAGAATAGATTTTTGACAGCTGCTACTGATGTGTGACATTGATCATCTCAGTCACAGAGAATCAGATCCATTTGGGAAGCATGTCAAATCTAAAGCCCTTAATGCATCAGCAAGGCTGATTTTTTTTTTTTAAGTGACAGGTGAGAAGCGATGAACTTATTAAAATGGCTAACCTTTCCCTTCCTGGTTCATGGACACAGAGCAAAGAACTGCCAACAAAAAGGATCAGTATGGGTCTTCCCTGAAGCAAGTCTTTTTTGCCTTAGAGGGATAACTCTCCTCGGAAGGACTGTTTAAAAAGCTTGTTCATCACAGGGATATATGTTTTTTAAAAGTCTGGCTTTACCATTTCCATGGCAGGATTTTAAAGCCAACACTCCTATTTCCTAACAATTCAACCTGGTGTGGGCTTTCTTTCAGGCCTTTAACTAAGAATGTGTGTCAATTCCTGACTACAGTGTTCATGCTTGGGAATCAGTCTATTCTTTGTTCCTGAGGAAGGGCTCCAAGCTTGACTTGGTGTTATGGTGTATGGCCATTGGCTGTTTGCTTTTGAATGTACATGATTGACTTTTTAGCACAGAGAAATCTGTATGACCAAGCAAGAGGTTCTTGCTAATATCTAATCTATGAGACTTTACTCTCTGGTTGCAAAATGGACAATGAATCAAAGAGTGATAAGGCTATAATCAATCAATCAATCAACCAACATACATTTATTAAGCAACTAGCATGTACCAGGCCCTGTACTAGGCACTAGAGATAGAAGATATACAAACACAAAAAATGAAACAATTTTAGTCCGCAAGGTGCTTACATTCTGTTAATTCGTGAGACAAGTAAATATTTAACTATGTGAAGCATACATGTAAAAATAAATACAACGTAGTTAAACACAAAGGCACAGTGGATAGAGTTCCAGGCCTGAAGTCAGAAAGATTCATGCTCCTGAGCTCAAATCTGGCCTCAGACACTTATTAGCTGTGTGACCCTGGGCAAGTCACTTAACCCAGATTGCCTCAGTTTCCTCATCTATAAACCACTCTAGTACCTTTGCTAAGAAAAATCCCAAATGGGATCATGATGGATCATAAATGACTGAAAGACTGAACAACAAGTTAAATAAAAGATAGTTGGGGAGGAAAGGGCACTAATGGTTGTTGGATCAGAAAGGCTTCATGTAGAATGTGGTTCACGAGTTGCATCTTAAAGAAAGAGTGAGACTCTATGAGGTAGAGATAAGGAATGTATGCCTTCCAGTGATAGGGAATGGCCAATAGTACATTTGAATGGAACACATGCCACATGGTCACATGTCTCAGATTTACCCAGCCCTCTAGGATGAAATTATTACTACCACTCACCATCATTGTTACTGTTCACTCTTCATTTTCAAAGAGGACCAATGACATCATGATGGTGGAGTCAGGATACAGAAAATAATGGTTCAGGGAAACTAGGTGGTGTGATGAAATAATGGGATTTAGCAGATACTCAAAGACCCACCTGGAGATTAATCAAGACTGATTGAATCAAGTGAGGGTGATTGACTGCTGATTAAGCCTACTTCAAGTTAATTGGATTGTAATCACACCTGGCTATCCCTTAAGAAGGTATTGTTCTCAGAAACTAGACTGTGAACTCAACTTGAGAACACCTTCAAAGACAATGGATTTGGATGACACCAACCAATCACCTTGAAGCAGTGTGTACGGACCACCTCTGTTCCAGATCTATAAAAAGCTTCCACAAACAGCTTGCTAGGGAGTTCCTGATTAAAGCAGGCTCCTGGAGGAGAACTTCAGGAAGAACCCAACCAGGCTGGAACTCTAGGCTAGGTAGGACTTCTTTTTCTTAACTCCTTGTGAATACCTCTATGCTTTAATAAATGTTTAATGCCTAAAGACTGGTGCTGAAGCTTCTGATTTAAGGTGACCACAATTTAGATTTTAAACATCACAGTGGCACAATGGATAAAGCACTTACTAGCTGTGTGACCCTGGGCAAGTCACTTAACCCTCATTGCCCTTCCAGAAAATAACGGATGATGGGTGATGTCTTGACTTGCATGTGAATTAGATTTAAATGAGGCAGAGTTGTGCAGTCATCAGCCTCATTCTCTCTTCAATGTCCAGTGTTAAAACAAAAGCCAAGATGACTGGCAGTGACCCAGGATACAGTGGATGACCTTGGCTTCTTCAATGCCTGACCAAGTTCTAACTACCTGCTTCAGCCATTATCCACTATTGGAACCCCACGGATACAGATCACTTGGAACACATGAGTCTCCAGTTGCCTACATAAATGTAAGCCATCCTGATTCATGTTTTCACTGAATTTAGAGTCCCTCCAACAATATTCAAGTACTGTGTTTCTATAGAATCACATTTAGAGAAGAGATATAAATATAAATACAAACATCTTATGTAAAAAGTAGCAACAGGTCTGTCAGCATGTTGGTGAAATGTAATAATGTAAGCTTATCTTGCAGAAGAGTGGAGGTTTGTGATATGGTTTTGTTTTTTTAAGAAATAAAAGCCATCTTTATTTTGCTGCTGCACAATAAATTTCTTTCTTTCTTTCTTTCCTTCTTTCTTTCTTTCTTTCTTTCTTTCTTTCTTTCTTTCTTTCTTTCTTTCTTTGCAGGGCAATGAGGGTTAAGTGACTTGCCCAGGGTCACACAGCTAGTAATTGTCAAGTGTCTGAGGCCGAATTTGAACTCAGGTTCTCCTGAATCCAGGGCTGGTGCTTTATCCACTGTGCCACCTAGCTGCCCCTGCTCGATAAGTTCCAATGTAACCTTGAAAATTTCCTTTCTCCCTTTAACTTCCCTTTGCCAAACTCTCTGTGGAATACAGCAAGAGTGATAGACAGCATTTGGCAGCTGGAGAACTAGTTGGTTCAGGCTTGAGACTGAGATTTCAAGACAACAGCAGGTGAAATGCCTAATGGGCATAGCAAGCAGTCTGACTTCTTCCATCATTCCTTGGCCTGACACCTACAGGGTTAGTGTGAGGCAGGAATTCTCAATACTGGCTTAAGGGCATCTCAGAGTTAGGACACTTACAGAAGACACCTGAGCCATGACATCTAAGAAATAATAAGACATTGAAAAGACCAAAAAGTTCATCTCAAGACTGAAAGTAAAAATTAGTGAGAAGAGGAAGGAGAGGGGGTCAAGGAAGCAGAGTTCAGATGCATCCAAATTCTATGCACTGAAGTAGATATTTCAACACCTAAGGTTATCAGTGATTATTAAATTTACCACCACCTATTTCAGTGTACAAAGTTGTATTATGTGTTACTCCCTAACTTAAATCCTCTGTCCCAAGTCAAAGGCTATGGGGCAGGGCAGCTAGGTGGCGCAGTGGATTAAGCACTGGCCCTAGATTCAGGAGGACCTGAGTTCAAATCTAGCCTCTGACATGTGACACTTACTAGCTGTGTGACCCTGGGCAAGTCACTTAATCCTCATTGCCCCACAAACAAAACAAACAAACAAACAAACAAGACTAATGGGTTCAGGGACCTGGGCATTTATTAAGTGCCTACTCTATACCAGGCACTTTGCTAGGTACAAAACAAAAATGTAACAGTCCTTGTCCTCAAGAAGCTTACCTTCTATCAGAGTATATAACACATATATTAAAAAGTATATGCAGGGGCAGTTAGGTGGCGCAGTGGATAGAGCACCAGCCCTGGATTCAGGAGGACCTGAGTTCAAATCTGGCCTCAGACACTTAACACTTACTAGCTGTGTGACCCTGGGCAAGTCACTTAACCCCAATTGCCCCACAAAAAAAAAAGTATATGCAAAATTAATATGAGGCAAATTTTTCTGGGGGGGCAGGGAGTGACCACTTCTTGGATCCCACAAGCAAGAGGTATTGGTGCTTTTATATCTCTCCTTTAAATTCACTCTCAGGACGAGCTGTAGAGGTTGAGGTCTGCAACATTTAATTTCTTTTTTTTCTTTTCTTTCTTTTTTTTTTTTGCAGGGCAACGAGGGTTAAGTGACTTGCCCAAGGTCACACAGCTAGTAGGTATCAAGTGTCTGAGGCTGGATTTGAACTCAGGTCCTCCTGAATCCAAGGCCAGTGCTTTATCCACTGCACCACCTAGCTGCCCCAACATTTAATTTCTTATCAGAAGTTTTCTTCATGCAAAAAGCAATGCTTGAGCAGTTTTGGTGTTAAGTAAGTTGTCCAAGGTCATACAAGTAGAAAAGGGGAAGGAACAAACATTTATTACATGCCTACTATATGCCAGGCAATGTAATAAGCATTTTACAAATATTAACTCATTTTATCCTCAGAACAACCCTGGAAGATAGGTGCTATTATTATCTCCATTTTAGAGTTGAGGAAACTGAGGCAGACAGGGTATCAGGTTGATATCAGCCCCTCTGAATCTGGAACCAATATTCCTTTCACCATCCACCTGGCTGCTCTGCCTGAAGGTCCTATTATACAACCTCAGCTGCTTTCTCATGCCTCATTCCACCCAACCCCAAATACAGACATGCCAGTGTATACAGAAGTATTGCCCCATATCCTGGGTAGAAGAAGAGGTTATAAGCTGGAGATGGTGATTCGACCGAAAGAGAAGCAGTCTGCCTAGCAGTGTGAGAGGCAGCTCACCTCCATGCATGGTTTGCCATGTGTTTGTGGAGCTGGTTGTGATACAACTTTCCAAAGTTATTAAGCTTTCTTCTCCAGGGACATTGCCACTCTTGTGGCTGTTTTTCTTAAAAAGGCTAATGTCTAACCTTTAATTAAAGCCTTGTAAGTAGCAGGAACATAATCAATATTTGTTGAATTAAATCAAAACAAACTAATCAGTTCGAAATAGCTGGAAAATAGGGTTTCTTCTTTTCTCAGTCATACCAGGTATTTAATGTGAGAGCTGGGGAGAATTGGGATCAATTTTCACCTCTGATACCAACTGTACAACCATGAGAAAGTGAATTCATTCACCGTTCTGAGCTCCAACACCCTCGTTTGTGAAAGGAGGGCAATAAGATGTTCAGCACCTACCTCACAGGGTTCTCATAAAGCACACTGCAAATTGCCCGTTGCTTTATAAAAGTCAGTATCACTGGGAGGCAATGGGGTAGACTTAGTCAACAGAGGATCTGCCTTGAAATCAGAAAGACTTTTGTTCAAATCTCTCTTGTGATTTATACTGGTTATGTGACTCTGAGAAAGTTAATTAATCTCTCAGTACCCTCCCCACTTATCCCACCCCCACTCACCCCAAAAGGTCTCAGTCCCTAAGACTAAAAATGTCACAGGTATACCTTGGTAGAGGGAGTTTTCTACTTCAATAAAATCCACAGGTCTGGACAAAAATATATTATTATTAAGGGACTAACTAGACTAAATTCTAATGGTGATTGTTATTATCTGGGGTGAATGAGCAACCTTTACTTCCCCAAGACGTTAGGGTTACCTTTTTCAGAACTTTCTGCTTCCACTCTTCCCTCTACTTGGAACGTACTGCCCTACTCCATCCCTCCTTAAATTCTTACCCTATTCTTTAAGGCTCAAATCACTATTCTAGAAAGCCTTTCCTGATGGCCCCAATCAGTACTGACCTCTCCCATGCTGGACTAGAGATAGTACTATTTTTCTACCTCTCTTACATACATAATACAGAGGAAAGAATACAGGCTTTGGAGTCAGAGTATGCAGATTCAAATCCTACTCCTATGTATCCTAGCTTTGTGACATCAGCCGAGTCACATCCTCCCTGGATCTGTTTCCTCATCCATAAAATTACTGGCTTAGACTAGATGCCTTTTTTTTTCTTTTTTCTTTTCTTTTTTTTTTTTTGAGGGCAATGGGGGTTAAGTGACTTGCCCAGGGTCACACAGCTAGTAAGTGTCAAGTGCCTGAGGCTGGATTTCAACTCAGGTACTCCTGAATCCAGGGCCAGTGATTTATCCACTGTGCCACCTAGCTGCCCCCAGATGCCTTCTGATAGTGCTTCTTCCAGCCCTAGGTCTATGAGCATAAGTACATTTGTATTATTTTGTACCATAGTTATTTGTACAGTTATTATGCAACATATCCTGACAGCTCCTGGGATTATAGGATCCATAGATGTAGAAATGGAAGGAAACTTTGATGTTATTGAGTCCATCTTCCTCATCCAATAAATAAGGAAACTCAGGATTGGAAAGATGGAGGGACTTGTCCAAGGGGTCGCCAAGCTATTAAGTAAAAGAACTGGCATTATGATCTGACAAACAAGCCTATCTTCTAATTTCAGATTCGGGGCTTTTCCCACTCTTCCAGGACAGCCTACAACTGTGCTTTGCAAGAAAAAGATATTTAATAAATGTTTGTTGTATTTAACAGCATTAGCTAAAGTCCAAAGTTCTCTCTGCTGTATTTATCCCCTTTAAATCTCTTCAAAGTCTGAAGTCAGGGGCTTCTTTCTCCCCTGTTCTTATCCTTCCTGGACTGGACCATCCATCATCCCATTGACTATTTGGGTGGCATCCGTAATTATAAGTACAGTCATCAATGAATACATTTTAGGAACCCCAACAGCTAACAGGGGCAGCTTTGCTTTTTGAGTAATTTCTGAGAAGACGCGACTCACTGTGGCTTTCTTCCAAAGTAGTCTCATGCCCTATGACTGTCTTCCCTTTCCTGAGCTTGCATTGCTGATTTCTTCAGTCATTATTTTCAATGTTATTTAGGAGAATTGTTTGCTCCCACTCAGAGCAAACTAGTTGGCCTTTTATCTCCATCTTCCCAAACCTCTCCCCCACTCCTGACATGCACTTTGTCACAGCATGTTGTTGAACATCCAAAGTTAATTAAGCTTTATGACTTCACATGGCATCAGGAACCAAATGACCACTGCTTTCCCTCCCCTATTTGTCAGGGGAGACTCAAGATAGATGGATCCTCAGTTTGGCTAACTAGGTTTGTGAACTCTTGGCTTGTTTAATTAGGTTTGTAAGCTTTGTGTAACTGCTGGTGGGAATCCAAACTTACAGGTCCTTTGAAAAGCCCCAGAGCGGCTTTAACAGGGCCCTGAAGCACTTCAAGAAAAGCTCAGTCAATCGAGTATCCCACTGTGAGCCTCTTTCTCTATTCTCCAGTTTTATTTCTTTGGGTCTTAAGCCTTCTTACTGATTGGTTGAGAGATCTTGGGCCAAACAGAAGCTTCTTCCTACCCACCACACAAGCTTGCTGAGAAGCTTATAAAATAACAAATCTCTCAGAAGACTTTGTTATTTTCAGTGAGTTATCAGACCAAGGTGGGAGGGGGATTATTAGTATATGCACTAAACTGCTCAAATTTTGTTAATGCTTTTATTTTTATAGTTCCTTTCCACCTAAATATCCCCAAATGCTTTACAGAAAATGCAGCTTTGCAAAGACAATTCCATTCGAGACATTTTATTCAATGCAATACAATAGCTTCATTCTACTATACAATGAGACAATATCTATAGGAATGGAACAATTTAATTCACCTACGATTCCATCCATGAGATCAAAGAATTAGAGCTGGGAATAACCTTAGAGGCCACCTGGTCCAGCCCCTTCATTTTATAGATGAGGGAAAGAAACAGAGGCATAGGGAGACTAAATGAGTTGCCCAAGGTCACACAGGTAGTGAGAGAAGCAGAATTTGATCTCAGATTATCTCACTCCAAGGCCAATGGTCTTTCCATTATTATCCTTCTATGAAACACATAAAATGAAGACATTGTGCCTTTCCTGCTTTGTTTCCCAAAGATGAATAACAGATTCCACCCTCATTGTGCTTACAATCTAATAAGGTTCAAATAAGAGAATTAAACAGTGGAATGTAATTCAGGCAAAGGAGAGACTTTAAGAAAATTTGAAGTAGAAGACATTCTTTTCAACTTGGCTGCTTGGACCAGGGAAGGATTCATGCAGAAAGTAGAACCTGAAGGCAGATAAGTGCATATTGGAGGGAGTGTGTCCCAAGCATGCCCCTGAAGAATGTAAACTCCTTAAAGATAGGGATGGTTTCACTTTTTTCACAGTGCCTGGCACATAGTAGACACTTAATAGATGTTTATCGAATGAATTAATAACTAAAGGAATAAAGGGGGGAAAGGAATAAAAATTTATATAGCACTTACTATGTGCCAGGCACTGTGTTAAGCACTTTATAAATATTACCTCATTTGACTCTCACAATAACTGAGAGGTAGGTGCTTTTATTATCCCCATTTGACAATTAAGGAAAATGAGATAGACGGAGGTTTGTGTCTTGCCCACAGTCACACAGTTAATAAGTATAGGAGCCTGGATTTGAATTTAGGTCTTCCTGATTTGAGGCCCACTCAGCATTCTACCCACTGTTCCACCTACAAAGGGATTGGATATTAGGACCATCCGTAATCCAGTTAGGCTAGAAAAGAGAGATGAGAGTAGTATGAAATGAGGCTAGAAAGGTGAGGTCGCAGCTAGTTTATGGAGGGCTTTAAAAAGTAGGCTAAGGGTTTTGTGAATTTAATGGGTGGGTAATAAGGAGCTACAGAAGGCTAATTCACAGCATCCTCAGATGATTTTCCACAGCCTAAGGCAGCCTTGGGGCACAGAGCATCCAGACCATCTAGATCTCTGTAGGTAACTGAAATAAGCCAATGACTTGTCAATTTATTTTATTTTTAAAGAAAATCAGACTTTCAATGCCTAGGCAAAAGTCAAGGGATTATTCTGGTGTTTCTGAAAATCCTCGTTTGCGTCTCTGTTAGAGAAAAGGATCCCATTAGTCACCAGCCACCACATAAAGCAAGCATGGAACAGAAAACAGGACTTTCCTCACATCGACACCCACGAGTTCCAAGACAAAACAGACTGAACATGGTCATAGCCGGAGTAGGAACAACAAACCGGGACCACAGAGATGTTTTATCTACTGATTTCCCTGACCCTGAAGGGTCTAAGAGCCCCAACCCTGGTAGGAAATGGTGAGGTTGTGTTCTCCTGGGACATCTAGTGGTCACTGAGAGAATAGCAGAATCAAAATTTTCAGCCTTTGGCCTTTTTTTTTTACTCATTCAGTGAGTATTAATTAGCTCCATAAGGAATCTTGGAGATGACCTAGTCCACCCCACCCCCAATTTCATGAGGAGAAGCCAAAATCTCAGGCATGAGTACCCCCAAGTCTAGCGGCGTTATGAGAGACTGAGTCACTCTTGTTCTTCTAGACGGTTCCTACCTACCAACTCATAAGCCAAGAAACAAACTCGTCCGCCAGCTGTGTGATGTAAAGAACTTGGTAACTTGACAAATGCTTATGATGTATTTAAAGTTTCAGTGTTTTATCCTTCACTGTGATTTCCCTTTTTTATACCTTCAGGAGTGATAATTCCCTGAATTCTACCATTCATATGACCTGGTGTCTATCTGTCATTCATCTTCCTTTTTTCTTAGATTAAAAAAAAAGGGGGCAGGGAGGGTGGAAATCAATTCAATTGAGGAAATACTTACTGAATATCTTCATTGTGCCTAATATGAAGCTAGTGAAATATATGAAATAACGTTTTGTTGTTGTTTAGTCATGTCTGACTCTTTATAACTTCATTTGGGTTTGGTTTTTTGTTTTGTTTTTTTGTTTTTGGCAAAGATACTGGAGCAGTTTGCCATTTCTTTCTCCAGCTCATTTTATAGATGAGGAAACTGAGGCAAACAGAGTTAAGTGAATTGGCCAAGGTCATACAATGTCTGAGGCTGGATTTGAACTCGGGTCTTCCTGACTCCAGGCCTGGGGCTCTATCCACTGTGTTATCTAGCTGCACATATGAAATGATTAGAGGATAATATAAGATATCATAGAATAAAATATTGACTATTATCATGAGTCAGTATCTACTCTTTCAATATTTTCCTTTTCCTTTCCTGTTCTGATCACTCACTCTTGTTGACCTGCTTACTTACTCCTGTTCTTTCTCACTTGTAAATAGCTAAAGTTCTTCCCAGGGTGTCTATTCGGGAGAGGGGCCCAGGCCAGCCAACTTTCATCCCCTCTACCTCCACTTGAAAGTTTTCATATTTTGATATCATGCCCCCATGTAGGTACCTTCCCCTCCCCTCCCCTCCCCCTTGTAAGCTTCCTTTGGTGTGTGTTGTCTCCCTCTTTCAAATGTAAGCTCCTTGAGGGAGTAACTGTCTTTCTTTCAACTTCTATTTGTATCCCTAATACTTAATTCAGTACCTGGCACACAGTAAGCACTTAATAAATGCTTGTTCCTTTATTGCCTTGCCTTCTTTTACCTTCTCCTGTGGTTTGGCCTACGTTGTCTTTTCCCTTATTTCCTCTATCGCTTCACTGATAGTGAAGCACTGAGTGCTCCCATTCCTATCTCTTTTTCAGTTGGCATGAATACATCAGAAGAGTGATTTGTGGGGTAAGCTGTAGGTGGCTTGTGATTAAGTGTGAAATCATGGGAGTGGGTCTGCGTGAGAATGTGTATATGCTATGCGTAAGCAGGATGAAAGGAAAGGAGAAAGAGAACACTGTAGCTCCTAGTTACCGTGATTTCTCTTCCCTAGATTCCTTGGTTGCCCTCAAAAGAAAGGGAGAAGGGATGCTTCAATAGAGTCACAGGATTTCAAAGTTATCCAGTTTAGCTCATGCTCCAAATAGAATCCACATTACAACATACTCAACCAGTGGCTTCTAATGATGGGGGAAACCAATGCCTCCTGAGACATGTAAGCCTACATGTTCCCATTTGTAACTTCCAACCAATTATCCTAGTTCTGGGCTCTGGGGCCAAGGAGAATAAATTTAATCACTCTTCCACATGACAGCCCTTTTATCCAGGCATGGTGATATGTGATTTATAATCCCTGCTGAGGTGGATGGGCTGCTTGAGTTTGGGATTCTGAGTTGAATTGGCCACAAAGTCAATCGGGTGTCCTCAAAAGGGCCAGCACCAATATGGTGAGCTGTTGGGAGTAGGGGACCATAAGGATTCCTAAGGAGAGAGAAACCCAGGTCAGAAAAGGAGGGAGGCAGGGTGGGGGGGGGTCAAAGCTTCCATGGTGATTAGCCATAGGGTTGGCTTGTTAGTGGCCACTGTAACTCAAAATGATCATGATGATAAAAATAAATCAGCAGGGGCAGCTAGGTGGCACAGTGGATAAAGCACCAGCCCGGGATTCAGGAGGACCTGAGTTCAAATCCGGCCTCAGACACTTGACACTTACTAGCCATGTGACCCTGGGCAAGCCACTTAACCCTCATTGCCCTGCAAAAAAAAATTTTTTTAATTTTAAAAATCAGCAACAATAAAAAAGATTAGGCTTTAAAATATTTGAGGACAGCTATTATACCACCCCCAGGTCTTTCCTTCTCTATGCAAAACACCTCAATTACTTCAATTGATCATCATGTAGTATGAATTCAAGGCCATTCATCATTCTGGGTGGTCTCCTTTCCATCCTTTTCTGCTTATCAATGTTGGGCTGCTAGGTGGCAGAGTAGATAGAGCATTGGCCCTGAAGTTGGGAGGATCTGAGTTTAAATCTCACCTCAGACACTTACTAACTCTATGACCCTGGGCAAGTCACTTAACCCCAATTGCCTTAAATAGCCAGGACCATTTCCAGTTGTCCTGATCTATATCTTGCCACTGGACCCAGATAGCACTGGAGGAAAGAGTGAGTTTGGTGACCTTGTACTACCTTCCTTCACTTAAATCCAATTCACTACAAGTCATGACATCACTTTGATATCATGGTCCTCTTCAAGAACAAAGGACAAATAACCACAGCTTATCAATGACCTTCCTTAAATGTGACACACAAAACTGAACATTTAATTGTGATCTTGCCATGGCAGAATGGAAGAGAATGCTAACCTCCCTATTCATTGACAATATGCCCTAGTCTCTCTCCTGAGTTAGACACACATCACCAATGGTCTATTAGGTAGCTCAAATTCACCTAGTCCAAAACATAAGTCATTATCTTTCCCACAAATTTCTCTTCTGAATTTCCCTTTTACAATCAAGGGCATGACCATCTTCCCAGTAACCCAGGGTGGAAATCCTGTTGTTATCCTTAATTCCTCACATTCATTCATTCCATATATTCAAATTACTGCCAATCTTATCATTTTTGCCTTCAGAACTTCTCCTATATATAAATTCTCTCCATTCACACACCACAACCCTTGCTCAAGCCCTCATCTCTTTTTGCTATAACTGTCTAACTGGTCTCCCTGCCTCAAGTCTCTCCCTGATACATTGTAGCCTCCATTCAGCTAGATGCCAAGGTGAATTTCCTCAAGTGCAGGCATGACCATGTCACCTCACTGACCAGTGAGCTCCTATTATCATCAGGATTAAATAAAATTTTTCTGTTTGGCATTTAAAGCTCTTTATAACTTGACCCCTTCCTACATTTTCAGACTTCTTACACTTTGTTCCCTCCATTTAATCTATCTTCCAGCAATGTTAGGATGCTTATAGCTCCTCAAACATAAGAGTCTATCTCTTAACTCCATGACACTTTCTAGAGTGGGCCTTTCTAGGTACCCCCTAATGGCCTCTTTAATTTCCTTCCATCTGCATATATCTTGTATGGATCTAGTTATTTACACATTGTCTCCTCCACTAGAATATGTTCCTTGTGGATAAGAGCCTTTTGCTTTACTTTATATCTCTAACACTTACAATGGTGCCTGGCTCATAAAGTTCCATAAGTATTTATTGAGAGAGACAGTCAATATGGCAGAATAAAGTCCAATCCAGTAAACATTCATTAGGTACCTATTAGGCATCAGGCACTATGCTAAGTCTGGGGATACACTTATTAGAAAGAAAGGCAGGGGCAGCTAGGTGGCGCAGTGGATAGAGCACCAGCCCTGGAGTCAGGAGTACCTGAGTTCGGGTCCGGCCTCAGACACTTAACACTTACTAGCTGTGTGACCCTGGGCAGGTCACTTGACCCCAATTGCCTCACTAAAAAAAAAAACAAAAACAAAAACAAAAACAAAAAAAAGAAAGAAAGGCAGTTCCTACCCTCAAAGAGATTATGGTCTAATAGATGGAGATAACACATAAAAGGAGTCAAGAAAGTTGTAGGTGTATAGGTGGCAGAGCAGGAGGCATCTTGTTCTGTGGAGTTGAAACCAGACAGGGTATCAAATACAGAGTGGAATGAACTAAAAACCCAGTTTCTGCCTTCTATAAAGGAAAGCATTGGGAGGAGTTTGGTACTCCATTCTCCATCCTTCCAGTCATAAAGGAGAGGAGGCTGAAGGATGTGGTGTTAAGAAGCAGCATGGTGATAAGATTAGAGATGATGAGTTTAACCTAGAGAGGCATCTTGTTCCTTGGAGTTGAAACTAAGTAGAGCAGAAGATATGAGTTAATTGAAGTGAGCATTTTCCCAAGTTCTTCAGATGTACCCTTCTAAACAAATTTTAAAAAATGTATCAAACTGAATTCTGAGAGTGGTATGCCCAAAAAAATTCATAGTGTGTCACTTTTCCAGGCCAGGGCAGCTTAGGAAGACAAAAAAAAGCTCTGTAGACACTGGGATCATGGCACAAGTTGTGGACCTTGGAGGCAGTGGTAGTAGTATCAGGAGCACCCAGCACACAGTAACAGTAAAGAACCTGAACACTTAAGCAGAAAGAAATTCCAGCAGGACCTCTGTGTTAGCACTGGGCACAGGATTAAACATCATTTGGCTTGTCCTTCAACCACTGCCCAGTCCCTACTCAGAGTTCTGGGCAAAGAGGAGCAGTTGTGGTACCAATTGAACAGAGGCCCCACCTCAGTGATGATAAAAACTGAGACAGTATAGTAATGACTGGACCACACCTAGGAACACATAATTTTGGAAGCACCAAAAATTTCAATGCCCCCAGATTTAGCTGTGAAAATAGAAGGATTAAAAAAAAACCCAACCATGAAGCATAAGCTAGTCATCCCCCTCAGAAATGACCAGAGCCCAATCTAATAATATAAAGGTAAAAGTCAAGAAACAGGCTGAGAAAATGAACAAACAATAAAAATAAGAATCTGACCATAAAAAGCTACTATGGAGGGCAGCTAGATGGCACAGTGGACAAAGCACTGGCCCTGGATTCAGGAGGACCTGATTTTAAATCCAGCCTCAGACACTTGACGCTTACCAGCTGTGTGACCCTGGGTAAGTCACTTAACCCTCATTTCTCCGCCAAAAAAAAAAAAAGCTACTATGGTAACAGGGAAGCTCAAGATACAAACTTAGAGAAGGACAAAAGCATGAAAATATCTACAAACAAGCTTCAAAGGAAAAATGCATATTGGACACAAGCCCAATAAGAATTCCTAGAAAAGCTAAAGAAAGAGATTTTTCTAGAAACCCCCAATCTTTTTAATCAAATAAAAACAATAGAAGAATCACTGAAGAAAACATGAACAATGTTAGATGATTATGAAATTAGATTTAACAGGTTGTTAACAGAAGCACAAAAATACTAAAGAAAAAACTCCTTAAAAACCTGAGTTGGCCAAATGATTTTTTTAAAAAGATAGAAAAAAATATTGAAGAAAATAACTCAACAGTAAGAATTAGCCAACTGTCAAAAGAAGAACAAAACCTGGGTGAAGAAAATGACTTCTAAAATAATCAGATTGATCAAGTGGATGTTAATAATTCCAGGAGACATCAAGAAACAATAAAATAAAGTCAAAAGACTGAAAAAATGGAAGAAAGTGTGAAATATGACATAGAAAAAAACAACTGACCTGAAAAATTGATGGAAAAATAATTTAAGAATTATTGGACTACCTGAAAGTCATGATAAAAAAGCAGGGGGAGGGGACTAGACATCATATTTCAAGACATAAAGACTGTCCAGATATGTTAGATCCAGAAGGCAAAGTAGAAATTGAAAGAAATCACACATCACCTCCTGAAAGAAATAATAAAGAAAATTAGGAGCTGGTTTTATGGGAAAACAACAACAAAATAGATAGACCTTTAGCTAATTTGATTTTTTAAAAAAGAAAGAAGAAAATAAAAATGTCAGTATCAAAAAAATGAATAGGAGTTAATATGTATAAACTATTTGGAAAAATAGACAAAGAAGGAGTCCTACCCAATTTCTTTTTTTTTTTTTTTTTTAGGCAATGGGGGTTAAGTGACTTGCCCAGAGTCACACAGCTAGTAAGTGTCAAGTGTCTGAGGCCGGATTTGAACTCAGGTACTCCTGAATCCAGGGCCAGTGCTTTAACCACTGCGCCATCTAGCTGCCCCCCCCCAATTTCTTTTACAACACAAATATCATGTTGACATCCAAACCAGGAAGAGCGAAAACAAAGAAAAAATGTAATAATAATTATTACAATTATAATATTACAATACATTATAAAATTGTAATTAATAATTATCCATAATGAATATTGATGCAAAAATTTTAAATGAAATATTAGCAAGGAGATTATAGTAATATATCACTAAAACATACACTATGACCAGGCAAGGTTAATACCAGGAATGCAGGGTTAGTTCAGTATTAGGAAAGCTGCAGGCATAAATGACTGTATCAATAACAAAAACAACAAAAAACATATGATTATATCAGCAGATACAGAAAAAAGCTTTTGACAAAATACCATACCCATTCCTGTTAAAATCACTAGAAAGCATAGGATAGAACTTTTCTTAAAATAAGTAGTATCTATTTAAAACCAAAAGCAAGTATGGGATGGCTAAGTGGTTCAGTGGATAGAGCACTGGCACTGAAATTGGGAAGACCTGAGTTCAAATCTTACCTCAAACACTTACTTGCTGTGTGACCCCTGGGCAAGTCATTTAACCCCAATTGCCTTAAAACATCTGGGGCCATCTCCAGTTGTCCTGATATATATATCTTGCCACTAGACCCAGATGGCTCTAGAGGAGAGAGTGAAGTTGGTCCTCCCTCACTTAAAATCCAATTCACTACAAGTCATGACATCACCCTGAGTCATGGTCTTCTTCGGGAACAAAGGACAAACAACACTCAGAGAAGCAAGTATCATTTGTTTTTGTTATTTATTTATTTATTTATTTTTTTGCGGGGCGATGGGGGTTAAGTGACTTGCCCAGGGTCACTAGTAAATGTCAAGTGTCTGAGGCCGGATTTGAACTCAGGTACTCCTGACTCCAGGGCCGGTGCTTTATCCACTGCACCACCTAGCCGCCCCAGCAAGTATCATTTGTAATGGGAATAAACTAGACATTTTTCCAATAAGTTCAGAAGTGAAGCAAAAATGTCCATTATCACCATTATTATTCAATATTATACTAGAAATGTTTGTATAGCAATAAGAAAAGACAAATAAATTGAAAAAAATAGAATAGGCAATGAGGAAACAAAAACCATCACTTTTTGCAGATAATATGATGGTATACTTAGAGAATCCTAGGGAATCAACTAAAAAATAGTAAAAACAATAATTACAAAAGTTGCAAGATATAAAATAAAACCACACAAATCATTAACATTTCTCTATATTACCAACAAAACTGAGCAGGAAGACATAGAAAGAGAAATTCCACTTAAAATTACTGCAGACTCTATAAAAAACTTGAGTCAATTTGCCAAAACACACACCAACTTAAAGGTTAAGTGACTTTGTCCAGGGCCATATAGTTATTAAATGTTTGAGATTAGATTTGAACTCAGAAAATTTTAACTTCCAGGCCCAGCACTTCCCCCCCATAATACATAGATAGTTTTAACTTTTTATTTGCCTTTTAATAAATGATTTGGAGAATTTTTTCATATGGTTGTTTAGTTTGTCTTTTTTCTTTAAAAAAGTCTGCTCAAATCCTTTGACTATTTTTCTACTAGAGATAACTCTAGTTAGTATATATCTATTTTAATTCCTTTATATTGTGTATATCAAACCTTCATCTGAGAAATTTGTTACAAAGATATTTCCCCTGTTAATTGTTTTCCTTCTAACTATTGATTTTATTTGTTTAAAAACTTGTTTAAAAATCAATACAATTGGGCAGCTAGGTGGCACAGTGGATAAAGCACTGGCCCTGGATTCAGGAGGACCTGAGTTCAAATCCAGCCTCAGACACTTGACACTTACTAGCTATGTGTGACCCTGGGCAAGTCACTTAACCCTCATTGCCCCATCCCCCCCCAAATCAATACAATCAAAATTGTTAATTTTATCTTTTATTTTATTTTAAATATTTCTATTTCTTGTTTGGTTAGGAACCCTTTCCCATCCTTTACCGTGAAAGGTTTCTCTTTCTCTTCTCAAATTCACTTTTGGAAGTGTTTCTCAAATTGTGCTATAAGGAACCCTGAAATGCCTCCATTTAAAAAATGAAACTTATGCTACTTGTTAATCATTAAAAAGAATAATTTTAAAGGACTCTACTATAAGAGTTCTGTGAAAGTTTGGTTTAAAACTGAAAGATTCTGACCCTGGAGTAAAAGTTGAGAAACAAGGTTTATGATATAACACTTTATTTGTATCCTTTTGGAGCTTATTAAGGTATGTGGTGTGAGACTCTGGTTTAAATCTAATTTCTGCCATAGGACTTTAAAATTTTCTCAGTATTTTTTTCTTTCTCTAAATAGAGTCCTTATCTCAGTACTTAGTGTCCTTGGATTCATCAAACATCATACTACCGTGCTTGATTGTTTCTATGTCTTGTGTGCTTGAATCAATTCCATTGGTCAACTTTTGTATTTTGTATTTAGTATTGAATAGTCTTGATAACTACTTTATATTTTAGATTTAATTTAATTTTAGATTTAATTAATTTATTTTCCAAGACTTTTAAAAGCAAAATCATTTTAGATAAAAGAGGGGCAAAAAAAAAAGACCATATAACAAGATAAGCAGCTGCAGGAGAAATTGGTCTAGCAGGTCTCTGGAAATACTAGTAGCAGATAGTACTCTGTTCTGCAACATGTTTGAAGATGATAATCTAGTGGGATAAGAACAAAGAGTAGAGATATCAACCATTAAATTTTAGAGTAGGAAGGAGTCTTAGAATTCTTGGTTTCAGAATGATTTCTGAACTGAAATTTTTCCCTAGCTAACAGAACCCTGTGTGTTACCAACAAAGAAATGAACACAAATATACAAATATATGATTATGTGCCAATGTCAAGCACTTATGTTTTTTTGGCGGGATAACTCCAGGTGTGGGTATTACTTCTACATAGATCACAGATCATCTATAACACTAACTACCTGGTTGGTGCTATATGTCTAATATGGTCATAGGGAGTTGCTCATAAAGGTTGACTTCACCTTGGTAATATATAACTAGTAAGTGTTACAGGTGGGATTTGAATCTGGACCTTTCTTCCTGACTAAAAGACAAGCCCTCTTATCATTAAACTCAGTTGAACAGACGAATACGGAATATTGAATACTTTAATAACTATTCAAATCAGCCATACACTGTTCCATGTTCCCAGCCTTCTAAAAGAAATGACTGGCAGTCTAAATAAAATCCAGCATCAGACTTAAAAGAAATATAATATACAGTGCTCTACTTCTTCAACTCAATGCGATCTAATTCAACTAAAATACATTTTTTCCATTTTATGCTTGTAAAATACAAGTGAATAAAATATACTTGGCTCAGCAAACAGACTTGGTAAATTTTATATCTGAAATTCAAATATTCCAGAGGTAAATAGAGCTTTGTTCCATAGACTACTGAGAAGTCTAGTGAATTTAAAACAAGATGCAGCTGGAAGATGAAAGCATCTCTATTTTCTAGCTCAAAGAAACAGAAGGGAGGAATGATAATTCTAGGGATTTACGAATATAAGTCATCAAATGAGAAAGAGAAAAGAAAAATTAAAAGCTATAGTTATGATCCCCCACTATTTCTCAGGAAGATCAGTGGAACAGTTTTTCACAGGAAGCAAGGAAAGTTCCAGTGCCCAAATCCTCAAATAATAAAGACAGCAGCTCTCAGGGCTCTCCTGAAGGATGCAGGTAGGAGCTAAGGAACAACCTAACATAGGATTGCCATTTGTTTTCTAACCTTATTATAGTCCGTCTGAAAGCTGTTGAAAGGTTTAGGATGAAGCCACTAAATACTCGCATTTTCCTATGAAAATTGTTTCTCATAATGAAATAAATGATCAAGTAATATTCTATTGAGTTGAAAGAGTTTAATCCAGTACTAGTCTATTTCATTTGCTATTCTTCCTTATCATTGTCGTTGATCATCATCATCATTTTTGTTATTTCTTCCGTTGGGAAAAGGGGTGAGAAAAAATTATTCCATATTCTGCTTACTTGGTGAATTTGTGTTTTTGAATGATAGTCAGTAAACATTTATTAACTGCCTACTATGTGCAAGGAACTGTGCTAAGTGCTGGGGATACAAAGAAAGGCAAAAGATAGCCCCTGCTCTTGAGTTTACAATCTAATGGAGATTAACCATGCATATCCATTGAACTTCATTTCTGTTCATTCATAGTTTGAATATAAGATCAGTCCCTCTTTTAGAAAATAAGTTTTGTTGCCTTTTGTTTTTATTCCAGGTATTTCCCCTCAACATCCACCCACATTGAAACCTTTCCCGTACTTAAGAACATTTAAACAAAACCACCTGCTAGTGTATATCCCCTGACCCTGTGCTCATAGTGTGAGAACCACTGATTTAGAATAATGTTCCATATAGTTAGTGGTTGTTTGTATTCTTCTGAAAATGTTTTGTTCATATCTTTTGATTTGTTATCTACTGAGGAGAAAGAGAAATTATTCCAAATGCTGACAAAAAAAGTGGTGTCTCTAAGTTCAATCTGACTCCAATGATACCAGGAGTCTTGTTTTAAAATGATTCCACTTCTTCAACTTCTACTCAGCTAGTATTCACCCAATTTCCATCATATAAATTTTCTATGAGACACATAATAGATATTTTAAGAGAAGGCAACTCTCTACTTGGGAATCACTGGTCTAATAAGTAAATGATAGGTAGATGGGATATGTGTTTTGAGTAAGGATTGGATTAAAAAAAACCTGAGGAAGTGAGGTATTATAGTGGATAGAATGGTGGACATGGAATCAGGAAGGCCTGAGTTCAAATCTAGCCTCAGTATTTTACTAGGTGTATCACTCTGGGCAAGTCACCACCTCTGTCTCCCTTTTATTTCCTTAACTATAAAATGGGACAATAACAACACCAACCTCACAGGGCTATTGTGAGTACCACATGAGGTTTTTTGTTTTTTGTTTTTAGTGAGGCAACTGGGGTTAAGTGACTTGCCGAGGGTCACACAGCTAGTAAGTGTTAAGTGTCTGAGGCCAGATTTGAACTCAGGTACTCCTGACTCCAGGGCCAGTGCTCTATCTACTGTGCCACCTAGCTGTCCCCACATGAGGTTTGGGGTTTTTTTTGGGTTTTTTTGCGGGGCAATTGGGGTTAAGTGACTTGCCCAGGGTCACACAGCTAGTAAGTGTTAAGTGTCTGAGGCTGGATTTGAACTCAGGTACTCCTGACTCCAGGGCCGGTGCTCTATCCACTGCGCCATCTAGCTGCCCCACACATGAGATATTTTTAAAGCACTTAGCACCATGTCTGGCATGGAGTAGGCACTATGTAATTGTTTCTATTCCCTGGTTCTGAGGTTTTTTTTCCAACTGCAGTTTTGCAATTCTGTACCCATGGATTCTAATGATTCATATCCCACAGTATTCAAGGAAGCCTCTTAGAGACCATCTACTTTCTATGGCAGTTTTATTTTTTATTTAATTTATTTTTGGTGAGACAATGAGGGTTAAGTGACTTGCCCAGGGTCACACAGCTAGGAAGTGTCAAGTGTCTGAGGCTGGATTTGTACTCAGGTCCTCCTGAATCCAGGGCCAGTGCTTTATCCACTGTGCCACCCAGCTGTCCCTCTATAGCATTTTTATATGAATCACCATGTTATAATTATCATTGCGCAGCCAAACAAAGTCAATCAGAGGCTTGGGGTATAACCACACAGTGCTGAAGTGATTCACTGAAACACATTTCCTCTAAGAAAACTATTGGCAAAGACAGCAATGCAGATACTTTATGGAAACATGGGGTGAACCAAACACTCACTTGCAACTTGGACAGAAATGAAGTCATAGGAACATGCCGAAGACCCATCTCAGATGCTTAAATGAGAAAGTTTGCAAGCACATTTTGGGGATCTATTCAAGCTCTTCCAGAGCATTAAAAGTACCACTGAAGTAAATGTTTCTCTTTTAGGCAACCGAATGGTGCAGTGAATAAGGAAAACCTGAGTTCAAATCCAGTCTCAGATACTAGCTGTGTGACCCTAGGCAAATCACCTCACCTCTTTCTGCCTCAGTTTCCTCAACTAGAAGATGTGGATAATAATAGCACCTATCTTCCAGGGTTATTATAAATATCAAATAAGATAATATTTGCAAAGCACTTAGCACAATGTCTGGCACATAGTGAATGCTCGTTCCCAGTAGTCTGCAAGTTAATGAAACTTTTTTTAAAAAGTAGGTAATAATGTGAACTGATCCAACCATTCTGGAGAGCAATTTTGAATTATGCCCAAAGGGCTATAAAGCTATGCATACCCTTTGACCCAGCAATACCACTTTGGGGTCTTTTCCCCAAGGAAATCACAGAAAAGGGAAAAGGATCCACGTGTTCAAAAATATTTATAGCTGCTCTTTTTGTGGTGGCAAGGAATTGAAAATTGAGGGGTTGCCCATCAGTTGGGGAATGGCTGAACAAGTTGTGGTATGTAAATGTAATGGAATTCTATTGTGCTGGGACAAATGTCGAGCAGGAGAAGTTCAGAGAAACCTGGAAGGACTTTCATAAACTGATGATGATTGAGATGAGCAGAACCAGAAGAATATTATACACAATATCATCAACATTGTGTGTTGATCAACTGTGATAGACTGGATTCTTCTCACCAATACAATGGTACAAGAGAGTTCCAGAGGACTCATGATGGAAAAGGCTCTCCAAATCCAGGAAAAAAAAGAGAACTATGGAATATGGATGCTGATTTAGCCATGCTATTTCTTTTGGTTTTGGTGCTATTGTTGTTCTATTTTGAGGTATTTCCTTATTGCTCTGATTCTTCTCTTATAGCATGACTGATGCAGAAATATGTTTAATGTTATGTATATATATGTGTTTACATATATATGTACATATATAGAGATATAGATATAACCTATATCAGATTGCCTGCTATCTGGGGGAGGGAGGAGGGATGGGAGGGAGGGAGAAAAATTTGAAATTGGAAATCTTACGTAAACAAATGCTGAAAGCTATCTCTACATGTAACTGGAAAATAATAAAATACTTTTATTTTTAAAAAGTAGGTAATAAAATATGCTGTTTGCAATAGACATTTACAGTTTCAGTACAAGTAGAGCACAAGCCTCTTTTTCTGTTTTTACTATGTATGAGGAAATGCACATTTAATTTGTTAAGTTAAAACTAACCTATTTCTTATTGTTAAGCACAGTTCGATAATGTTCTCATTGTTAACTACAGTTCAATAATATGCAAACACATAAAGAAGTTGTGTTTGATATTAGTTCCTTTTCTCACAGACACATTCTAGATAAATTGGTGAAGACAATTCAGTATCCCTCTATTCAAGATTTTGATTCATACATAAACCAATATCTGGGCTTGTCTATTCTTAGAAAATGGCTAAATGCTTTGTTGATTCAGTACCAAAATTGAAATACCCCTCCAGACATAAAACATGTGTCTCAGGGACTGTTCTGCCATACAAGGTTTCCTTAAGCCTGACCTTCTCTCTTTCCCCATCTTTCACTGTTTTTGTGACACAGAGACACAGGTCTCTTTGTTCCCTGGGTCCACATACCTGTGCCTGAACCATGATTTAGGAAGTTCGGTAGAATATCATTCTCAAACTGAAGCATCCCAGTCTTTCAGTTCTTATTACCTTCTTTCCCTCATAACAGTCATATTTAAATTCATTAAGAGACTGGTCTAACTGGTAAACTTGACTCTAAGCACCTAATCCATCAACATTATCAGGTTTCAAGGAACTGAAACTCACTGAAAAAATTTTGTCTTTTCTATTTTTCTGTATGTCACTAACTAAAAATACTTTCCAGTGGCTTTTCTAATTTGCCACATAGAAATACTAAGAGGCAGCATGGCAGACTGAGTAGAAAGTGCCTAACAACTGTCATTTTCTTTTCTTGTCATCTTTGCCAAGCTGATGAATTTGAGGTAGAACCTCTGAGTTGTTTAAATTTGCATTTTCCTAATTATTAGTAATTTGGAGCACTTGATACCTTAAGTTTCTTTGTCTGTTCATGGACCATTTTTATTTTGGAAAATGGCGCTTGTATTTAAATCAGTTCTTTATAAATCTTAGATATATAAAAACTTTATTACAAAGATTTATCTCCAGTTAAACATTTCCATTAGAATTTTAACTGCATTGGTTTTGTTTGTGGAAAAATTTTTTATTTGATGTCATCAAATTTGCCTGTTTTGTGTTCTGTAATCCTCCCCATTCCTGATTTGGTCATGAATTCTTCCCCTCACCATAGTTGTGAAAGGTATTTTCTTCCTTGCTCCTCTAATTTGCCTCTGATGTGACCTTTTCTACTTGTCATATATTTGATTTCCATTTGAGCTTATCTTTTGTATATGGTATATGATATTGGTCTAAACCTTATTTTTGTCAACTAGTTTTCTAGCTCATTCAGTAGTTTTTGTTCAATAGGGACCCCTATACCAGTAACTGAAGTCTCTGGGTTTATGAAACACTATTGTCCACCTAATCTGTTCCACTGATTGACTCTGATATTTTAAAAAATCATTTCAAATAGTTTTAATGATAATTATTTTGTAGCATAATTTGAGATCTGAAAGACTACCTTCTTCCCATTTTTTTCATCATCTCCTTTGAGATTCTGGACTTATTTTTCAAGATGATGGGTTTTTTTAGCTCTATAAAGTAATCCTTTGGTAGTTTGATTGATATGCACTAAGTAAATTAATTTAGGTTATATTGTCATTTTTATCATATTAGCAATGAGCCAGCTGGAAACAGTTAATATCTCCTCATTTATTTAGTTATATCTTTTTCCATGAAGTGTTATGTAATTATATTCACATGGTTTTTGTGTGTATCTTGATAGATGAAATCCTATGATATTCTAATAATATAAGTACTTTAACAAATATAATTTAATATATTCAAATAACATTCCAGTGAGGTAGGCAAAGAAAATTATTATAACCATAGACTCTTAGAACTGTACAGGACCTGAGAGGTCATCTAATCCAACTTTATGGCCAATGTTATAGGTAAGTAGGGTTGATTCCTTCTTCAATATCTCCAATAATGGATATCTTTTATTTTGGAATTAAAAGACCTGAGTCCCTTTCTTAGCTCTAAAATCTTGGTTGGTTGGTTGGTTGACTGGTTGGTTTTTGTCCTTCATTCTCAAAGAAGACCAAAATAGCATCACTAAGTCAGAGCCTAGGAACAATGTGTCCAACTGTGGCTGATAGGACAAATATGAGCTCAGAATGTTCTACCACAGGTTGGGTACAAATAGTCCACATTAACATTTTGGGTGGATTCTCTAAATTTGTTTATCTTGCATTTCTTTTGAGCTAGTTCAATTCTGCGTTGCTCACAGAGAATAGCATTCTAATATCTACTAGTTGTATGATCTTAGGTGAATCACTTAAATTCTCTGAGCCATAGTTTCCTCATCCCAAATAGTGGAGCTAATAATACAAATTGTATATACTTCATTGGTTTCATATAACCAATGAGCCTGAAAAATATAACTAACGACCAACTTCAAATAACAGGAATTAAACATATAATCAAGGAATTGTATGTAGAAAGACAACATATGCTGATAATATGACAAAGGGAGGAATAAGAGGTGGACAGCCAGAGTGATCCACTGGTACCCTTGTGATGTCACAAAAATGTAAGAAAGGCTTCCTGCACATTGGGTGGATGCCTCCTGTGGCCAATTAGTAGAAGAACATGTAAAAGAGTTGACCAAGATGGGCAATTAGTCAATCAGTCTATATCCACTTATTAAGCACCTACTACATGCCAATCACTCCTAGATGACTTGTCGTTTGTTCACTGGAAGAACTTCCAAATAAGTGAGGTAATACCCATTTGAGTATTTGAGATGAATATCTACCTCACAGGGTTAATGTGAGGGGAAGACTTTCGAAACCTACTTAAACATGAATTTAGGCTCTTATATTGAGGTCTTGGGTGTTTAGTTGTAAGAATCATGTCTGAATCTTTGTGACCCCATTTGAGATTGTCTTCCTAAGGATACTAGAGGGGTTTGCTATTTCTTTATCCAATTCATTTTACAGAGGATGAAACTGAGGCAGTCAGAAGTTAAATGACTTGCCCAGGGTCACATAGCTAGTAAGTATCTGAGGCTGGATTTAAACTCAGGTCTTCATCACTCCAGGGTAGATGGTCCATCCACTGTGCCACCTAGCTACTCAGGAGGGGCCTTAGAGACTATCTAATCCAACCCCCTCAACTTTGTAGATGAGAAAACTAAGGCCTAGAGAAATGAGATGTCTTGTCCAAGAGCATATAAGAAATAATTATAAGAGTTGAATTCAAAGCAAGTCCTTTTATTATAAATTCATCATTCTTTCCACTGTTCCACACTGTTAGGATGATAACATTCAGTGTCTACACTCCACATTGTCAAGAGGATAACTTTCAATGTCTATACTGCTCAAATTGTTAGGAAGGACTTTCTCACCAGCTGAAACCTGGCTCCCTGGAACTTCCTCTTATGGTTCTAATTTCTCCTCATTTTTTGGCTCCATGGGGAAAGTCTGGTAATGAGAGCTCCTGTAACTTGTCCAATGTTCTTGATGAGTGCTGGAGCTAAGCTGCATGGCCCTTGGTGCCAAGTACAGCTGTGCAAAAGTGGGCTCCCCCTTCTCTCTAGAAGCAAAGAAGTAGTTTCCATATTTCTCTGCTATCATATAACCTATACTCTCTGGTAGTGAGCAGTCACATGGTATTGTATAAAGAGCACTAGCAAGGGACCAGGGTTCAAATTCTGCTTTCTGACACTCGACATATGAGCTCTGTCAGGTCACTTTTCCTCTCTAAGCCTTTGGACCAAATGGTATTTGCCTCTAGAGCTATGATCCTAGTCAAAGACCCTCAAAGCTGGGGTGGGAGTGGGGTGGGAGGGAGAGGTAGGGAAGTGCTTACTAGCCTTCCCCAAACTTACACAGTTTTCATCTCCTTGTTCTTTGCATTCAACTCAAACATTGCTCAGTTTCTTTTTTGTTTTGTTTTGTTTTTTTCCTATGATGGACTTCATCCCACTAACAAGACATCTTTGTAATGGGGCTGGTTTGTATTACATGATCCACACATTTCTACCTAATGGTAACACAGTATTGTTCAAACATCTGGCGTTAGTCATCTCTATTTTGCCTTGAGAGAAATTGAGACCAATAAATTTCAGATGCATTGTCAAGGCCAGACAGTGAATCAGAGTCTACATCAGAATGTTAATGCCCTGATGAAGGCTCTCCTCTTCAGTGCACACATTGTGTCAGGGCAAGGAGAATAAGGAGCCCTGGCCTGGAATCAGGGAACTGGGGTGAAGACTCATATCTCTTTTTTTTCCCGGGGCAATGGGGGTTAAGTGACTTGCCCAGGGTCACACAGCTAGCAAGTGTCTGATTTCAGATTTGAACTCAGGTCCTCCTGAATCCAGGGCCGGTGCTTTACCCACTGCGCCACCTAGCCGCCCCCTAGACTCATATTTCTTAGTAGTCATGTGCCTATGAGCAAGTCATTTCATTTCACTGGGCCTCAGTTTCCTCGTGTGCATCATTAGAGGTTAGCACAGATGATCTCTAACATTCCTTTTAATTTTTTATTCCTATGAGTGCATGAATGTATGATATTGCAAAGGACCATATTTTGTGGAAAAGGATATTCAAATTAAACATTCTTTGGGTTTAAAAGGCAAGAGAGCAGAAAAAGGGGGAAAGGTAGGCTAAAAAAGAGGTTAATACTGTAATTAGTTTGGGTAACTGCCTGTTAATTAATACACATGATTTTAAAATAAAGGACAGTACAAGGATTCTTCATCACTCAGACTCTACAAACTCATTATTGAATCTCAAATAGAGCATTAGAACTTATTGGGGAAGACTAGGTTTTCCAGTGTTAATTACTTCACCATCACGATCTGTCTGAAAGCTGGAAGAGACAAATATAAGAACAGGGTTGAGAAGTTGTTGACTGCATGTCACCCACCCCTCTCATTGTAAGCCCTTGTTTTGAGGGTGATTTCATTCGTTCCACTTACTGTTCTTTCCAATTTTGTCAGGAGAGACATTTATTAGAAAATTTCAATGTGTAGTGAGTCAGTAATGAATTACAGAAATATTCTGCAAAAAAAAAAAATGTGACCTTTTCAATAAGGGTTGTGATTGCCCAATGCTCTGTACTTCCCCTTACTGCAAAAGGCTGTAAACAGAAGAGTTTTTCCCCATTCAAAGTTCCACGAGATGCAATTTGGGAAAAGAACATTTCAGTGTGTACTTTGTTCTGCAGAAAAGTATTTTCTTCTCTGACCAGACCACAATAAAGCATTCCACTGTAGGCATCACAATGCCCCAAGTATGTTTTTTCACATGAATTCACACACACACACACAGACACATACACACACAGAAACACAGACACCACCCTCAGCCCAGAATGTGCAAGGGACATCTCATTCTAGACACTCCATCTCTATCTCAGGGCAGCCATTAGAGAGGGTCATCTGAATTACCCAAGCTTCAGAGACTGCTTCCATTGGTGTTTGGGAGGGGGTGGGGGTGTTTGGTCCCTTTTTTTTTTGCAGGGCAATGAGGGTTAAGTGACTTGCCCAGGGTCACACAGCTAGTGTCAACTGTCTGAGGCCAGATTTGAACTCAGGTCCTCCTGAATCCAGGGCCAGTGTTTTATCCACTGCACCACCTAGCTGCCCCTGTTTGATCCCTTTTAAAAGAAAAGTATCATGGAACAAAAGGCACAAATAATTCATGTAGCATCAGGCAACCAAAGAGTAGAGTAGAGTAGCCATTGTTGGATATGCCCTATCACTGAATGGAGATTTTGCTAAATCTGATGTGACGTAAAATACAGATGGAATATCTTCTCCCTTCAGCACTCCTTTTTTGACCAAGAGCTGTGATTTCATTCATGTTACATCATAAGATCAGGAACCTCACAGGTCACCTAATCCAACCCTCTCTTTTTTACAGGAGGAACAGTAGAAAGCCCTGGACCTGGCATCAGGAAGCCCTAAATTCAAATCCAGTCAGACACAAAATAGCTGGGTGACCCCAGGCAAGTCATTTAACTTTTGTCTGCCTCAAATTCCTTATCTGTAAAATGAGCTGGAGAAGGAAATAGCAAACCACTCCAGTATCTCTGCCAGGAAGACCCCAAATGGGGTTATGAAAGTCAGATACAACTGAAAAATGACTGAATGACAACAAAAATTGGGGTAATAATAGTATCTACCCTCCCAGGATTGTCGTGAGGATAATATGATATATTTGTAAAGCACTTTTCAAACCTTAAAGCACTATATAAGTGCTAGCTACTCTTATTAATTACTATTATTATCATCATCATCATCATTATAGAAGAGGGAAATGAGGAGCAGAGAGGTAATGATATGTCCAAAGTTGACCAGGTATTAAGTGATAGAGTGGGAATTTGAACACAGGTGTAGGGAATACTCCATGTGAAAACTCCCTCCATTGATGCAGATCAGCAATTTGTCAGTAACAACATTTTGGAGAATATATATGGGAGTTGAGACACATGGTCATACAACTAGTGTGTATCAGAGGGAAGACTTGAACAAGTTATTCCTGATTGAAAGACATGTCCTTGGTACACTATGACCCACTGTTCATTATCCTTCCACCCACATAGTTCAGATGTTTGTCATGTATCTTCGGATACATGGGGGACTAGCTTAATATCTCATCTTTCAATGGTATATCGACATTTATGAAGTGCATTACATATATTATCTCATCTAACGCTTTCTCATAAAAATAGGTTTGACTTCTGTTTACATTCCTACATAGAAAGATAATACTTCTAACTCATAAGAACTTTCTCAGTATTAGGGAAGCTGAAAGGAATATAATTAGACAGAGAGCACAGGTGTGAATCGAATATGAAGGTATGCTATCTGTAAAGCATTTATTTTTTGTTTATCCTTGCTTTTTGTGGGGCATGCAGGGTGGAGTGGCTGGATTTGGGCTCAGGGCCTCCTGGGTCCAGGGCTGGTGCTTTGTCTACTGTATCACCTAGCTGACCCATGATGACATCTTTAAATTAAAGTTAATGGGTAAGAAGAATGCACTGGAAAAAAGGGGAAAGGGAAATATGGAAGGTGGTAAAGAAGCTCACATAAAAGGAACAAGAAAAAGGTTATGGAGTGGAGAGGAAGATGGGGAAGGAGTGGGGGAGTGAGCCTTACTCTCATCAAAATTGGTTCGAAGTGGGAATAACATACACACTCAAGTAGGTATAGTAATACATTTTGCCCTGAGGGAAAGTGGGGGGGAGGGGATAAGGGGGGAAGAGACAAAGGAAGGGAGGGCAGATTGGAGAAGGGGGCAGTAAAAAGCAAAACAATTTTTTTTTTCAGATCAATGAGTGTTAAGTGACTTGCCCAGGGTCTCACAGCTGTAAGTGTCAAGTGTCTGAGGCCGGATTTGAACCCAGGTCCTCCTGAATTCAGGGCTGGTGTTTTATCCACTGTGCCACCTAGCTGTGCCAAAGCAAAACACTTTTGAGGAGGGATAGGGTGAAAGAACATAGAAAATAGAGTAAATATCAAGGGGAGGGAATAGGATGAAGGGTAATACAGTTAGCAATAGTAACTGTGAAAGAAATGGTGAACAGGATGCTAGCAGGACATATGAAAAATGTAAACCATCAACAGAAAAAGAACTGATAGTATGTGAATACAGGTTTAAGTATAATTTTATTCGTTAGTTCCTCTTTCTAAAGTTATTTAGTCTATTTTCTTTCACAACCTGACTAATGTGAAGACGTTTTGTATGACTACTATGACAAAATAATTGAATTTGGCAGATGCCCAGGGGCCCCACCTGATTGACTTAGTATTGTTTGAATTGGGTGAGAATGAGAAACTGACTAAGTACCTACTTGGGGATAATTAGATGGTAGCCACACCTGGCCAGCCCTGAGTGACGTGTTGGTGTACTACTGACAGTCAGCAGGGGACCACTCTCAGCCAACCAGCTTGAAGGACCTCCCCTTTGGGGGAGGGAGAGAGAAAGAAAGGAGAAAGGAGAAAGGAGAAAGCTGGCTCTGAGAAGCTCTCTTTCCTTCTGAACCAGAGAGGGACTGCACAGCTGACTCTCATTGAAACTATGGACCACAGGTGGTGACTGTGACTTTTGAAGGATCAGAGGGAGTGGTGAAGTAGAAAGAATGCTGGACTTGGAGAAAGGAGACCAGGGTGCAAATCTTTCTTCCAGCACTTCCTGTTGTCATTGTTTGTCCTTCATTCTTGAAAAGGACCATGACATTGAGAAGTGATTTCATGACTTGCAGTGAATTGGATTTAAGTGAGGGAGGGCTGTGCAAGGTGGCCAACCTCACTCTCTCCTCCAGAGCCAACTGGGACGAGTGGCAAGATATACACCAGGATGACTAGAGACCACCCAGATATTTGAGGCAATCAGGGTTAAGTGACTTGCTTAGGGTCACACAGCTAGTAAGTGTCAAGTTTCTGAGGCTGGATATGAACTAAGGTCCTCCTGACTCCAGGATCTATGTTCTATCCACTTGCTATTGTATGGCTTTGGACAGGTCACAATTCATTTTTCTGAACATTAGTTTCCTCAACTGTAAAGTGGAGATAAAGGAAGCTTATGCTACCTCCTTCCCATTATGCTGTCAGAAAAATCCTTTGTAAACTTGAAAGCCCTATAGAAGTGTTGGCTGCCATCATTATGAGTTTATTCTTCATAAGATGAGTCACTTATTCACACTAACCTGACAGGCACAAATATCACTGAGAACCTACACCACAGCCTTGAAATAAGGCATTTTTCATAAAATGGTAGAACCGCCTTGACACCATAGAAAGACCAGGTCACATTTCCTAAACAGAAACCCCAAATACAGTGACAAGAAGGTACTGGCTACCTGCGAAATACACTAGAATTTTAATTTGTATGATCCCAATTAACTTCGAGTTTCCTTGGGAAGCTTTTTGGGATCAATGGTGTTTTTCACATTCTCAGAAAAGACTCCCAATGAGTGTAGACTGAGCTGTTTCCTTACTATCCTTCTGGGTAGAATATGAATCCAACCTTCTTCCAAGTTTTGTGAGAATAAGCTCTTAAATACTACATAGAGGTCTGATGTATCACAACTGGCTACCACCCCTTCATTACTTTATTCCCTAATTCATTGTCAGATATACAAAGTATCCCCAAAGTCTCAGAACAAAGATTTTTGTGACACCCTGTATTTCCATTAAGTTTCAGTGAATGAAGATACAGGAGCAATGAAAAACAGGAATGAAAGAAAAAATGTCCACAAATAACAATATTAACCTTTGGCCTGAATCCACAGTTATCTGCATCTACAATATTTCTGACATCTTTATACATAAAATCTTTGAAATCAAGAGCTCAGGAAACCAGGACTCTGCTGTCCTGCCTGCTTCTAACCAACCACATATACTAGCTCCCCTACTTAGCCAACTCCAGTGGCTTCTGATTGCCTCTAGAATATAATATAAATACAATTGTTTAGCTTTTAAAGTCCTACACAAGCTGACCTCAACCCATCTTTCCAACTTTATTGGATGTTACTCTTTTTCTTACTTTGCAATCCAGCTAAATTGGTCTTCTCTCTGTTATTCAGTCACAACCCCCTCATCTCCTGTCTCCATGCCTTTGTACTGACCATCTCCCATGCCTGAAATGCACTCCCTTTTTACCTCCACCTCATAGATCACACTTCCTTTAAGGGAAGGGGAAGAGAAAGCACTTATATAGTGCCTACTATTTGCCAGGCATTGTGCGAGGTAAGAACTTTTACAAATATTATCTCATTTGATCTTCACAGGAACCCTGTGAGGTAGGTACTATTGTTACCCCCATTTTACAGTTGAGGAAACTGAGATAGAGTCTAAGTGACTTGCCTAGGGTCACACAGCTAGTAAATGTCTGGGGCTAGATTTGAACTCAGGCCTTCCTGAAACTCAATCTACTACATCACCTAGCTGGCTTTTAGATTTAGCTTAGATACTATCTTTGGCATCAAGCCTTTCCCAATCCCTCTCAACTACTAGTGCACTCCCTCCCAAACCACTTCATATTTAACTACTTTATGTGCACAGATATATTTATTAACATTGTATTCATGCTATATATTTTAATATGTAGTTGTCTCTCCCCACCATTAACATGGTAATTCTTTGCAAGTAACCATTGCTTCATTCTCTGTATGTCCCCAGTCCCTGGCATGTAGTTGACACTTAATAAATTATTGTTGATTGATTGGACCCTGGAAGCTTCCAGCTAGCCATATGTGGCTCA
Organism: Dromiciops gliroides; assembly: GCF_019393635.1. Taxonomy (NCBI): domain Eukaryota; kingdom Metazoa; phylum Chordata; class Mammalia; order Microbiotheria; family Microbiotheriidae; genus Dromiciops; species Dromiciops gliroides. The sequence continues at coordinate 484,531,589 of NC_057863.1, read as the reverse complement.
GAGCTGGCAAATGTTTGGGGGATGATGAAGCAATTCTTTTTATTGACCACTGAGCAGGAAGAGCTTATAACTCAGTGCATCTTTAAAGAAGGTAGTGACTTTTTCCCCTGTCTCTTGCTCTCTCCCTTCAACCTTTTAGGTGTCATCATGTAACCTGGACTTCTCATGAGGCGTGGGGGTCACCATTTTCCATTCCTGAAGCATCTCAACCCTTCTCTCATACAGCTACAGCAAGAGAGCTCAGCTAAGTGACCTTAAGTCTAAGACTCTGACTGCCTCTTTTGTTTTTTGTTTGCTTAATTTCAACTGATAGAACATCAATCTCAACATGAATATGTCCAAGCTTGTACAAGGCTGTGGGTTCTCAGTAACTGAAAGCTACACTATGGAATCCATGCCAAATACTCTAGCATTTCTTGGAAAAGATAACCACTGGCTGGAGGAGCCCCAAGCCCTGGCCTGGCTTACCAGAAGGCACTTGAAGGAAGTTGTTTAGATAGTGCAGAGCCATATTGAAATGTAAGAATTCCTATTCAACAGTCCTACAAACTGGTTCACAGTTTTCTCTTTCAGTTAGTCAGTTGACAGACATTTATTAAGCCAGACACTAAACCAAATACTAGGTGTATAAAGGCTAAAATAATAGCCTTTGCAAGGACCTCAAAATCTAATGAGTCAAATGTGATCATTTGTGTTTGTAAATTGTACTGTACTTGTAAAGCACTTAGCACAGTAGTTGGCACATAGTAGGCACTTAATAAATGTCCCCTTCTAAGTTTCAACCTTTTGGCACAGTATAACAGGAGTTATAAGTTGTATTCTTTTTGATCTTTCTGTCAATATGTGTTTATGAGAGACTTTTTATGGTAAACATTTTTGTTTGTAGGAGATAAAAAGCTGTCACATAGCCGATTCACGTCTGCTCCTCTTCTTTGGAAAACCCTGCTCAGAAGCTAAAACTAAACAATAAGTATTTTACCCAAAAGTTCCAAGGAAGAGAAATAAAGAGCCAGAGAATGAAAGAAAAGGAATCTGACTTTTCTGGGCAGATCAGGCTTCCTTGGGATTAAACATGGTCCAGAGTGCATGTGTATTGTCTAGAGCCAATGAGTCTCTTAGTGAGAACGGAGAGGTTACAGAATTCCATTTTCCCTCACCTTAGCAGTAGTTATTATTATTATTATTATTATTGTTATTGTTATTAGACTGTATGTCATGACAGAAAGTTATCTTGATAGAGAGTAAAAAGAAACTTTTTTGAGTCTCCTTTTTTAGTTATAAGCTCCTTGAGTGCAGAGCTTTTAAAAATCTAATTAATTGATTGATCAGTTAATTAATTAATTGGTTAATTAGTTTGCCTTTCTTTGTATCCCCAGCACTAAGCACAGAACCTGGCATGTAGTAAGCACTTAATAAATGCTTGTTGACTGGTTGACTTTTCATTTCTAAATTAGAGGGACTTTGTGGTTTTCCTGAATGAGTATATTTTCTACTTGCATTAAGTTGATCAAATGCCTAATGCAATATCGTGTGGACAATGGATTCTGATTCATGATATTCTAAGTCTGAGATAACAAAGAGTATAGGATCACATATCTAAAATGAGAAGGGACCTTAGAGGTAATCTATTCCAACCTCCTTCTTTTATAGATGAATAACCAAGATGGTTTATACACATTGTTATTGGCATCTTCACAAAATGGAGCATGAAATAGGCTTGTCAATTGCCAGTGGGATTTTGAGTTTAAATCAGGTTGAGTCAAGCTGGGGTGGTTGCTCCAAGCCATTTTCAGGATACTATCTCCATTTCCATTCCAGCTTCATCCTATTTATGCTCCCATGGCCATGAGCAAAGATGACTTTCACACATTTCATACTGCTATCCCTCACTTATGTAGATAAAAGTGCCCCATTCAGTGTCCTGCACAGAGTGAGCACTTAATACACGTTTGTTGGGTTCTTTGTGGACCTGAAAACTATCTCTGGAGATGGCTATCTCATGTGGGTGCTACTGAAAGACTGATTTATTATCCCCGTTCTCCTTCCTTGGAGACCTTCAAGTGGTCATTGGATGCCTACTTGTCAGGAATGTTGTAGTAGTTACTCCTGCTCAGGTATGGGTCATATCAGATGAACTATGAAACCACCTCCAACTCTGAGATTCTGTGAATCCTTTAGTTTATGGATATAACCACTATTTGCACAATTACAGTGATCTTAACCATCCCTTACAATGCTAAAAACTAATAGTATTCTAAATTACCACAAACAGCAACTACCCCTTTTCTTCCCAATTCTTATGATCTGCAATCAACTCTTGTAATTCTTTGGTTAAGATGCCATTCTATGACTTGTTTTTTATTCTACGACTTTTAAGATATGATTCCAGTTGGGCGTTGTTGAAGATGCTTGTAGTTCCTCCTCTTGGGGGGAGATGAAGTTGGTGGATTGCCTCAATTCAAGAGTTCTGAGCCATAGTAGGACTACAGGGGGCATGGTTTCCACATTAAGTCTTGTACCAATATGGTGACCCCTGGGAATGGGTGGGGGGAGGGGAGTGAGGGGCCACCAGGCTGTCTAAAGGGAGGGGAAAAGACCCAAGTTGAAAACAAGGGAGGTCGGGGGCAGCTAGGTGGCGCAGTGGATAAAGCACCAGCCCTGGATTCAGGAGGACCTGAGTTCAAATCCAGCCTTAGACACTTGACACTTACTAGCTGTGTGACCCTGGGCAAGTCACTTAACCCCCATTGCCCCACAAAAAAGAAAGAAAGAAAGAAAGAAAACAAGGGAGGTCAAAGCTTCAAGTGGGATTAGGCCATGACCAACCACTGTGGTTCTAGCTTAGACAAAGTAACCCAGTCTCCCAAAAAACAAATGAAACTAACAAAAAGGATATGATTGTATAATTCCATGGCCCTTCTATCCCTCTTAACAAATTTTATGGAACACCTACTACTTACAATGTATATATAGTGCTTAAGTCCACAGAGGAAACAAAGATTCAGTAAGTTACAAGAGGTCTCTGCCCTCAAGGAGTTTATAATTTAGTATGAAAATGATTAGAGTAAAAGGTGGAATACAACAAGGACTATAAGAGAGATAAGGATGGGTTGATTTGTCTCCCAGACCCTCCCTCCACTCACTCCCTTGCTCATTTCCCAAACCATAGCCTCTGGGCCGAATGTCTCAGATGGGGTAATTAAGGGATCCAACTACAGATAGGTGTGCCAGACTTTGATGCCAGAGGAAGAGAAGACCAAAAGGTCTGTTATTCTGCCTGACTGAACACAAGAAGAACTTTGTACTGGAGGAAGGCAAAAAGATCCCTGGGGTAATGTGGGGCAAACTGGATGACCTCTAACCACCTTGGTCAGGATGCTGCCAGACAAGTACTGCCACTATGCCCTCTATGAGGCTGCCTATGAGACCAAGGAGAGAAAGAAAGAGGACCTTGTGTTCACCTTCTGGGTGTGCCCCCTTTCAAGAACAGTATGATCTGCACTAGCTTCCCTGGGTTCCATCAGGAAGAAACTGAGAGGGATCAAGCAAAATTGTAAGCAAACTGCTATAAGTGGACAGCTGAGCCCTAGCAGAGAAACTGGGGCGTAACATACAAATTTCTCTTGTGATCCTCCTACCTTGTGAGCCTCCCACCTCCCACCTTGCCTAGAACCACAGTGGTCCCTGACCTGTCCAAGCCTTGCGGGGAGAGGCTGATAGCCAGGCAAGAAAATCCTGCCAAACCAGAGTGGCTCGGGTAAGCCTAGCAGGAGGCTAGGCTTTTGCCAACCCTCCCTCCTACCCCTGCCCCTTATATCTCAATGGTTCTAAAATTCTTTTTTTTTAAGTGAGGCAATTGGGGTTAAGTGACTTGCCCAGGGTCACACAGCTAGTAAGTATTAAGTATCTGAGGTCGGATTTGAACTCAGGTCCTCCTGACTCCAGGGCCGGTGCTCTATCCACTGTGCCACCTAGCTGCCCCCAGGTTCTATATTTCTTGAATCACTTTTGGTCTTCTCATTCCTCTGTGATTGAAGCAGACCAAACCCTGGAGGCTGTATTTTTTTTTTATAATGACTCTGCCTTTCTCCTTGGTATCCCTAGCTTTTCTCTCCTTGTGCCCCCAACTCCCACCAGTGCCAAGCTCTAACCCCAATAGTGGCTTTGTGTTTATTCGGTTTCTTGTTCAGTCATTTCAGTCATGTCTGACTCTTTGTGACCCCATTTAGGGCTTTCTTGCCAAAGATAATGGAGTGGTTTGCCATTTCCTTCTCTAGCTCGTTTTTTATGAATGAGGAAACTAAGGTAAACAGGGTTAAGTGACTTGCCCAGGGTCACAGAGCTAGTAAGTGTCTGTGACAGGATTTGAACTCAGGTCTTCTTGGCTGCAAACCCAACACTCTATTCACTGAGCCACCTAGCTGACACCAATGATAATAGTATAATAATATTGATACCAATAATAAGAAGAAATTTTGTTGTTATTGTTTAGTTTCAGTTCAATCTGACTCTTCATGACTCCATTTGGGTTTTCTTGGCAAAGATACTTGGCATTTCCTTCTCCGGCTCATCTTATAGATAAAGAAACTGAGGCAAACAGGCTTAAGTGATTTTCCTAGGGTCACGCAGCTACTAAGTGTCTGAGACCAGCTTTGAATTCACAGAGATAGTCTCCCTGACTCCAGGCCCTACCCTCCATCTACTGAATTATCTAGCTGCTTTCTTATATGTTTAGTTCTGCTTTACAAAAAGAAACATTGTGGAGATGTACCCCTGCACACTTAGGCTGACTTTCCCACCACCAGTCCCCTGCCCCTTGTCTTAATAACTAGATATATACAAGATACATGAAGTAGATGGAAGGTAACTTTAATGGGGAAGGTTTTCGTACGTTGTTGAGGGATGGGGAAAGGAAGAAAGGGGAAGGGACCAGGAAGCACTTTACCTGAGTCTTGCAGGGAGCCTGGGATTCTCAGAGGCAGAAGTGAGGAACGAGCATTCTAGGTGTGGGGAACAGATGGTACAAAGCCACAGAGATGGGCCTGGACGATTGCAATAGCCTTTTGGTTGGCCTCCATGCCTCAGGTCTCTCCCCACTTCAGCTCATCCTCTACTCAGCTGTCAAACTGATCTTCCTGAAAGCATAGGTCTGACCCTATAAATACCAGTGGCTCCCGATTGCCTCCAGCATCCTCTCTTTGATGTCTCAAAGCCCTTTGTCACCTGGACTCTCCCTACCTTTCCAGGCAACTTACTCCTCTCCAGACACCGTGCAATTCGGTGATCCTGATATCCTCACTCTTCCTTGCAGGCAGTTCATCTCCTAACTCCAGCCTCTCCTTCCTCACCTCCACCTCCGGGTTTCCCTGGATCCCTCCAAGTCCAAGTAAAATACAAGTGTCCAGAAATGTAGTCCTGGCCGAATGCTCCTACCAGGCAGAGGGGTTTGAGCCAAGAGTGCTACAAAGAAGGCTCTCTGTGCCCTCCCCTTTGTCCAAATCCCTAAACTCTAAAGATGCTGTGAAACAGCTTTGTTAACTGAAAAAAAGATGTGTTCTCTTGGGAATGGCAGTGCAATGCATTTTCCCTCTGCGATCTTTCCACCCCCTCCAGCCTTCCTCCCACCAGGGAGAGTCCTTAAGTGGGAGCTGTCAAAACAAGTTTGTTAAATGAGCAGGATACAGAGGACGACAGACTAGGAGGCAGCAGCTAATGGGGGGGATGCAATCCTCCACCTCCAGCTTCCCCAACTTAAAGTCTCTGGGGCTCCTCAGATATGGGGAGAAAAATGAATCCACAGCATTGAAGATAGAAACCCGGGGACCACACCCCCTCTTGAACTTTCTATTCATCATCCATACCGATCCCAAGAAATGAAAGGTCACTGATTACAGATGGACAACCAGGAAAGCAATTCTGATTTTCTTGCCTGGGTGTCAGCTTGGGATACTGTAAACAATGGCTCTTTTTATTGTCTCTGGACAAAGAATGTATGAGAACAGGATCCCTGACACCAAAAATCTTCCTCATCCCTGCCCGAAGTCACTGAGCTGCCTGTTTAGGCCTATATCCACCATGGCTTATTCACTGAAGGATGGAGATAAAGATGCAATCTATTTTCCAGCCAGTGAGAATGGATTTACCTTGTCTAGTGAAATAGAGGGCCCTGAGGACAGGGGTGGCAGCTCCTCTTCTTCAGTGATTGGAGTAAAGGACATGTTCAAGGATGATGTGAAGGGGATGTGAAATGAAAAGAGGAAGAAAAAAGGGAGCCTTGATTTTCTTGGTAACAGGAAAGCAGGGGGCAGCTAGGTAGCACAGTGGATAAAGCACTGGCCCTGGATTCAGGAGGGCCTGAGTTCAAATGCGGCCTCAGACACTTGACACTTACTAGCTGTGTGACCCTGGGCAAGTCACTTAACCCTCATTGCCCTACCAAAATCAAAACAAAACAAAAAACAATGAAGCAAGGAGTTTTGCTGAGAGAGTATAGGGAGGGGTGCTATGGGAGGCTAGAAGGGAGAATAGAAGATTTGGAAGACCTGTGGGGAGTTAAATGGAGAATCAATTACAGTTATCCCTTCCATATTGCAGGGGGATTATGGGTGCAATGCCCCTGTGATCTGGAAAACATAAAATTTTTTGGCCTTCCCTTCATACCAGAGAAGAAGTCTGAATTATTGTGGTATTAAAAGATAAAATATCTTGATATTACACAATAATATGCATATATTTTATGCAGTTCTGTGTTTCTAAACTTTTTCTATGTCATCTGCTGGCCTTTGTGTGTTGTTTGAAACTCCCAAAAAAATCCCATTTAATTTCTTATCCCAACTTGTGCTATATCAAAACCACAGTGGGGAAAGCTGCAATGTGGAAGGGAATATAGTTAGGAATAGAAGAATTTTTTTTTCTTTTTGCAATAAAGGCCCAGTTGAGATTAGATCCCAAATTTTTAGCATGCCCAGTCACTATATTGTGTGATCTCTTCTAGGTCCATTCAGTAGCATGTGAGAAAGAACAAAAAATGCAGATAGTGGAAGTAATGCAGGGTTGAGTTTTGCTAGTGTAAGTGGTGGTATGACAAAGAAGGCTTACCCTTATTTTTTTGTTGTGTTTTTTGTTTGTTTGTGGTTTTGGTTTTTTTGGGAGGGGAATGAGGGTTAAGTGACTTGCCCAGGTCACACAGCTAGTAAATGTCAAGTGTCTGAGGTTGCATTTGAACTCAAGTTTCCCTGAATCCAGGGCAGGTGCTTTATCCACTGTGCCACCTACCTGCCCCCTACCCTTGTTTCTTAAAAGCTTTTTTTGTTCTTTTGTGTTTAAATGTTTTCTTGTTTTTTAAGCTGGGAATACGATAGAATGTGATAAAATTGTTAACTGCTGTTGACCGGTGGTGCTATTGTTTGATTGCAATATTAAGAAGTGTGATTAGCAAAACCTTGCAGAGAGAAAATTAGTTTTAAAACAGATTTATTTCTTTCAGACAGAGATTTCTGGCTGAAGGCTGTAAGTTGAAAATAAAATTATTGACTGCTTTTTTTTTTCAAACAGCTTCCCAGGGGAGAGGGAATACATTTACCAGGGTTATTCTAGGCAAATATATCAGCAGCATGAACTGTGACTGACTGACAATTTACTATGGAAGCAGGCATCTATTCCTCAGCCAGGTTTGAAAGGAAAACCATCCTTCCAGTAGAGAAGGGTCTGAAAAAAGGAAAAAAGTCATTCCCCAAGGGAAGGACTAAGTCAGACCATAAGAAGCTGGAGGGTGGTGCAGAATAGAGTGGAGCTTGACATAAAACCAATTAGTTGACCAACTCTACCAAAATAGAATAATCCCAAAAAATGGTATCTGTCCAATGAATGAATTAGTTCATTCTCTTAATAATAGTTTACAGAGAATGTAAAAACATTTCAGCACTAGCAAACAACACTGTAGGATGGCCCATTGGAATGGTAAGGACTATAGAAGGAAAGATAAAGTTCTCAAGATGTCAAACTAAAGACTCCTAAGGACAGGAATCAAACACCAGTAAAAAGCAACCATATTCAACTATATTCAACCACAGTAGTGGTCCATGTTGGAGATGACACAATTTTGAGGGTATTGAGGAATTTATTCTTTTTTTTGCTTTGTTTTGTTTTTTGTTTTTGTTTTTTTGGTGAGGCAATTGGGGTTAAGTGACTTGCCCAGGGTCACACAGCTAGTAAGTGTCAAGTGTCTGAGGCTGGATTTGAACTCAGGTACTCCTGACTCCAGGGCTGGTGCTCTATCCACTGCGCCACCTAGGTGGATACCAAATATTTGGGGGGAAATCATGGATCTTATTATGACTAAAACTAGGCAACCAATCAATAACCAATGCACCTGCTGTCTAATTTCTACAAAAGCTTTATGAAAATAATACACATATAATCATTCTTTTTTTTTTCTTTTTGGTGAGGCAATTGGGTTTAAGTGACTTGCCCAGGGTCACACAGCTAGTAAGTGTTAAGCATATGAGATCAGATTTGAATTCAGGTCTTCCTGACTCCAGGGCCAGTGCTCTTTCCACTGTGCCACCTAGCTGCCACAACAATCATTCTTTTTTTTGTGTGTGGAGGGCAATGGGGGTTAAGTGACTTGCCCAGGGTTACACAGCTAGTATGTGTCAAGTGTTTGAGGTTGGATTTGAACTCAGGTCCTCCTGACTCTAGGGCTGGTGCTTTATCCACTTTGCCACCTAGCTGTCCCCCCAACAATCATTCTTAATGAAAGTATGATAGACTTTCACAAATGACCACCGCTCCAATAGAATACATCTTTACAATTCCTTCCATGATACAAATATGGTCTTGATACTTAAACCATGGAGAATCAAAACAAATAAAATTATACACCAATATCCCTAATTAGTATTGATACAAAAATTAAATAAATATTATTATTTATTTATTATAATTGATATTAATAAAATATTATAAAAGGGTCTATGGCAACATATCACTAAAATTACATACTATAACTAGGCTGGATTTCATATGATGAATGTTGGGTTGATTCAATACTAGGAAAACCATAAATATAATAGTATTAAAATAAGAGGAAAATATTATTACATTAAAAGATACATGGACAGCTAGGTGGCGCAGTGGATAGAGCACCAGCCCTGGAGTCAGGAGTACCTGAGTTCAAATCCAGCCTCAGACACTTAACATTTACTAGCTGTGTGACCCTGGGCAAGTCACTTAACCCTAATTGCCTCACTAAAAAAACAAAAACAAACAAACAAACAAAATTTTAAAAAGAAAGAAAGAAAAAGATACAGTAAAAGCTTTTGACAAAATACAACATTCACTTCTATTTAAAATACTAGAAAACATAAGAATAAATAGTTCATTCTTTAATGTGGCAAATAGTCAATATCTAAAACCAAGAGTCAGCATTATATGCAATAAGGATAAATTAGAATTCACTCTGATAAGATCAGGAACAAAACAAGCATGTCCACTGTCACCACTACTATTTGAAATAGTGCTATAAATATTAGCTATATAGCAATAAAACAAAGAAAAGAAATTGAAGGAATTAGCAGAAGCAAAGAGGAAACAAAATTATTGCTTTTTGCAAATGACATGATAGTGTACTTAGAGAACCCTCAGGAGTCAACTAAAAATGAACTGAAACAATGAACTTCAGTAAAGTTGCAGGATATCATCATTATGTATGCATATTGCCAGCAAAACTCTAAAGGAAGAGACAAAAGGAGAGATTCCATTCAAAATAACTATAGAATGTAGAAAGTACTTGGGAGCCAACCTGCCAAGGAATTACATGAATACAACTATAAAACATGGTTCATGGAAATACAGACTTAAATAATTGAAATAACTGAAAAAATAGAATTATTTGAGGGGAAGCTACTCTAATATAATAAAAAGTATAATGCTAAATAAACTTATTTACTTGTTCTGTGTTATACCAATCAAGTTACCCAAGGGTTACTTTATAGAACTTTATTGACAAGGGTTGAGAAAAAGAGAAAAATTGTGAGTCATATACCAAACTCATTGAGGAAGGAAGGGCAATGACCTGGAATTCTGTAGACAACAGCTCCCCAGACTTTGATAAGGTAATGTATATTAATAGCATGTACCTCCAAAGAGGAGAGATTACTGAGCAATGGAGGTAAAGGAAGAACCTGGAAGTGGCACTGGGGAGTAAGGAGTATCCCAACTCTCCCATCTCAACCAATGAATGGAAGAGAATGAATAAAGGTGTAGCTAGTACTAGAAAAGATAGCCAAAGAGGCTATGTCTTTGGAAGGAGCCAGGTCTCAGTAATAGGTAGTAGAGAGAAGGAGAGGTAGAAAAAAAGATTTAGGATGAAAGGAAGAATGTTGATTATGGAAGAGGCGGTCCACAGAGCACAGTAGTGTTTGGGTTCCCATCCTACTTTGGGGTGGGAAGTTTGGGGCAAATGGTAAGAAGGAATTGGAAGGTAAGGCAGAGAATGGAGTTTAGATAATGACCTACACAGGTTCAAATCACTGAGATGTGAAGGGTATTTCCAAGTATAAGAATGTTAATCAGTGAGTGGTGGAAGACCTATATAAACTGATATGGGGTAAAATAAACAGTCAGAACAATTTATACTAGGACAATAATACTGAAAAAATGAAAACTTTTGAAAGATTTAAAGAATTCTGATCAATGAAATGATTGAACATGATTGAAGAAGACATGATGAAGAAAGCTACCCACCTCCCGGCAAAGAAGTGACAGATTAAATGTGGTCACACATTTTTAAATGTGACCAATATAGAAATTTGTCTTGCTTCATTATGCATATTTTTCACATGTTTTTCTTTTTTTCCCTTGGAGAAGGAGATTGGAGGGGAAAAATAAATACTTGATAATTGAAAAAATAAAATTTAATTTAAATTTTTTTTAAAGAAACTCAAGGACTCTGGGTGTTAGAGAAATTAGAAAATTGTATAATCTACTTCTATAATGAAAAGTCTTGAAGCGATCTCAAAATAATATCAAATCTATCCCTTGCTTTTAGAAAGGACTTTCCCTGAATTAGTTACTCATCTTTTTCTTAAAAATCTCTTGAAATTAATAATAACTAACATCTATATATAGCACTGTAAGTTTACAATGAACTTAGACATTATCTCATTTGGATTAAGTTTCATAGTTCATATCTCCAGGTAAACTGCTCCAGGGCTTCCTAACACTGATAATATCATTATTCTTGGTTCAACAATAAAAAAGTTATCCCCAGTATTTATGATCAGATGGGTAGATCTCTAGACAAGGAGACAGTGAATCTGAGTTCCAATTCAACTTGCAACACTGATCCAAAACATGACTGAAATTTGGGACCATCATGTCTCTGTATCTGTTATACAATATGATGGTACTGCAGGTATTTGTGGGCCACACCAAGCTTCTCCAATAAACAGCAAGAGAAACATAACAATTTTCCAATTTTATGGGTGGCTATAGCTCATAGACTTCGAGCTGAAAGGGATCTTAGAATTTACCTAATCCAACCCAATCAAAACTGAGGAATGAATGAATTTATTAAGCACATATTATGTGCTAAGGATACAAAACAAAAGTGAGATAGGCCCTGCTTTCAAAGAGCCCACATTCTAATGGGAGGGACAACATATATGGAGGACCAAAGAGGTCAATTTATTTTCCCAACATCATATAAGAAGCTAAGTAGCACAGAAGAGATTTGAACTGAGGCTTTCTCACACCAAATCTGGTGCACTTACCCCCTGAATTTTGTCCCCTCTATCTCCAGTTTTTTTTGTATTCCTCCAAACTTGGTTTTTCCATTTTTATGATTCTAATCATAATTTTTCCCAAAAAGTAAAAGCTATTAAAATGCCCACTGAAGGAGAAAAATAATCAGATGGTTGAAAGCTTGCTGTATATTTCTCCCTTTGTTTTATAACACACTCTAAATTTCAGCCTAACCAAATTCTTGGAATATTTTAATAGGACAGTTCTTTTAGATTTAGATAACATAGTTTGTCCAAGGACCTCTACTCCCTTGACCAACACAAGTGATTTCTTCTTGAGATTGTTTCAGTTGTTTGTTCCAAACAATTTTCTCCAGGATCTCTGTGTTCTCTGAAGTAAACTCTCTGAGGGAACTGTACTAACCTTTGAGTCTGAGCAGAGTGAAAGGACAGTTTACTATAACCAGTGCCGTCAAGGACAGACCATGTTGTACAGCCCTGTATTTATATACCAACAAAATGTTTCCATGACATTTTTATGTAGAAAATGTACCATACCTCTGATCTCCATTGCTAAATACACAATGTCGAAATTAAAATATAGGCAATAAGCCAGCAGCAGAAAAAAATTATATAGATTTGATATCAATTTTTAAGTATCATCTCAATAAAGGGGGATGTCATCTCAATAAATAAATCAATACCAATCAATAAATGTCAACTCAATAAAAGTCCCGGATCAGAAGTCAGAGAGCCTGGGTTCGAATTCCACCCCTGATGCATACTAGTTGTGTGACTTTGGGTGAGTCATGGAATATCTCGGCCTCGGTGCTCTCAATGATAAAATGGTTAGATGGTCTCTGGGTTCCTTCGAGTTCTAGAGCCATGATCCTATGAGATCATTTACTCCTTTCTTTTTATTTTTCACAGTCTTGTACTGGGTCCTAATTCTTCTCTACTTTTTTTTTTTTTTGGTGGGGCAATGAGGGTTAAGTGACTTGCCCAGGGTCACACAGCTAGTAAGTGTCAAGTATCCGAGGCCGCATTTGAACTCAGTTCTTCCTGAATCCAGGGCTGGTGCTCTATCCACTGTGCCACCTAGCTGCCCCCCTGGGTCCTAATTCTTAGGGAATGAGCTTTGCTAGTTTAGAGAAAGTAGCAAGTTGTGAAAATAAGCCTAGTCAATATCAGTTGAAGAGCTCCCCAATCATCCTGGGAAGACAGCATGGATTCTAATGGCCAATGTGGCTGAAAGGAACATAGAGTTCTGCTGAATCTGGGATAATGGGAGCAGTCATCTCTCCTGGCACATGGTTCTGTTTCTCATTTTCTCTCACCTAAATTGTAATCCCGGTGACCCAATATATCATGACCGCCCCCCAAGTTTTCAGAGCCTAAACTGTGGTCAGATAATCGACCCAGGTCTCTGCTTCACTTTATCCAATATGACTGATTAGTGCCAGTAAACCTTTGACAACAGTATTACTTTTTGTTGTTCAATCGTTCAGTCATGTCTGACTCTTCATAGCCCCATTTGGGGTTTTCTTGGCAAAGATACTACAGTGGTTTGCCATTTCCTTCTTTGGTTCATTTTACAGATGAGGAAATTGAGACAACCAAAATTAGGTGACTTGCCCAGGGTCACGCAGAAAGGAAATATCTAAGGCTGGGTTTGAACTCAGGAAGATAAGTCTTCCTGACTTCAGGCCCACCACTCTCTCCACTGCACCACCTATTATTAACCCCCAAATGAGCATTTGGTACCAAAAATCTAGCTGAAAATATACTCTGGCTAGTAGTGGCCACTCATCCAGGTACTTTCTAAAGTCCAGTGGCAAATATGCTCCCTGTATGGGCTTTTATAAACCTATTTAAATTTGGAGAATTTAAACTAAAACAAACTCCCCGCCCCCCTTTCCATTAGGCTATTCCATTGGAAATGGCTAGATTATTCAGTATCTTTGCATGTCGTATAACGGAGATTTCATAGATTTGAATATTAACTGATGCAGTATCTTACTTTCCCAGTCTGAGAGATTCCCTAGTTCCTTCCCTGACATCTGTTCTTGCCCAATATTTCCCTTCACAGTCTGCAGAGAGCATAGATCTGGAGTTCCCCAGCATCATTCATTCTAGAAGCCTAAGCAGTCTAAACATCTGCTGAGTTGATAATCCTAAACTTCCGGAAAGAGCTATAGAGGGTGGGGAGAGGGTTCAAGCATCAACCCACGGCTTCTGCTCCTAAAGAACTGACCACAAAAGGCAACACCCAACCCCAAAAGAGAATTGCCAAGTCCTCACACGCAGTCAAAAGGCAGATAACTTCTACCTCACTGCCCGAGTAAGGTCTGGGTGACTCCTAAAGCCACCTTTCTTCATATATCACAAATCGATTTCCCTATCAGCAAACTTTGGGGCTAAAATAACTCCCGAGTTGCGTGAGTCCAGCTGATTGCTTTGAACATATTTCTCCTTGCACAAGATAGATGGATCCTTGGGCTATCTTAGGTGCTGAGCTGCAGAGCTCACCTGTGATGTGGAGGAAGAAAAGGGAACCAGGATATGGGTAACTCTCCATCAGCAGGATGGTTGTGACCCCAACAGGGCTCCAGTTCAACTGGTGTCAGATCTAGTTAACAAGTCAGAGATCAGCAGCCTCATCCCCTTGTGCATGCCTGGGTGCAAAGTTCCATGCATTGCTCTGTGCCAAGCAATCAGCATGACCTGGAAGCTGATGCCCTGAGAAACACTGTGGGTATTCCTTCTGCCAGCAGAATCTGTCATCTTCCCTCCTCTCCCTCCCCTCCCCCCACCCCCCATTAATCAGATTAGCTGCTTTAACAGTCTGAACTGAGACCAGTAGGTTAGGGGAATGCTTTCGATGGAGAAAAGGAGCCAAGAAGATGTTTGTGTACAGACCAAAACAGTGTACTTAGTAAGTAAATGGAAGGAGTTTATCTCCTCTGAGATAGTTTTGATCTGGTTCCTAAACATTAAGAGAGGATGATTAGAGGTCCCTGTGCCTGGAAGCATGATGTGAGGGAGCCTCGGATACATACTAGCTGTGTGGCCCTGGGCAAGTCACTTAATCTCTGTTTGACTCAATTTTCTCATCTGTGAAATGAGTACAATAATAGCCCCTGCCTCCCCAGGTTGTTGTGGGGATCAAAGGAGATAAAAATTGTAAAAAGTTTAAAGCAACTCCTGGCACACAGTAAGCACTATATAAATGATAGCTATTGTTATTGTCCAAAGTCATGGAGGCAGTGTCAGAGGCACAGTTTCAATCCATTTCTCTGATGGCCAAGGCCCACACTCCTTCCTCTGTAGCACACTGTGAGGCTTCAGTCATTGTTAGGAAAGGAACAAGTGGAGGGTAGTCACATGCCCAGTTTCATGCACCTTTTAAAGTTTTAGTATACACCTTCCACTTCTTCAGGTTTTTCTAGGTAATATATATATTAATAGCATACTGGAGAGAGGGCCAGCCTTGAAGACAGGAAGATCTGTGTGCAAATCCCACTTCTGACACTTACCAGCTGTGTGATTCCAAATCAGTAAGCACTTTAAAAGCACCTACTATGTGCCAGACATTGTGTGAAGTGCTGGGAGACAAAGAAAAGCCATAAAGTAAAAGTCAAGGAGCTCACGATCTAATGGGAGAGACGATGCAAACAACTGTGTACAAACCAGATATGCAAAGGATAAATTGGGCAATCAATAGACAGAAGGCACTAGCATTAAGAGGAGTCACTAAGGGGGCAGCTAGGTGGCACAGTGGATAAAGGCCCTGGATTCAGAAGGACTTGAGTTCAAATCTAGCCTCAGACACTTGACACTAGCTGTGTGACCCTGGGCAAGTCACTTAACCCTCATTGCCCTGAAAAGAAAAAAAAGAAAAGAAGAGAGGTCAGGAAAGGTTTCTTCAAGAAGGTGGGATTTTAGCTGGAATTTGAAGGAATCCAGGGAAACCAGCAGGCAGAGATAAAGAGAGAAAGAATTATAAGCACAGGGGAGAGTCAGAAAATGCCCAGAATTGGTAGATGGAGCATCTTGTATGAGGAGCATCAAAGGGACCAGTGTCACTTGATGCAAGAGTATATGGGGGGGGGGAGTTTTATTTTTAGGGACACAATCGGAGTGTGACTTGCCCAGGATCACCCATCTGGTAAGTGTCTGAGGCTGGATTTGAACTCAGGTCCCCTTGATTCCAGGGCTGATGCTCTATCCACTGTACCACCTATTACCCCAGGTAAGGAAATTTTAAGAAGACTGAAAGGGCAGGAAAGGGACAGGCTATGAATGACAAGTCACTTAATGTCTCAGTTCTCCAGGCAATTTTAAAACTATTAAACTGTTACCTCAGCTAGGAGTTCCCAATATCAATGAAACCAAAAGTCCAGTTCCTTTCCCCTATTTCTCTGGATTTATCCTATTCAAGAAACATAATTCCCTGCATTTCTCTATTATGTGGAACCTTAGTCCCTTATTTCAAACAAAGCAGCTTTATATCACCCACTTACCCCAAAAGAAAACAGGAAATAATCTTTCCCCATAGTCAGCTGCCCTTCTTTAAAAAAAAAAAAAGGCATAAAAAAGAAAATCCCAGATATTTGTAAACATTCCTTGTGAAACCTCTAACAGAGGCATGGGTGGAGGTTTCTATTGCATGCTTATGTTTGTGAGAGCAATTGCTAAGGAAACAAGATCGTCATGGATTTCAAACTTCGGGGGTAATGCATGTAGAAGGGGGAGGGCAGGGGTCAAGATACAGACAAGTGAAGTCGCCTACAGTTACATTTTTCATCCTCTAACAGTATATAGGGCTATCTCAGCCAGGTAGGCATCTGGTTTGCTTTGAAAGGAAAGCTACTCCTCCAGCCTGGGAGGGGCCAAGGGAATGGCTAGAAAGAAAGCCACACCCAAAAGGACAAGTAATTTGACCCACAAATGATCGGGGTGAATAAAAATGACTGACACCTGCCAGATAGGCAGATTCCTAGGAGGGCATAGACATGAGTCAGACAGGATGGGGAGGCATGGATGAATGATGACCTCTATCGCTGGAGGGCAGAGCAACACTGATAAGATCACCGATCCTTTAACATATTAAAAGAAATTTTAAGCTAAGTGCTTTTTTAGTAGAATGAAAGCTCTAGTCAAGGTCATGATCTGTCTCAGTTTTGGTATTGTATCCAGTGCCAACCATAGGCTTGTCTATTAGGTACTTAAATAAATGCTGGATCGAGTTTAAATGATTGTTGTCTAATAACATAAAAACACCAGTGCAGTAACATTAATAAAAATAAGAGACAAAAATACTATATACAGAGAGAATAACAGTCATCATGAACCCCAAAGTGGCTGAGCCCCATGAAGACTAAAGAGAAATGGAGAACAATAGACAGCCCGATGCTGACAATGATGCAGACCTATGTCCTCCCACAATCCCTTTATCCTCCTGGGGGTTCTTATCATAGCAAACAACCTCTCCCCTACAACACTGTTCTGCCAGGCATCTAGCCATCATATGTCTCTCTTCAAAGAGTTTTCCTCACCTGTTTTTATTACCTTTACCTGGCAGAAACATCTGTGGACATGGGGCTCCCATTTATTTTGTTTTCAGTTTAAAATGGTGATTGATGTGCATCTAAGAGTCCTTTGTATCCTTGAATAATATTAATTGTATGACTTGTGTTTGTGGAGTACTTTACAGCTACAAAGAGGTACAGATTTGATTTTCCAAGTCATGGCTTATGATGCCTAAAAGATGACCTCCTGGTTAGGGATGAACTACCTTTCAGGATGCCTGGGTAGGCATGCCCATGGCCAGGCACTTCCTGAATTGACCAAGAGGGCTTTCAATTGAAAATGGAAGGGGAAAGGTTAAAATGCTACAAGAAAATTGTAAAACTCAATGTTATAGAGTTTGACAGATATGGCCTAGACAAAGAGAAATCAGAACTGATTTTCCAGTAAAGCAATACAACTGATTTATAGTTAGCCAAGAAGTTAGTAATCTCCTTCAAGCTCACCTAACAAAGCATAGCCAGGCGACATTGACACAGTGTGTTTTCATCAAAGATTTTTGCAATTATTCATGCTCCAAAATTGTGGTGTGGGGAGGGCTGCCTTCAGAAAGGAAGATGTCTGCCAAAGTGCATTGTCTTTGTGGTACAATCTTGGAGCCAAGGCAAAGTGTGAATCTGTCAGACTGAAATGCTAAATACTACTTACAGAAAAGAAAAGGGGCTCATCGGTTGGGGGAAGGGGAATCTTCAATGATTCTTACCAGATCGGGAGCACTGACAGCTCTGGAAGACAAGCTCTGAGAAGGAAGAGAAAAAAAAAGGTGAACAATCAGTCCCTGGACATGTGGAGGTAGGGCACCCACGACTATACCAGCATGTCAAACTCAATCCACTGAAATCTCCTACCAAAATATCAGCCTTTTATCTAGCACAGGGAAAATTATACATGCCAAATGGCTTTATGAAGTTGACCTATTGAGATCTCATGGTAAGGCAGTTGTTCAAATGAATGGCTTCACCCTTAGGGTCCTGGGGTTTCAAGTCCGTTTTAATAACTAAACATCTGTGTATTAACTGCCCTCTAAGTCTTCTGACCCCAAACTAAAAGGCTTATAAGAATATAATTGAAAAGCAACCACTCCTGTGAAAAATAATGAGAATCACCATCTCTTTACAGATGTTTTTATAAATTAACTCCTTTCTCTCTTGACACACACTGCTTTGTCCCACATTTCCCCCATCCTTTTAATTCCTTCAAAGCTAATCTTAGTACCTTTCATGAAGCTTCCCCCCAATTAAGTGGACCTCCTCCCTCCCCCTTCATATACACACTCCTTTTTTAACATAGATCTATTTTAGTAATTGACATGTATCAATGCACTGGCGCCATTGTCCTTCACATCTATATTAGATTAACAGTTCCAGAGGGAGAATGAAGGAGAAATAGAAACTCTGCAAGTGAATGAATTATAGGAGGTCAGCATGATGTTGTGGAAATGGTGCTAGAGTTAGTGAGAAGAGAAGGGAATAAGCACTTATTAAGTGACTACTATGTGCCAAGCACTGTGCTAAATGATTTACAAATAGTTGATCCTCATAACAACCCTGGAAAGTATGTACTATTATTACCCCCATATATATATATATATATATATATATATGTATACACACACACACACATAATTGAGGAAACTAGGACAGACAGAAGTTAAGTAACTTGCCTAGAGTCACATTAGCTACTAAGTGTCTGAGGTCAAATTTGAATTCAGGTTTTCCTGAGTCCAGGCCCAGTCCTCTATCTACTGAGCCACCCAGCTGCCTGTGTAAGAGGAGGATCCACAAACTTCAGTTCTGCCCCTTATTTCCAGGGTGACCTTGAGTAAATCATTTCACTCTTGGCTTCTGTTTATATATCTGTAAAATGAGGGAGTTGGCATTCTAGAAAACAATTCGGAACTATGCCCAAAGAGCTATAAAACTGTGCATATCCTTTGATCCAGCAATACTACTTCTAGGTCTATAACTCAGACATCTAATAAAAGGGAAAAGGACCTATTTGTACAGAAATATTTATAGCAGCTCTTTTTGTGGTGGCTAAGAATTGGAAATCAAAGAGATGTCTATCAATTGGGAAAGGATTAAACAAGCTGTGGTATGTAATTGTAACGGAATATTATTGTGCTATAAGAAACGACAAACAGGATGATTTCAGCAAAACCTAGAAAAACTCACTTGAACTGATGCATAGTAAAGTGAACAGAACCAGAAGAACATTGTGAAGAATGCTATTTTTCATTTTCTTCTATTTTTTCCTTTTATTCCAGTCTTCTTATGCAAAATGACTAATATGGAAATGTTTTACATAATTTCATATGTATAACTTATATCTGCTATCTCAGGGAGAGGGGAAGGGAAGGAGAGATAGAATTTGGAACTCAAAACTTTAAATAGAAATGTTTTTTTTTTTTTAATGAGAGGGTTGGATAAGATAGCCTCAAACATCCCCTCCAGCTCTCAATCCTATGATTGATCCTATGATTGAAAGGGCATATCTTACTGCATGTTGTCTTCAGAGTATATTCAGGGTTGTAAGAACTTGTGGACATCCTTCCTGTATGTGCATCTAGTATCCAAAAGTCTTGATGTAGCCATCTTCATGTTAAGATAACCTACAGCAAACTGCGTCAACTGTATTGTACTACATCTAGTTCATATAACACTGTTGCTTGTCCTTTGTTCTCAAAGAGGACCAGTGACACACATTTTAAGTCTTGTGATGTCTTGACTTGCAAGTGAATTGGATTTAAATGAGGCAGAGCTTCAAAAAGTCATCATCAGCCTCACTCTCTCCTCCAGAGTCATCAAAATCCAGTGGCAAGACAAGAGTTAAGACAACTGGCGATGGCCATATACTTACTACATTATCCTGATATAGGCAGATAAGTGGTTAGAGTACCAAACCTGAAGTCAGGAAGATTTGGCTTCTTGAGTTTAAATCTAGTCTCAGACGCTTAGCTGTGTGACCTTGGGAAAGTCACCCAATCCTGTCTGCCTCAGTTTCCTCATCTGTAAAATGAGCTAGAGAAGGAAATAGCAAATCACTCCAGTATTTTTGCCAAGAAAACACCAAATAAGGTCACAGAGTCAAATATGACTGAAAACAACTGAACAATAACATTTCCTGATATGTTGAAAGAAAGAACATCGTTTGTGACCTGAGCTTGAGTCCCAGCTCCAACACTTACTAACTAACCAAAGAAATTATTTAACCTCTGACCTTTAGTTTCTTCATCTGTAAAACTCATAGGGTGTTTATGAGGAAAGTGCTTTGTAAACCTTAAGGTTGTATAGAAACATGAACTAGTATTAGTGAGATTTTCTACTTTATACACTTCCATTCCATGGTTTCTAAAATAGATAAAGAGCTAAACATCCCATGTGGGCTTGTATTTGATAATTGAATGAATGAACTAGAAGAAAGGAACGGATTCTTTCACTCTAAAAATAGCCAGCCAATTACCATTCCCTTTGTCACTCTAGAAGAATGAAAACTATAACCTTACCTCAGGAGAAAAAAAAAATTTTCCCCATTATGTGTATTTGAATGAAAGTTTCTAGGGCACAGGGATCATGTTTCTTTCCTTATATAGCTGCTAAACCTCAGTAATTTATTCTAACTAAGGAGAAACATGAGGGGAATTATAAAATAGTTTGAAATAAGTACAATTGTATTACTTTCAAGTACATATAGTAACTCAAACTAGGTTTAAATAAAGAGCTTAGGAGAGGTTCTCAAATATCCTGATTTAATTAATATGCAAGAATTATTTGTAGTAAGCATGTGTATCTTTTAGGAAACCCATGAAGGTTAATTATTCCTTGTGCATGTTTAATTTCCATATTATGCTTCAGTGACTCATGGAAGGGAACTGAGGATCAAATGCTGTGTCTTGACGAGCCCTTGACAAGAGGTTAGACTCTGGTCCTTTGGGTAAGGATACCCTATTTCTTCCAAGGACTTCTAAGAATGGGAATGGGGCAAAGGACACCCTAAGAGAATAAAGGGTCAGAGACAGTGGCCTCCAGTTATTCTAAAAAAGAGAAAAATGTGTCATTTTTTTAAAAGATGAAACCATAGCTCTATTTCCCATAACTCTTTGTGCCTTCTGTGTGGTGTCTAAAAAATGTAGTAGTAAGAGAATATACAGAGATGTTACCCGGAGCTACCAAAAGGCCACAATTCAGCAACTCACAATCCAGCACTTCTGTAAGAAGGAAGGTATTATATCCTCACCTAAATCGAGAAAGTCTTCTTGGTACTGTCTAGTGTCTGTACTGAGCTGCAGTTCTGTGAAAGGTGAAGGGTTCCTAATTCTCAACCTCTGGTTGGATGAGTCTACTTACATACATATATAATTTCTTCGCCCTAGGCACTTGTAGGCAATAAGGAGAGAGATTACCTCCATCTCACACCTCTCTCTGTAGCCTCTTCTCAGAAACATGGAAAACATCCTATTAGACAACCTAGTTCTGTCCAGAGTATCAGGGGAGTGATCTGAGGATCCACATCAAAAATTGAATTTTTAAATTTAATTCAATTAAATTTTTTTAAAAAGTAGTCAAAGTCAGTAACTGGGCAGAATGACCACATCAGAAGACAGCCGCTCTGTTCCACTCCAAAGGGAAATTGGGAACCATGTAGTAAATTGCAATACCAGACAGTGCTACACAATCATTGTTACTCTAAGTTCTTTGGTGAGTTGAATTGTATTTGCTAGTGGGGTATACCAAGATGTTTTTATTGGGTTTCTAAGCAAAAGCTATAGAAAGAGAAGTATATGATAGACATAACCCACTGCCTAATTGCTTACATATATCTTGGGTCCAATAGTAACATTTGTATGTAAGAAGCTCTATCCAGCTAGAGGCTGGAAATAAGGAACTCTGGATTTCAGTCCAAAATTGTGTCGACTCACTTTGTAGCCTTATAAAAGTCACTAGGCCTCTCTCTGCTTTGGATAATTTCTAAGGTCTCTACTAGCTGGATATTTATCCTTTTATGTATTGGAACATATTACCTTTGGAATTTTTATGGTATTAATTTACATTATGAAGAAAGGGTTTTCTAAAACAAGTCATTTCAGCCTGGAATCCTGGAAAATAAGAGTTGAAAGAGGTCCTAGGACAAGAACCACCCACTGTAAGAATTCCTCTTCCAAGTCACCTGTACACAGAGGATAGAGTTTCTGGATGTTGCCAAATTCCTGAACCAAGTGTCATAAAAGAAAAGGAGGCATTTCTGGACCATACAATTCCAGGATCAAACAGGAACCAGAGTGAAGGTCTGGAAAGGGGCAGAACTGTGATGTGGAGTAGCACACCTAAACCTTATGTGGACCATCTAAGTGAGGAGTATAAACTGATTTTCTATTGACCTTAAGTTCTTCCTCCTTTTGCAAGGGGAATACGTTGGAAGCCTTCAATAAGGTGTGTATTATTTCTACTAAGCCCAACCTTCTTGATAGAAAGGCCTGTCTTTTTATTTTTTATTTTTTTAATATATAAGGTATTTTATTTTTTCCGTTACATGTAAAGATAGTTCTCAACTTTTGTTTATATGAGCTTTACAATTTCAGATTTTTCTCCCTCCCTCCCCTCTCTCCCCCCTCCCCTAGACAGCAGGTAATCTGATATAGGTTATATCTATATATCTATATACATATACATATATATATACACACACACACACATATATATATATACACATAATAACCTTAATCCTATTTCTGCATTAATCCTGTTACAAGCGAAAAAATCAGAGCAGTGATGCAAAACCTCAAAAAAGAAAAAAAAAACAGCACCCAAAACAAAAGAAATAGTATGGTTCAATCAGCATCTATACTCCACAGTTCTTTTTTTTTTTCTTGGATTTGGAGATCCTCTTCTATCCTGAGTTCCCTGGAACTCTTCTGTACCATTGCATTGGTGAGAAGAATATAGTCCATTACAGTAGGTCAACACTCAATGTTGATGATACTGTGTATAATGTTCTTCTGGTTCTGCTCATCTCACTCATCATCAGCTCACGTAAGACCCTCCAGGTTTCTCTGAACTCCTCCTGCTCATCATTTCTTACAGCACAATAGTATTCCATTGTATTCATATACCACAACTTGTCCAGCCATTCCCCAATTGATGGGCACCTCCTCAACTTCCAATTCCTTGCTACCACGTAAAGAGCAGCTATAAATATTTTTGTACATGTGGGTCCCTTTCGCCCTTCCATGATTTCTTTGGGAAAAAGACCTAAAAGTGGAATTGCTGGGTCAAAGGGTATAGACAGCTTTATCGCCCTTTGGGCATAATTCCAAATGGCTCTCCAGAATGGTTGGATCAGTTCACAGCTCCACCAACAATGCATTAGTGTTCCAATTTTCCCACAGCTTCTCCAACATTTATTATCTTCCTTTTTTGTCATTTTAGCCAATCTGATAGGTGTCAGGTGGTACCTCAGAGTTGTTTCAATTTGCATCTCTCTAATCATTAGAGATTTAGAGAATTTTTTCATATAGGAATAGATAGCTTTGGTTTCTTCATCAGAAAACTGCCTGTTCATATCCTTTGATCATTTCTCAATTGGGGAATGACTTGGATTCTTATAAATTTGATTTAATTCCCTATATATTTTAGAGATGAGGCCTTTATCAGAAGTACTGGCCTCAAAAATTGTTTCCCAACTTTCTGCCTCCCTTCTAATTTTGCATGCATTGCTTCTGTTTGTACAAAATTTTTTTAATTTAATATAATCAAAATCATCCATTTTGCATTTTATAATATACTCTATCTCTTGTTTGGTCATAAACTGTTTTCCTTTCCAAAGATCTGATAGGTACACTATTTGAAAGGCCTTTCTTTTTAATGTCAATATCCAGGATGAGAAGGTATGTAGGGGTGAATTCTGCTCTGTGCTCACATCAGTGAGGTTACAGATTTATCAAAGTATTTAAGTGTTATTATATTATTATATGTTAGGCATCTGGGGGGTACAGTGGAGAGTGCTGGGTTGGGAGTCAGGAAGATGTGATACTTAATAAGCCTTAGATACTTAATAGCTCTATAACCCTTGGCAAGTTACTTAACATCCCCTGCCTCAGTTTCTTCACATGTAAAATGGGAATAAAAATAACACGTACCTCCCAGGATTGTAGCGACGACAAAAATGAGATTAAAAAAATGCTTTGCAAACCTTAAAGAACATACTTAGCACTACTATATCATGCTCACTTATACGATGCTAGCAATTATTTAATGGGTGTGATTACAGGATCATAGATTAAGAACTAGAAGGGACAAAGGTCATCTATTTCAACCTCCTTGATTTACACATAAGGAAACTGAGGCCCATACAGGTTAAGTGACTTGTCCAAGGTCACACAGATAATAAGTAGCAAGGGCAAGGCTTGAATTCACGTCATTTGACTTCAAATCCAACATGCTTTCCACTATCACATGCGGCCTTCTAAAGTTATAACAAAACTAGGTGACTGGCAGTGATAGTCAATGTCTATATAGCTCAGGTTCTATCTCATAAGATACACACAACAACTTTATTCAAAAGTAGGTAGCTCGTTTCTGACAGCTGTATGATAATTTTTTCTCTCTGCTGTTGCTGTTTGATGCCATTTCATAATTATACCCCATTGCTTAAAGTCAAGCCTCATGACAGCCATCTTGGGCCATGACCCTCCTCAATGGGCAGGCTTTCATCTCCATGATGCCAAGTACTAGAGAACTTATTCCGAGGGAAGTGATACAGTAGAAGACCTTACCTATCCCTTTACCAAAAGCTGACAGTCTATAGAGGGAATTCTTCAACCTCCCCAAATATTTATCCCTAAAATGTAGTTGGAGTTATAGTGGCTTGGCAAGTGTCCTATCCAACTCATGGCTGATGACCCACAAGCAAACGGAAATATATCAGCTGTCACTGGATGAACCAAGCCAGAAACTGCTGCTATTGGCACTCACTTTGAAAATTCATTTTCCATTGTTTACCTTCTCAAGGGCTATGGGAGGGGCAGAAGGGAGTGAGAGAATTTGGAACTGAAAATTTGAAAAAATGAATGGTAAACAAGTGTTTAATATAATTGGGAAGTAACAAAATAAAAAAAAAAGATTTAAGAAAAATCTTTTCCAGAAGACAGCCTGATCTAATTATATAGAAGAGCATTCTTTCATTATGATCATCAACTTCCCTTGTCTGTCCCTCGGATCCAAAGACTAACTTTGAGAACAGTATGTTTTCTTGAACTTTCATAATTTAAATTAAAAAGAAAAATTAGTGCTGCCTTCCAAACTCCAAAGTAGGCTAGGACCCCACCAGTCTAAACAATTTTCTGTACTCAGGACTGTAATAGTCAAGAATATGGTAATTTAAAAAGGCAAACTCAGAAAGGCACCCGGGGAAGCAGGCAAGAATATTAAGTGGCCTGATATTTCTTTGACTAATGGGATGAAAACAAGGAAAAAACACAGCATAAGCCATATTATGCTCAACTATAAACAACTGGCCTCCCCTACTTTATTGTTAGATTTTTGGAAGACAGAAAAGAAAATCTCTTCTTGTAGCTCCCTGATCGACTGATGAAATCTCCCATCCACTGATGAAAACAAAAATCTAAACTCTTACAAAATAAAGCCTCCGTCATGGTGTAATTGGCGAAAATATACTAGCAAAGAGGAATAAGCTATGCCACTAACTAGCTTTGAATCTTTGGACAAATCAACAAACCTTTCTGGGTCTCAATTTTCTCAACTATAAAAAGGACACAGTTGAACTAGATTGGGGTTCTTAACCTGAGGTTGATGAATTCAAGTTTTGTTTTGTTTTTAAGCATTTCAATAATGGCATTTCATTATAATTGGTTTCTGTTGTAACACTATGTATTTTACTTTATGCATTTACAAATCCCATTCTGAGAAGAGGATCCAAGATACAAAAAAAAATTAAACACCCCAGAACTAGATAGTCTCTCAGAATTTTTTTAGCTGACACCAATCATAGAATCATAGATGCTAAGACTTGGAAGGGACATCAAGTCTAACTCATATGTGAAATGAATTCCCACTGTCCATATCCGACAAGTGACCCCTCCTGCCCCTGTGCACAACCTCTGCTTGAAGATGTCCAAGGAGAGGGAGCCCACTGTCTCTGAAGGCAGCCCACTCCATTCTAGGATAGTTCTAAATGTTCCAGATTTCTACCTGACATTGAACCTGAATTTTTGTGATTTCCACCGAGTACCTGATTCTGCTCTCTGACATTTCTAGTTGGATCCATATATAGCCATGATTCTGTATGTAGAGCTTTCATTTTTAGCGGCAGAGAGCAATAATACATAGAGAAAAATCAGGGAATATACCCTTGACAAATAAAATTATAAAAAGTGGAAGACTAGTCGAGTTGTCCTTCCTTTGGAAAGAAAGCAAAAACATTTAAATTATCACTAACTTTTCATTTAGATTTTTATCAATCCCAGGACCAGAATGATGGTCCTTACACTATACCAGATTTGGACAGCTAGGGGCTACAGTGGTTAGAGCACTGAGGTTAGAATCAGGAAGACACCTTCCTGGGTTCAAATCTGGCCTCTGACACTTACTATCTGTGTGATCCTAGGAAAGTTACTTGAACCTATTTGCCTAAGTTCCTCATCTGAAAAATGAGCTGGAGAAGAAAATGACAAACCACGCCAGCATCTCTGCCAAGAAAACCCCAAAATGGGGTCACAAGAGTCAGACACGACTGAACAACAAACAACACACAAGTTTTACTCGCAATTGATGGTGCCGGGCAGAGATGGGAACAATAGTTCAATATCTCCTTGTTTCAGTGTCTCCTCATAAAGACTGATAGTCACCAGAACATGTTGAAATGGTGTGTTCTCATGAATCTGATTTTCTTGTTAACTGAGTCAACCCTTGTTGCTGAGAATTTTTATTGGATTATGATATGGTTTGCAATTTATGAGGCAGTTAATATAGAGAACATAATTTAAGTTTTAATTTAGAATTTAGTGCAGCAAAGAGGTTAAATTTGAACTCTGGTCTTCCTGATTCAGAGTTCAGTGCTCTTTTTTTTTTTTTTTTTTTTTTTTTAGTGAGGCAATTGGGGTTAAGCGACTTGCCCAGGGTCACACAGCTAGTAAGTGTTAAGTGTATGAAGCCGGATTTGAACTCAGGTCCTCCTGACTCCAGGGCTGGTGCTCTACCCACTGTGCCACCTAGCTGCCCCCAAGAGTTCTATGCTTTTAACCAATGTGCCAGTAGGTAGAAGTTAAAGAGAGACATTTAACTTGAAGTAAAGAAAAACTTGCTAACAATCAGAGTTACTTAAAAGTTGTTTTTTTAAAAAAACTCTCAGGAGGTGGTATGCTCCCCCACACAAGAAGTTTTCAAGCACAAACTAGATGACCACTTGTCAGGGATTTGAACTCAAATTTGATGCAAAGTTCCATACTGTACTCACTCCTAGCCAGTTGCCAGGAAAATCATACTTAGATTTGCTACAAAATGAAAATAATCACCATTTTCCAAATTTAGTTGATATATAACAAAACTTAGACATATTACAGAAATAACTCTATATGTCAATGTGTACTTGCCAAATAATCTCCTTATCATAGGGAACATAATGATTGTTTTTGTTTTTGTTTTTGTTTTGCAGGACAGTGAGGGTCAAGTGACTTGTCCAGGGTCACACAGCTAATAAGTGTCAAGTGTCTGAGGCCAGATTTTGAACTCAGGTCCTCCTGAATCCAGGGCCGATGCTTTATCCACTGTGCCACCTAGCTGCCTCTGAACAATAATGATTGTTAACAATATAGAGGTCAATGATAAGACTGATCTCAAAATCAATGTCTTCCCCCTTATCTCCTCTGTTAGGTCTATTAGGAGACAAAGCCTTTGGTTCTATCTCTTCCTGTCCTAAATTGCCTGGTTCTTTGGATTGTAAAAGGATCTCCAGATAGAAATGGAGCACTTTGGTATTTTATTTCCTATGAATGCTATCTTGACATATAAAACTCGGGGGAAATGCTTTGAGGGTTGTTGCAAGTGCATGTGTTTTTGTTTGTTTGTTTTTGTTTTGTTTTTACTAATTTCCTTTAAATCCACTGCATAACAATAATATTATCAGAAGGCAATATCCTGAATTCTAAATGCATGGAGAAAATCTTTTAATTAGCTACAAATAATTGGATCTGGCCAACCTAGGCAATAATTTTGCTGTAGGTCTAACAATAATAAATAAGTACCCATTTCAAAAATTTCTTTGGAGTTAAAATAGAGCTTAATGTCACAGATAGTAGAAAATGATTAATGCACATGTTTAAAAAATACTTAATGAAGGGGAAATAAAGATTTGGGGCTTTAAAAAAATATTTTGTTTTTGCCAAGGAAACACAAAAGGAATGATTATATTCAACTGAAACTGTATTGGCTAACTGCCAAGGAAACAAGTGATGAGCAGAAGCTTGCATACTGAAGATTTTGGTATGATTTTAAAAATTAATTAAATCTATGTGGTTTCTTTAGAAAAGGAAATAAGGATAGTGCTTCTTATCTGCCAGGTCCTGTGCTAAGCACTCTTCTTTTTTTTTTTTTTTAAAGTATCTCATTTGATACTCACAACAACAGTGAGAGGTAATCATTATTATTATCCCAATTTTACAGCTGAGGAAACTGAGGCAGTCAGACGTTATATCACTTGCCTGGAGTCACAGAGCTAGACACTGAGACAACAGCTCAGTACTTTCCAAGTAAGTGATAGACTCAATAGCCAATATTCAAACAAGGAAGAGAGAACCATTTAGAGAGTTGCCTTTTCTAAAGATAATAAATAAATAAATCCCAGAGAAGACATTAGGGGCAGCACAATAGAGCAGCTTTGCCATTTCTCCACCCTCTTTGCCAAAGCCCCCTTTCCCCATCCAATTCCAGGCCTATACAAGGGTACATGGGGAAATTGGGTACTCAACAGAGCCCTCGTTTGTCTTCTGTTTGAAGATAGTAATTACCCATCTAGGGTGGTTCACTTTCCCCTCCTGAAAGCTTGGCAGGATGATGATGGCACAGTAACAATTCAGGTGCTTAGCCTGTAAATATTTAAGGAGGAAGAGTTGTTTCAGCTTTGCTTTGTGCAAGCATGCAAACTGGGAGCCATCTGCTGTGACGTTTAAAAAATGGAGGGGAGCATGGGGGAGAGAGAATGAAATCTTAACCCACAATAGCGTCAAGTAAAAATAGATTGATTCAGGGAGGATTCAATTGAGAAAACTGGCTCAGCCTTAATGCATGATTTGAGGGCATTTATAAAGGGAAGAGCAATTCCTCAGAGCCCTGAACTTTCCACCAGGGAGCACTATCACTGAGAGATGCCTGCACATCCAGGGCAAGAGTAAAATAGATAACTTCCATCAGATGTCAGTTCTCAGTCTAGCAAACTAAAAGAAAGCAAAAAATTTTGGAAAAAAATAACCCCACACCCCATTAAACACTGCAAAGGAAGACATGTGTTCATGTCATCATTAATGCTACCAACAGCATACAGACCTTTCTTAATTCTGCTGAATTCTCTCTTAATTATTTCCTATTTATCCCGGGTATGGCTTATTTGTACATATTTGCTTATATATTGTCTCCCCCATTAGATTGTAAGCTCCTTGAGGGGAGGGACTGTCTTTTACCTCTTTTTATATCCCCAATGCTTAGCACAGTGTCTGGCATTTAGTAGACATTTAATAAATGTTTGTTGATTGACTGACAATTTGTGACTAACTGAGTTCCAAGAGACTGGAAGGCACCATGGTAGAGGATCGACTTCCAAAAGGCTAGAGAGCTCATTTCTCCTCCTCCCAGACATATGACCAGCTATCACTCCAATATTTATTAACCTTTATGATCAGATCTTCAATACATTCTTCCTTACAGTAACAGCAGGAACTCATCATTACATAGATGAAAGTATGTTGTTGCAGAATGAATGTTGGACTTGTAGTGAGGAGTGACATTCAAGAGCTGGTTGTGATATTTATTAGCTCTTCGATCTTGAACAAGTCAATTAGCATCTTAGTGCCTCAGCTTTCTCATCTGTAAAAAGGGAATAGCAATAGTCATTCTACCATTTAAATAGGCTACAATTTTGCATGGTACTTTCCTCATAACAATCCGATGAGGTAGGCAGTGGATTATTCCACTTTTATAGGTGGAGGCTGAAAAAGGTTATTCTCCATAATTCCCCTGTGTTAAAATTTAAACTAATTGTCTCTCATAATCCCTTCCATGAAAATGGTTACTAATTTGAGACTAAGGACCCTTCTTATTCTTGAACACTATCATTATTACTACTAATAATAACATCTTACTTTTTCATATTTTTTAAATTATAAAACTCTCTGCAATTGTTGTTTGATTAATGAAAAACATATAAGGAAATAAAAATAACAAAGACTGGGTAATTGACCCTAGAAATTAAAGGAAAGTTATCCTTCCAAACTTAGGGGTTGAAGCAGATTTCCATAAGGAAATACTAGAAACTGCATTACTATATAATACTATGTATTATTGTATTACTATATATTTCTATAGATTGCAAAAACTTGGAACCTCCCAAATTGGTTGGAGGCAGCTAGGTGGATCAGCAGATAGAGCACTGGGTCTAGATTCAGGAAGACTTGAGTTCAAATTCGACCTCAGATGCTTACTAGTTGTGTAATCCCAGCCAAGTCACTTAATCCCTGACTGCCTCTGTTTCCTCAACTGTAAAATGAGGGTAATAATAGCACCCACTTCACAGGGTTGTTGTGAAGATCAAATAAAAGTTCCTGACACATAGTAGGCAGTTTAAAAATGCTCATTCCCTTCCCTTTCCAAATACTTAGAAAGCCATGACCAAGTGGTTGGTATTCTACATCATAAGTTTGCTATCCTAAATAAACTAACAGACAATAAATCCCTGTATTTCCACTACATACTGCAAAATACCCTTGAGAATTCAACAAAGTATACCAGACCTGGACCTTTATTACCAAGCAAAATGTGTCCCATGATTGCCCTAACACAATATTGTACCATGAAAATTTTTGAATATTTTCAATATATGTCACAAAACAATAACATAACACTGGAACTAAGGTATTATCTCAGTCCAAAGTCATTCCCCCAGCTTCCTGGATACAATATTGATTCATAAAAATTTAAGAACGGTTTTTAATAGATGTCACCAGACCTAATACTCTTCACCTCTAAGCTGCTTGGAATGAAAAGCTTTCAAAATATAAAGACCTAGTATGAATCATATATCATCCTTGACATCCTGTACCAAGAATGCTTTCAGTGAGCCTACCGTGCATGAGTTTCCATCCCAATTTTATTCGATTACAAAAAGCAATCATTCAATCCACCTGTGCAATATGGAACATAGAATAGCCCTCTATCAAGGACCATTTCTTTCAGGCTTCTATCAAACAAGATGAGACAATGATAACAATAGCAGGATACCTTTATATAGTCAATGTCCCTCACAGAAATCCTGGGAGATGGATATTGGGAGGGTTATTCTCTCCTTTTTACAACTCTCTGAAGCTCAGAGGGTTCAGAGCTGGGATTCACATCAAAGATCTTTGGTCCATTTAGTTTATTTCCCACTACATCATGCTGCCCTTCTAATTACATTGCTGTAAAGACTAATTATATTAGTCTTTTCCAGACTAAATAGCCTGATTTTGTTAACATTTCTTTTAATAAGCAGGTATTATTTCTATTTGTTCAATCATCTGTGTGGCTCTTTAGTGAATGATCTCCAAGTTTTTCAAATCTCTCATTAAATATGAAGCCCAGAAAGTAATGGAGACTCTAGTAAATGTCTGATCACCATTGGTAGACTAGAGGGGGTTTTTTGTCACTGTTGTTTGGTCATGTCTGACTCTTTGTGACCCCATTTTGGGTTTTCTTGACAAAGATATTGAAGTGGTTTTCCATTTCCTTCTCCAGTTCATTTTTACAGATGAAGAAATTGAGGCAAACAGGGTTAAATAACTTTCCTAGGGTCACATAGCTAGTCTGAGACCAGATTTGAACTCAGGAAGATGAGTCTTCCTAATCCAGGCCCAATGCTCTATCTATTGTGCCACCTCGCTGCTCCAGATGTGTCAAACTTGGACTGCAAGAGCCAGCAAAACTCCCCAGTTCTTATGGAGGGAACTAGATGGCAATATAATTGGAAAACGTTTAACAAAATAAATAAAAATACAATACAAGATAGATAATGTTCATTTGTGATCTTCTACAGCAGTAAGTTACCTTTCTATCTGAACTTAACACCATTGCTCTAGACCAGTGACTAGAAAACCACAAATTGACATTATCTATGTTATATTTCATCTTTATTTATTTCATTAAATAATTCTCAAGTATATTTTCATCTGGTTTGAGACCACAATTGAGAGTTTTGCTTAAGTTTGATATGTAAGCCTTCTTTGCATCATGGCCTTTTTATAGGAACCATCCTTACTCAAATAGGAAATAGTAATTACCAAAAGGTTGAGATTTCCTTTTATCCCTCCTGAAACTGGATGTTTCCACACTCTTTCCCCCTTTCTACTTTCCCTTAGTTCTTTTTTTTTAAAAAAAAAAACACTTGGTCTCAGCCTCTGAAGTGCCAATTAATATACTAATTAACACCCTTTTCTTCATTTTAGCACCTTTCGTGGAGCTATTGAAACAGCTATTAGGAGAAAAAAATCTGCCCCCTCTAAACTGTAAAACATAATTTATTATAAAGATGATTTTTTAATCATAAAGATGAAAATATTACCATCACTAAAGGAAATCATTTCCCTCAAAGGGAAAAAATATCAGGAGACATGATGGACAGGTTTATATTCTACTAAAAATTATAGTACAGTGTAATGGAAATAGCACTAGACATGGAGGCAGGAAAGACCTGGATTGGAATCATATTTCTGACTCTAATTAGCTGTATAGCCATGGACAAGTCTCTTAATCTCTTTGAGTATCAGTTTCCTCATATGTAAAATGGGGATAATAATACATAACTCCACAGATATGTCATAAGAATGAAATTTAGGTAGTAAGCATCTGAGACAGGATTTGAATGTGGGCTCTTTGACTCTGAGCTAAAGGTTCTTTTCACAGTACCATGTTGCCAACTCTCTCAGCTGAAGGATACCCATGTGAAACAATGACATTATCTGTAACCTTATATAATTTTTACAACCAAATGT
This sequence comes from Dromiciops gliroides, assembly GCF_019393635.1. Lineage (NCBI taxonomy): Eukaryota > Metazoa > Chordata > Mammalia > Microbiotheria > Microbiotheriidae > Dromiciops > Dromiciops gliroides. The sequence continues at coordinate 484,498,010 of NC_057863.1, read as the reverse complement.
TCTCCTGGGACATTTAACTACTTCACCAGCTGTTGTTGTTTGTCCTTTGTTCTTGCAGAAAACCATGACATCAGAGTGATGTCATGACTTGCAGTGAATTGAAGTGAGAGAGAGCTGTGCAAGGTCACCAACTTTACTCTCTCCTCCAGAGCCATCTGGGTCCAGTGACAAGATATACATCAGGAAAAATGGAGATGGTCCCAGATGTCTGAGGGAATTGGAGTTAAGTGACTTGCCCAGAGTCACACGGCTAGTAAATGTCTGAGGTGAGATTTGAACCCAGGTTCTCCCAACTTCAGGACCAGTGCTCTATCCACTGTGTCACCTAGCTGCCCCTACCACATCACCAAGAAGCTGTTAAAACAATGGTTACTGTGAATAGGGTTTAGATCGCAGTGGATGAAGAGTGGACAACCACCAAGAAGTCACAGAGATTCTTAGCCTGGGGTCTGTGAGCATGGTTGTTCTTTTTGGTTTTTTTAAATATTGTTTTTGATAACTATATTTCAGTACAATCAGTTTCCTTTGTAATCCTATACTTTGTTTTATGCATTGAATCACACTGTTTTGGGAAGAGAATTCAAAGACTTCGCCAAGGGTCTACAGAAAAAGGTACTTTAGAAAATGATCCCAGAGTGTTTTCCTTTATTCAAAGATAGGGCCTAATGGGGAAATACTTCTTTATCTTATACCACAAATACAAATGAACTGACCTCACAATACTCAGTCTTTTTGAACTAAACAATAGCCTAGAAATGTATTCTATAATTATAAAGTATTATACATAGTATCTGATCTTCCATGTCAATATAAGTACTCGAAATGCTACATGATTCTTTGATAGATCCAGTGGGCTTTTGTACTTCTATTTATCAAGTTTTATTCATAATAATTTTTGTCCAAATCAGATTAAATGAGTTAATAATTGTAAAGTTCTTAAAATAGTGCCTGGCACATAATACAAGCTATATAAATGCTAACTCTTATTGGTGTTATTGATTTTGTTGTTCCTAAATATAACCAAAAGAATTGACTTTTCTGTCCTTTCTACTGTTTTATTTTCTAAGACAGTGGTGTCAAACTCAAATAGAAACAGGTCACTAAGCCCTACATAAGGATCCCTGCAGGCCCCATACTGAATTTTTTGTCTTTTTTTTTTTTACTGAATTTTTAAAAAACCCAAATTGTCATTATCTATTTTATTGTATTTTTATTTATTTTGGTTAAATATTTTCCAATTATATTTTAATCTGGTTCAAGCATCAGTAGGGAGTGTGACCTGCTGTAGGGGGACCTTAGTCAGTGTTGGACATCTCTGTTCTAAGAGTATAGACTAAAAAAAAAAGAAAGGATATGTTTGATCAACGGTCAGTTGGATGAAAACAAGGCAACACTGTCTAGTGTGTCATACTGCAAGCACTAGTTCATTGATTTAAGACGTTCATTTCCCATGAGCTGAGCCAAGATTTTGAATTCCCATGAAATACTGTGCTGGTGGTGAGAGGGATGTTGTCTTAGTGAGAGGATGGGAGGAGAAAAAAGTAGAAGCCCAGTAGAAACATGGTAGAGATGCAATGGCTCCTAAATCATGGAGTTAAAGATACATAGATTGACAAGTAACTGGCTAAACTATGAGGAGGTGAGCAATCCAATTAAACGAAAAACACAACAACCTTGCCAAGGTAATCTAATGTTGGGTACAGGTTCAGAAAGTTGCATTTGAGGGTGGAGTGATTACCTATAATCCATAATGATAAACCTCAAGGCTGCCAATACTCTACCCTGGGTTTCTGTGGGAAGCAAGAAGTTCCTGGAGTTCTCTCCCTTTGCTATGTTGGGGAAGAGCTGGAGTAAGTGGCTACTCGTTAGATTGATGGGTGCCAGGAATAGTTCTATTGTTTTACATTTACATTTCTGTTCTAATGAGATGGTGTTTTTTTAATTAATTCTATGCTGCTCTTTGTCTAGATTTCTGTTAGCATAGTGATCACTTGAATACTAGACCCAAGTTTGTTTTAGAGATGTCAGCTAAATGGAGGCCCAAAGCTACATGTCCTAGAGAATCAATCCACCCATCAAAGTGACCTCAAGTCTATGAACAGTTACTGCTACCTGGCATTAGGTGACATTACTTGAATATCAAGAGCAGTAATCCTCACCATTATGGGATTCACAACAGAACTAAAATGGTACCCTTGCTTCTAGTCCATCTTAGGTCTCACTTTCCCCAAGAAACCTTCCACAACTGTCCCAGACCACATTCCTCTTTTCAAGTCCCATAGCACACCCTCATTGTCTCTTATCCTATTACATTCTTGCATAAAGAGATTATAAGATTATAAAACATTTTTGGTTCACAAAGCCTTTTACAAACATTCATTTTATCCCTATTAGGTAGGTAGTACAAGTATTATTATCCCCATTTTACAGATGAGGAAACTGAGGCAGAGGTTAAGTGACTTGCCCAAGGTCACATAGTTATAGTATCTGTGATCAAATCTGAACTCAGGTCTTCTTGACTCCAGGCCCAGCACCCTGAGCACTATGGAATCACCTAGCTACCTAGGTTTCATCTTACTAAGAGTCCCCGAGTTTGGGGCTTTTGTTGTTGTTGTATCATTTCAGTCATGTATGACTCTTCATGACCCCATTTGGGATTTTCTTGGCAAAGATACTGGAGTGGTTTGTCATTTCCTGAGGAAACTGAAGTAAACAGGATTACGTGACTTGCCCAGAGTCACACAGCTAGTAAGTGTCTGAAGCCAGATTTGAAGTCAGGAAGATGAGTCTTCCTTGATTCCAAATCCAGTATACACCCAGCTGCCAGAGCTTTTAGCTTAGTGGCAACTATTGAAGGTAAATCATAATACCTGGGAATAACCCTTCACATAAAGATTTTCTAAGTAATGACTCCTTTTCTGAGCCTGAGATTTAATTTATTTATACACACACAAATATATATACTAGATATGTATATATAAACATATATATATGATTATGTTGTTATATATACATATAACTAGTTACATATACATGTAACATAGTATATATGATATAGTTGCAGATAACGAAAAGATTACTTTTATATAATATTAAAATATCTATTTTTAAGTTATTGTTTCATCAGCTAATCCTAAGACTTTGCAAAATTGATTCTTTTCATCACCTTGAGGAAATACAACCTACTATCATGGGGGCATTCTGTAAGAATGCCCTTTAAAAAATAAAGCTTTTCCACACAATAATATTCTTTCTTTAGGCTGTAAGTCTCTGTAAACCCCTGAGGTCTCATGCAACTTTAGGTGATCCCCTTTATAAGATTTATTGTCACCAGGCCAATATTTGGTCATCCATGTTGCAATACAGGTTTTACTATTCTCAAACAAAGGCCCTGTTTCACAGGACTTCCAACGCCTCCTGCAGCAAAGAGGCTGCATTAGGGATTCCAAATAAAAGCACAACCTTACCACATACAAGAGAGGTTGAGGTTTGCATCTACTTTCCCAAAGACTGGCAAAAAATGTCTCCCTAGACTGATACACTGAAAACCCATGTTTTATGTTTTCAAATTGTAGCTCTTCTCTCTCTCTCTCTCTCTCTCTCTCTCTCTCTCTCTCTCTTTCTCTCTCTCTCTCTCTCTCTCTCTCTCTCTTTCTCTCTCTCTCTCTCTCTTTCTCTCTCTCTCTCTCTCTTTCTCTCTCTCTCTCTCTCTCTCTCTCTCTCTTTCTCTCTCTCTCTCTCTCTCTCTCTCTCTCTCTCTCTCTCTCTCTCTCTCTCTCTCATTTAATTGATGCCTTTTGCTTTACCCTTACATGAATTTCTGAATATACCCCTCCCCCCAAAATCCCTTTTAGAAAAGGAAAAGTGAATGAATGATGCTGGGAGAAACATTTTCATTATCCTATAGGGAACAAATTAAGTTAGAAACTATAAATGGGGCTGAAAGAACATCTTGCCGTCCACCCTTTCATCTTGTAGATAAGGAAACCAAGGCCCTGAAACATTAAAGGGTCAAATACTACCCAGCCAGTTCTGATAAGAGCCAGGATTAGAACCGATCTCTCCTCATTCTCGTGCTCATCCTACCGCACCACAACTGTTTTTCACACAAGTTGAAATATTCATTCACTGAAAATCAGGCTCCCTGAAATCAGCTTCCCTTTTTGTTTTGTTTTGTTTTGGTTTTTGGTGAGGCAATTGGGGTTAAGTGACTTGCCCAGGGTCACACAGCTAGTAAGTGTTAAGTGTCTTAGGTCAGATTTGAACTCAGGTTCTTCTGAATCCAGGGCCAGTGCTCTATCCACTGTGCCACCTAACTGCCCCAGCTTCCCTTTTTTTTTTTTTTTTTTTTTAGTGAGGCAATTGGGGTTAAGTGACTTGTCCGGGGTCACACAGCTAGTAAGTGTTAAGTGTCTGAGGCCGAATTTGAACTCAGGTACTTCTGACTCCAGGGCCGGTGCTCTATCCCCTGAGCCACCCAGCTGCCCCAGCTTCCCTTTTTAATATGGGAAGAATGTTCCTGAATTTTTAGTTAGTAGTTCTCCCCAGATAGATGTGTACAGAGGGACAAGCAGCCAAAAGCAAAGTAGGGGACAGCAAGGGTTATATTTCCACTTTTCTGCTTCAAATAAAAAAGTTGTTCTGAAAACTAAATTATCATTTTGTAGGAATCGAGAAAGCAGATCTGGCTATAAATAGCCAGTAAGATTACTGTTTTTGCAGTCAGAGGGGCTGGATTTTTAAAATACCATTTCTGTCATCTGTACAACCTTGGACAAGTCACTCAATGTCTCTGGGTCTCAGTTTGCTCATCTGTAAAAGGAACAGTTGAGTTATAACATTCCTAAATTTAGTTGCAGATCAGGGAGGGAACTTAGAAGTCATCCAGTCGAATTCTCTCATTTTACATGTGAGGAAATTGAGGCCCAGAAAATTTGTGTGACTTGCCCAAGGTCACATACATAGTAAGCACCAGAATTAGGATTTGAACCCAGAGCCATTTTCCTCAAAACCAGTACTACTCACTACTACATCAGCTCTTGACTCTAAAAGAAAGCGTCTGCTATGTATTATACACTGCTTTACAAACATTATCTCATTTGAGTCCCACAACAACCCTGAAAGGAAGGTACTATTATTATCCCCAATTCTACAGCAGAGGAAACTAAGGCAGAGACTTATCCAAAGTCACATAACTAATAGGTCTCTGAGGAAAGATTTGAACTCAGGTCTTTCCAACTTCCTGCAGCTAGGTGGTACAGTGGATAGAGTGCCAGGCTTGGAGTCTGTGAGACTGACTCATCTTTCTGAATTAAAATCTGGTCTCAAACTAGCTATATGACCCTGGGCAAGTCACTTAACCCGGTTTGCCTCAGTTCCTTATTAGAGCTGGAGAAGGAAATAGCAAATCACTGCAGTATCTTTGCCAAGAAAACCCCAAATGAGGTAAACAAGAGTCTGCCACACCTGAAACGACTGAACAACAATTTCCCAACTTCACTCTTCTCAACTAATCTATGAACTCCTTTGCCTTGACTCTTACATGCCTCTTGCCTCTCAGCTCAAATGAAATAATATTTGCAAAATGCTTAGTATGGTTCCTGTCACATAGTAGGTGCTACCAAAATGTGTATTTTCTCCTTATGCTTTCAATCCCCTTCCTTGCTTTCTGACACTCATCCCTTCCCTACACATCTATATAGGAAGAGCCACTAACTAAAAATTCAGAAATATTCTTCCCAAATAAAGTTAACTTCAAGCAGATGATTTTGTGTGTTGAAATGAACATTGTGCAAAATGGATTCTTTTGGTTACATTAAATTTAAAAGGTTTTGTACAAACAGAAGCAATGCATCCAAAATTAGAAGGGAGGCAGAAAGCTGGGAAACAATTTTTATGGCCAGTACTTCTAATAAAGGCCTCATTTCTAAAATATATAGGGAACTAAATCAAATTTATATGAATCCAAGTCATTCCCCAATTGAGAAATAGTCAAAGGATATGAACAGGCAGTTTTCTGATGAAGAAATCAAAGCTATCTATTCCCATATGAAAAAATGCTCTAAATCACTATTGATTAGAGAGATGCAAATTAAAACAACTCTGAGGTACCACCAGATTGGCTAAAATGACAAAAAAAAAAGGAAAATAATAAATGTTGGAGAAGCTGTGGAAAAATTGGAACACTAATGCACTGTTGGTGGAGCTGTGAACTGATCCAACCATTCTGGAGAGCAATTTGGAATTATGCCCAAAGGGTTATAAAGCTGTGCATACCCTTTGACCCAGTAAAACCACTTTTGGGTCTTTTCCCCAAAGAGATCATGGAAAAGGGAAAAGGACCCATGTGTACAAAAATATTTATAGCTGCTCTTTTTGTGGTGGCAAGGAATTGGAAGTTGAGGGGATGCCCATCAATTGGGGAATGGCTGGACAAGTTGTGGTATATGAATGTAATGGAATACTATTGTGCTGTAAGAAACGATGAGCAGGAGGAGTTCAGAGAAACCTGGAGGCTCTTGCATGGGCTGATGATGAGTGAGATGAGCAGAACCAGGAGAACATTGTTCACAGTATCATCAACATTGTGTGTTGATCAACTGTGATAGACTAGATTCTTCTCACCAATCCAATGGTACAAGAAAGACTCATGATGGAAAAGGCTCTCCAAACCCAGAAAAAAAAAACTGTGGAATATGGACGCTGATTGGACCATTTGGTGCTGTTGTTTTTCTTTATGGAGGTTTTTTCCTTCTTGCTCTGATTCTTCTTGTATAACAAGACTAATGCAGAAATATGTCTAATGTTATATATCAGATTACCTGCTGTCTAGGGGAGGAAGGAGGGAGGGGAGAAAGGAAAATTGGAAATTGGAAATCTTATCTAAACAAAGGTTGAAAATTCAAATTAATTAATTAAATAAATAAGAAAGAAATGAACATTGTTCAATCAAAAGATCTAGGTTCAAGTCCTGACTCTTCAGTAATTGTGCTATTTGGCCCCTTAACTTTTCTAGGTCTGTTTACTCATCTGTCAGATGAAGGAAGTGAGCTAAATGATCTCTAAGAGTCTTTATAGCTTCAAACCCACATATCATCTATACAAATTCACTAGTCAGAAGATCTCAAGGGCATGGGTGGTGTTTTTGGGGCCAGTGCAAAGAGAGGATGGGGGTTTTAGAGATTTGAGATAGATGTGGAAATTGAATAGTTCATTTTTTAAAATGGGATCAGAAAACAGGATTTAGATTTCTGGATCAGTGCTTAAGCCATAGGAATGATAGGATCTTGGCTAGTGATGGAAGGAGTTGACCCAGGAAAATCTGTAAAGCATATATTTACCTACAAACTTGAGGATCTGATAGAGGAAGCTTTAACTGAAAACAGAGGGGGAAAGACAAAACTGCCCATGTACATCTCACAAGTATGACATAAAAAAAGAGAAACAGTAGGAAATTCCCATAATTCCAGAGGCAATATGCAAAAATGGAGAAAGAGAATATTTGTGGTCATATTTTTTACATAAATTCACAGAATATAGATAATTAGCTGCCCTATATAGATGATGCCAGTGAACGAAGACTATTTTTTCTTCATTATTTTCTAAGCCTGGCTCATTAATTTAACTCAAACAAAATATCTACAGTTAAGTCCTGTTCAGAAAGTTTTCTCTGGGTCAAATATTTACACAGCTTTATTTTAGATAGCACTTCCAAAACAAACTTACAATAATGATGATCTGGTGTAATTAATTCCCTTGGAAATCTTTTCCCTCTCCCCTTCCCCTAGATTTCAAGGAGAGGGGAGGGACTTTCCACATAGGAGGATCTTTGGGAAATTTAGGAGTGTAAATCATATATATTGGCATTTTCTGCTTATCCCCTCATCTAAATGAGATAAATTGAAGAAAATTAATGTCCTATAAATGACATTTAGGGAGGACATGACAAACTAGATGTCTTCCAGAGTATGAAGTCCAGAAAGGTGAGAAGACTGGAGGGCATGTTTATAAGGATTCCATGGAAGACTGGCGATTCTTAGTTTGGAGATGACTGGGAGTGAGAGGAGACCTGGTTTTTGTCTTCAAGTATTTGAAGGACTGCCACGTGTAATGAAAGATGACCTAACCTCTAAAGTTGTCTTTAAAAAGTAGTTTCAGGGGGGTTGCCTTAGGATCACAGAATCACTGGATCTCAGAGTTGGAAGTAATGTGAGTACCCACCTAATGGAACTCATAGCTAAAAAGAATTCCCACTAATATTTTTATACCTGTTATAATAAAATACCAGTTGTCCAGTTTCTCCTTGAAGACCTAAGGAGGGAGAATCCACCACCACTGAAAGGCAGGCCCTTCTACTTTTGAACAGCTCTGGTTGTTGTCCCCTAACATCAAACCTAAACTGGTCTTTCTTTGCAATTTCCATCCATTGGGTTCCCCTTCACTTGAAGTCTTCAAACTGGGCTCGATGTCAAGTATGTTATAGAAATAATTCCTATTAAGACACACCTCTGACATCCCTTCCAACTCTGAGTTCTGAGATTTTATAATGAATCATTCACACCTTTCAAGCCATCAAATAACAAGATATAGCCGTAGACTTACAAATCATGAGAAACTTTTTCATTGTTTAAAACATATCAGAAATTAACTATCCTCTACTTGAGAACGTGAACATAGAACAAGCTCATTATTAAAAAAGAAAATAAGTATGTTTATTAATATACAATAACCCTTACAACTTTTTATATCTTTAAAATAATAATATGTCATGTGTCTTCCTTTTGCTGCAGTCCCTTATTTTATATGTTTTGACGAGTTCACGAGATTTTGACACATAGGCTTTAATTCTTCATCCTGAAACCACACTTTTACCAAATTGAATATTAAGCATACCTTTGGCAAATAGTCCATTTCTCCACATCTACCTTTGATCACAGCCATAATTTTTCATTTAAAATAGTAATTTTATTGATATACTTTGTTTTTCTATTGCTAAATTACCTCTCTATCCTTCCTTATTCTGCCCTGCCAGAGAGTCATCCCATGTAACAAAAAATATTTTTAAAAGAAAAAGAGGAAGTAAAAGAAAAAGAATCAACAAAACAAAGCAATACATCAAAAAAATCTAAAAATATATTCAGTGTTCCATATTATGAACTGCCACTTCCAATTCTTCTACCCCTAACTCCAGAAGAACTAGTTCTTTTCAAAATGTTAATTGTCATTTTAAACTGTCAGTTGAATATAAACTCTTTGAGGGCAGGCACTTTAGCCCAGGGCCTTACCCAGAGCTAGATGAATGTTTGTTGCGATGAATTAAATAAATATTCTCACACAGTGGCAGATGAGTTCTTCCTGCTTCTTTCCCTTGGTGCTACAGAGTGTGGCTGGCAGTCTAACTTTGCCATTCAGGCCATAAGAAACTAAAATATCTTTATCTCTTATATCTTTTTACTAACTGAAAAAAAAAGTTTTCTTGACACTTTGAATCATCACGTTCCCAAAGTTTCCAAAATCCTTTTATATTGTTTAACTTGAAGCTTTTCCCCTTCTAATTTGTCAACAATTCAGCTGTAATTCTAAATGTTTAATTATTTATCACAGGCAAGATGAATCTTTCAGAAAATGAGAACTGTTAGTATAAGGTCGCTAACCTAAAATAATTGACTGTAAACACTTGCTAGAAAAGCAGTTTGAGTTTTCCAGAACTAATGATTAATTTTTCTCTAGGGAAGAAATTCCCAAGATAACCTTCCCCTCACAAGCATTGCCTTCAAAAGGCAACTGGTGGCAGAGTAGATAGATCACTGCAGCTGGAATCAGGAAGATCTGAGTTCAAATTTAGCCTCAGACACTTACTAGCTGTGTGACCTTGGGCAATTCTGTCTGCCTCAGTTTACTTAACTGTAGAATGAGGATCATAATAGCATCTACCTCCCAGGGCTGTTGTAAGGATCAAATGAGATAATAAAGCATTCAGCACAGGACCTGGCACATAGTAAGCACTTAATTAATCCTTGTTCCAATCCTCCGCTCCTTCACTGCTCTGTAATTCTGGGTTACTTCTATACAGTAAATTCAAATAATATGCCAAATTTAGGTATATTAATATGATAATGTAGTATATTCCCACGAAGAGATGCAGCATAATAAAAGCAATGGAAGCCTTCATTCTACAGTACCATGGGAGAGTCCTGTTTTGCATGGCACTGAAGTATTTTTCAAGACTAAGAAGGAGAATACCCAGCCAAGAAACTGCTAGAGGCAGGGATGATCAAAAGGATGTCATTTATATGAATGGGATGCACCTGCCAATGTTTCTTTTGCTATAAAAGTATGTGAATCAAAGGGGTGTGTGAAGTAAAGCCAAGGGAATTTCAAACCCCACCTTATATTTTATCGGCAAGAGAGACCTCAGTCAATCTCACCTAGAAAAATAGAGAGGCAATATTTTCTTCCCCATTCCCAACCTCACAGGAGACTTGGAGGATAATAAATAAGCAAAGAGAGAGATGTGAGAAAAGCTTTTGGATTCCTTGAAATCCTACTCTACCTTTAAAGGCCAATTCAAATGCTACCTCTTTCATGAACCATTTCCTGATTTCCCCAACTAGATCTATCTCTTCTTCCTTAAAACTCCCATCACACTCCAATTTGACCCTCAAAATTATATTCTTTCATATGTTAGAACTATTTGTGTATCTTATCCATGATGGGCAGCACTGTGTAATGGATAGAAGAGCTTTCTCAGAATCAAGATGGCCTGGGTTCAAGTTTGGCCTCTGATATATACTGGCTGTGTAATCCCTGGGTAAGGAAGCTAAATGGCACCATGAATAGAGTGTCCAGCCTGGAGTCAGAAAATATTCATCTTTCTTAGTTTAAATCTGGTCTCAGATACTTACTAGCTGTGTGACCCTGGGCAAGTCACTTAGCTCTGTTTACCACAGTTTCCTCATCTGTAAAAATAAGCTGGAGAAGGCAGCAGCAAACCATTCCAGTGCCTTTGCCAAGAAAATCCCAAATGGGGTCAGGAAGACTTCAATTCTACAAATCCCTAGGTGAATCACTTACTTCTCAAGGCCCCAAGCAACTCTTTAAGATAGGACAATACACAATACAATACACATTTTATACCGCATCTACTAAGTGCCAGGGATTGTGCTAAGCAAGGGGGATACAAATAAGAAAAAGGCCCTGCCTTCAAGGTACTTAAAATCTAAAAAGGCAAAGCTACACACAAAAGAAAGCTGCAGGGTGTGGGAATCGGGGCCAATACGGTGTACCTTAGATGGGGCATGATGACAGTGGAGTGGAAATTAAGTAGAGTAGCTGGTGTGAAATAGTTGACTGAGCTTCTGGGCCCTTCTTAAAGGGAGACTTGGGAGGAGTTTTATGATCCCACTGTCCAGCCCTCCCATCAGAGGGACAGAGGCAACCAAGAGTAATGATGAGGTGTGCTTACCAAAGTTGAAGCAATCTGCCTGGTGATGAGTTTGTGGGGGGAGGGTCAGGAATCTCATGGGTAATGAAAAGCACAGGAGTAGGGATAGGGACTAGAGATGTGGTTTCATTGGTATAGAGAACAACCAGATGATGAAACATTTGCAGGTCTATGCCTTCTCTATAACTTATTTTCTTAGAGCGGGGCCTTAGAAGATTGAGAAGTTAAGTGACTTACCCAGGGTCACACAGAAAGTATGTGCCAGAGGTGGGATTTGGACTCATCTTTCTGGTTCCAAGGTTGATTCTCTATACATTACAGAGTCCTCTTAACTCTCTGTGACCATAAATTAAAAACAAATTGCCAATCGGCATCAGTGCAGGGGTGTTCCCACACAATGAGATTCCTATATCGATGAAATTACAGGTTTATAAATGCCAGTTAATAATAGCCAGAATTTATGTAATAACGTTTGCAAAGCATTTAACATGTGCTGTCTCACTGGATCCTTTCAAAGACCCCAAGAGACAAGTTCTATTATTATCTCCATTTTTATTGCTGAGGGGAGAGACAGAGACAGAGAGAGGGGAAAAGAGAGGCTAAGTGACATGCCCAGGGTCACATAGCTAGTGTCTAAAGCAAGATTCATGCTCAGGGCTTCCTGACTTTAAGGCTGGCACTCTATCCACTACGATACCTTGGAGTCAGGAAAACCCAAGTTGGAATCTTGCCTAAGACAATTACTACCTGTGTGACCTTTGGGCAAACCAGTTAAACTCTCTTGGCCTTTATTCTAGCATCTGCAAAATGGGGATGATAATAGCAGTTACTTTATAGGGTTCTTATGAGAATCAAATGAGATTACACATATTTATTACATAATGTGATAAAATAATGGAATTTGGCAGATGTTCAGGGGTTCCACCTGATTGATTTAGTATTGTTTGAATTGGGTGAGAATGAGAAACTGACTAAGTTCCTACTTGGGAATGATTAGAGGCCACACCAGGCTGGCCCAGAGCGACATATACTGCTGAAGTCAGCAGGGGGGACCACTCTCAGCCAACCAACTTGAAGGACCTCCTTTTGGGGGGAGGGAGAGAAAAAGTAGAAAAGGGGAACACTCACTTGGAGAAGCTCTTTCCTTCTGGTGAACAGAGAAGCCTACTGGAGAGGGACTGAACAGCTGACTCCAGTTGAAACTACTGACCCCAGGTGGTGAGTGGAATTAAGGCAAGTTTGGGGTTTGAGTCAGTCTTTTCTAGAGCCAGGGAGCTTATTCGTTTTCTCTTACCTTATTCCCTTGTCCCTGGCTTTATTAACTTCACCTTTTGTTGTAAATTTTGTTCCCATTAATAAAACCTGGTTTGTTTGTAGAAAAGAGGCTATTAATCTCCTTTCTTATTAGCCTGGGAGAAATAACTAAAAAGGCAGTTTGGAAGGGAGGAAACTTTGGACCTAGAGATCTCCCATTATTTTCTGAACCTCAATATTACAGCGAGCCACCCACTTAACTCTCCCCATAATAAATTTGGCCCCTACAATGCATATATGTATTATAAATGCTAATAGAAAATGAACCAAAAATATGCTAATATCAAATTATATAGGTTAAAAGATCTCATTTGATTATCCTAACAACTATATATACACATGTGTATGTGGGTATAAAAGTCTTCAAACCTTCAAGCACTATACAAATGTTAGCTATTATTATTTGCTAAGAGTAGCTATTATTATAAAACAACTAGTGGCATATTGGATAAAGCACTGGACCTAGAGTCAGGAAGACCCATGTTCAAATCTAGCCTTAAACACTAGCTGTGTGACCCTAGGCAAGTCACTTAACCTCTGTTTGCCTTTGTTTCCTCAACTGTATATGGGGATAAAAATAGCACTTCCCAGGGTTGTTGTAAGGATCAAAGATATTTGTGCAGTCCTTTGCAAACCTTTACATGTCCTATAAATACTATTATTATTATTATTAATTGAAAGATGCAAATTTTGCAAATATTCAAGCCCTCAAATATTGCAAAGTAATTAAAGTCCCAGACTGTGTCGGATATATCTTTGTATTCCTGACAATACTTAGCATAGTAGAAATTTAATAAATATTTTAAGGTATCTTTCCTTAACAGAATAGAAGGCTTTCATAGGCAAGGTCTATTTCATTTTTTCCTTATAACTTCAGCGTCTTCCATATCTTCAGGATCTGTAATTTCTTTTTAATAAATGCTTTTGATTTAAGCATATTTGAAATGGTTTCTTAATGTCACTGCTTTCCTCAGTAGAGCAAGAAAATGAGCAGTATTTCACTAGCTAACCCCAAACCTGAAGTAGCCAGAAGCATTTAGTACAATGGCTTTCCCCAACCCTTTATGCATTTGGGCTTGGCTCTCCTGTTCCTTAATCCAGAAAGAGTGCATCCAAGGTGAATATTTTAATTAAAAGTTTCATAGAAGCTGTAGTTGAATAGACCAACACACCCTTCGAGCCAGTGCCAGCCTATTTGCATAACTGACCAGTTAAACAACTGCTTGGCTGAAATCAGAAGTGGGGGAAAATATATACGGTTTTGCCCTTCAGGGAACTCTTTGCACTGGCTTTCAAAGTTGACTTTTAAAACTCCTAGTTCTGGCACCATTCCTTCTTACTAATTAAGTATGCATTTCTCTGAGAAACAGGCACCTTTTCTGGCAGAGACAACAATAGTTGATCCATACAAGGACCTGTTTCTGAAACTACCCTCACTGGAAAACTGCTGGGTTAGGTCCAAAGAGTCCATTGTAAGATCTTTCAGTATTCCTTTAAAAAGCTCCACCAGAGAAGACCGGCCACCATGTGCCAGAGGAGATGTTTCAAATTATAGCCCACCACCCAGTGATTAGCGAAAAACAGAATAGTTTTCAAAGAGGGGCAAATCTAAGAAAAGCAATTACAAAGTCAAGCACACAACTGCATAAATAGAAGATGGGAAGGACTGGTTATGAGAGTGTAGCAGAAAAGAATTTCACAGTCCTACAGCCAAACTTTGGATTTAACCCTAGAAGACTGAAAAATGCCTCTTTGCTCAAATGGATGTGTAACTGAGCCCTCCCATGATGCAGATAGCAACCCTTCCATGTGTGATGCTCTTGTCCACATTTCTCCATAAGTTTAACACAGGGAACCCGCCCAACATGTAGGGGACTGTAGGAGGAAGACTTCCTCACTTTTTCTGCATATCAACTGGCTACCAGAGCAGGAAGCTAGCTATCAGTTATTCCTCACTCTCAACATGTGACCATACCATCTTTTTCAATTATTTCTTTGACTCCATCAGACTATAAATATACGGCATCATATAGAGAAATGTTAGCAATTTTTGTCCATCACCACTGAGAATAGACTATGAGGTAAGGAGTAAGATTGATTCGTGTCATGGAAAATATAAATGGGAGAGAAAAACTTGATGAAACTGAGGGTTATTGCAAACTGAAACTCTACATGGGAGATTGTAGTATACCTTTCAAAGCAGACTGTGTGGTCCTACTTGTAAGAACTGACTATATTGGGGCAGCTAGGTGGCGCAGTGGATAGAGCACCGGCCCTGGATTCAGGAGTATCTGAGTTCAAATCCGACCTCAGACACTTAACACTTACTAGTTGTGTGACCCTGGGCAAGTCACTTAACCCCAATTGCCTCACTGAAAAAAAAAAAAAAAAGAACTGACTATATTATGAGGGGAGGGAAGGGCAGTGTGAATCAGGGGATGGATGCTGGATCATTCAAATCCCTTAGCCCTCATAATGAAATTATAGAATTTTCTGACATCTGCAGGATATGAGAAGCAAGTAACAGAGAATAGGAAAGACAGAGACTAGGGTGTCCTTTCAGAATCTAAGTGACCCATTTGTAACTAGTAAAGGGTATCAGAGGGGGCATCTAGGCGGTTCAGTGGATAGAGAGCTAGGTCTGGAGTCAAGAAGACCTGAGTTCAAATCTATCCTCAGACACTCACTAACTGTGTTACCCTGGAGAAGTCACCTAACCTCTGCTTGTCTTAACCTATTGGATAAGGAAATGACAAGCCACTCCAATATCTTTGCCAGGAAAACCACATACAGGTTCATGAAGAGTCAGGAATGATTGACTAAAAACCTTGCTTTTAGCTGAGCCTAAACCTAAAGATTGTGGGATGATATTCCCCAAACAAGAGCTCTAAACATGTGTTGACCTTTAGATAGTTAGGGAAAGGACATGATTAATTCAAGGTAAAGGCATTTACTGAAATCGCATAATTAAAACAGCAAAAACAAAACAATTCCCCAACCTACCCCCCACCCCCCAAAAACCTTCCTCCAAGAATCTGAGATGGAGTCTTCCACAAATACAACTATTATATGTAAAAGTGTGGACTCTCAGAGAGTTCATAAATAAAGAACACATGTGGAAAAGGCAATTTATACCTGATGTCTTTTCCTAATGCCTTCATACTGTTACTCTGTGGGGTGAAGCATCTCTGCTGGGTGAGTCATTCAACCTGGCCCCCTAGACCTGTTCTTTGTTGGGGGTGAATAGTCTTCACCATCTCCAGATTTGAATTCTTTTGAAATCCTAGCCTGGAGTACTTCTTTGCCTTTTGAAAAAGAATCAGAGCCCACATACCCTTGATCAATAGCAGTCAAGTACCATTCTTGGAGCAGAATCCCAACTCTCAACTCCATATTTGGACCCCCTGTTTTACTGGATGCTGCAATTTGCTTCTGCGGCAAGATGCCAAGTCTGAATAGGGGTGTGAGGGAGAAGGTTGAAAAAAGGAGGGAAGAGAAACTACCTCAGCGCTAGTACACTATTCTAAAGGAACAAGAACAAAGGGAAAAAGTGAACTTCCCAGATTGCTGCCTTTCTTCTCTAGAGGGTTTTAAATGTATAAGTATATGCCTGGGGCAAATCCATTGTCTCTGCCAATAAACAGTCACAATTCCCAACCCTTTTATATGCAAATAGTCACTCAAAAGTTTAAAGAGAGCAAGCAATAAACATTTATTAAGAGCCTACTATGTGCCCGGCACAGTGCTAAGCACTGGGGAGATAAAAAGAGAAGACAGTCCCTGCCTTCAAGTAGCTTACAATCTTTTGAGGAGACAACATGCAAATCAATATATAGAGAGCAAGCTATATTCAGGATAAATAGGAAGTAGTTAACAGAGCATTGGAATTATGAAGGCTTGGGGAAGGCCTCCTGTAGACCTAAAAGGAAATCTAGTAGGTCAGTAATCAGAGCAGAGGAGGAAGAGTGTGTCAGGCTTGGGAAATAGCCAGAGAGAATACCTGGAGCCAAGAAAATGGAGTGTCTTGTCTTGCTTGTGGAACAGCCAATGTCATTGGATCAAAGTACAAAAAGGGGTGGGGGAGGGACAGCTAGGTGGCGCAGTGGATAAAGCACTGGCCCAGGATTCAGGAGGATCTGAGTTCAAATCCTACCACAGACACTTGATACTTTCTAGCTGTGTGACCCTGGTTGAGTCACTTAACTCTCATTACCCTGCCCCCCCTCCCCTCCCCCCCACCAAAAAAGAGTACATATTGGGAAGTAAGTTGTAAAAAAGAATGGAAAGATCAGAGGGGCTAAGTTATGAAGGACTTTGAATGCCAAATGGAAGGTTTTGTATTTGATCCTAGAGGTGATAGGGAGCCACTGAAGTTTTTTGAATGAAGGCAGGCTGTGTAACATGATCAGACCTGCACATTAAGAAAATCACTTTAGTGGATGAATGGAGGAGGGATTGGAGTGGGGAGAGACTTAAGTCAGGCAGACCCACCAGCAGGCTATTTCATCAGTCCAGACATGAGGTAATGAGGACCTTCACCAGATGGCATTAAAGGAGAGAAGAAGGAACATTGGAGGGATGTTGCAGAGGTAAAATTGGATTTAGGGAGAGTTGGAGTGAGAAATAGCGAAAGATCCAGAATGACTTCTAAGTTGTGAGCCTGAGGGACTAGGAGGGTGGTGTTCTCCTCTACAGTAACAGAAAGAGTAGGAAAAGCAGAGAGCTTAAAGAGAAAGAGTGAGTTTTGGTTTTGGACATATTGAGTTTAAGATATCTACTAAACATCCAGTTTGAAATGTCCGAAAGGTAGTTGAAGATGCAAGATCAGCAGAGAAATTGGGGTAGGAAAAGCAGATATGAGAATTACCAATGCAGAGATGGTAAATAAATCCTTGGGAACTGATGGGATCACCAAGTGGTTAGTATAGAGGAAAAAGAGAAGAGGGCCCAGGATAGAACTCTGAGGGATGTGACCTAGAGGAGGACCCAGAAAAGGAGACAGAAGGGGCAGGCAGAAAGGTAGGAGGAAAACCAGGAGAAAGTGGTGTCCTGAAAACCTGGAGAGAAGAAAGCATCAAGGAGGAGAGAGATCAACAGTGTCAAAGGCTGCAGAGAGGTCAAGGAGAATAAGGATTGAGAAAAGGCCATTGGATTTGGCAGCTAAGAGAGCTTTGGTAATTTTGGAGAGAGCTGTTTTGGTGGACTTACAAGGTTGGAAGCCAGAATGCAAGTGGTTAAGAGAGAAATTGGAGGCACCTATTGTAGATGGCCTTTTTGAGTCGTTTTGCTCTAAGGAGAAGAAAAGACATAGGATGATAGTTGGGGAACTGAAGGATCAAGTGAGGGGGTTTTCAGTATAGGGAAGACATGGTCATGTTTTTAGGCAGTAGGAAATGAGTCAGTAGAGAAAGAGAGATTGAAAATAAGTGAAAGAGTAAGGATGACAGAGAGAGCAATCTGTTGGAGGAGACTGGATGGAATGGACAAGCACAGCAGTTGGCCACTTCATGTGTGACAGGGGTAAAGGGGAAGAGAGTGGAAGAAGGCTTCTTACAACCCTCAAGAGAACTGTTGTTCATCCTTTGTTTTCAAAGGGGACCAATGACATCACAGGGTGATGTCTTGACTTACCAGTTGGATTTAAGTGAGGCCTACTCACACTCATTGTCAGCTTCATTCTCTCTTCCAAAATCATCAAAATCCACTGGCAAGACAAAAGTCAGGAGACTGGCAATGGCCCAGAATGCAAAAGTTGCACTTGAAGTCTTTGATGTCTGACCAAGCTCCAAGCATTACACAACGCCTGCTTTAGCCACCACCTTCATGGCCATAGAAACAAATTGTTCTCATTTGTTCACTCTACTGGGCAGTCTTCACATGTTTGGGTGGATATCCCCCTAACTCATATGGGTTTCAGGCCTGTCAGTTACCTTCAACCTTGTTTAGCCCATCTGGCAACACCATTTTACCTGGGTGTGGCAGCTGCCCATGTTATAGCTTCTTGGAGCTGCAGGGGAGAGTGGGATGAGAGGTGGATACCAAAGGTGGATGAGAAGCCCTGAAAAGGGCTCAGCAAGCCCTCACACCAGAAGTGTTAGTACTCCCTAAATATCCCATACACGAAATAGGTGGCACAATGGATAGAGTGCTGGGCCTGGAGTAAGGAAGTTTCATCCTACTGAGTTCCAATTTGGCCTCAGACACTTACTAGCTGTATGACCCTGAATAAGTCACTTAACCCTGTTTGCCTCAGTTTCCTTATCTGTAAAATGAGCTGGAGAAGGCAATGGCAAAGCACTCCAGCATCTCTGTCAAGAAAACCCAAACAGGGTCATAAAGAGTAGGACATAACTGAAGAACGCTTTCAATAGAGTTACTCAAAGGTTGAAGGCTCTATAATTTCACCAAGTGAACTGGGGTACTCAAGTGAACAAGAATCCTCTAATTACATGCCATTTCCTTTAGGTTAGATGACCTATGGAAAGCACTTCTAGTCGTTGGGTTATTTTACCATCATACACTTCTTTTTTTTTTTTTTCTTTTTTTTTTTTGGTGAGGCAATTGGGGTTAAGTGACTTGCCTAGGGTCACACAGCTAGTAAGTGTTAAGTGTCTGAATCCAGATTTGAACTCAGGTCCTCCTGAATCCAGGGCCGGTGCTCTATCCACTGCGCCACCTAGCTGCCCCACCATCATACACTTCTACGAGATTCAGGCTGCACCAAAAATTCTGATTATGGCTTGGTTCCTCATATGCTTGGTTCTCCAAGGAGAATGTTCAGCATTGGCTGATTATAATTTCCAGATATCTTCAAATAATGAAGATCTCTGTAGCTAGACATGAGCCTGGAAAATGCCAGCCAGGCAGATTACCCTATCCTACCTTAATGACTGGGACTTGTAACAATGCATGCTTCACTGTCCTTGAGGCATTGCAATTTCATTCCTTATCAGACTTTTTCATGCTATGCTGGTAGTTAATATGGTTCAAATCATTCCACAGCTCCAAGAGGGCCAAAGAAACGGGCAGTAACTGGTTGGAGGACAGTGCTTTAATCTCTCTGCTGACCTTTCTCAAACCTGAAGCAGGTCCTGAGGATTAGATTAGGACAGCAGTAAATATAGAGTAAGAAACAGATAGGGGAGCAAACACTTCCAAGTCAAGGGGCTTCATTTTCCTCATGTTTCCAGTAAAGTATTGGGTTTTTGTAGTCCCCTACTTCCTTTCATCTACATTGCTCCTTTATATTTCCTTTATTTCAGTCTTTTCCCTATCCCTTATTTTGCTTGATCTCAGTCCTTCCTCCACTTCCATGCATCCCGTTTTTGAATGGCTATCTCTTTTTTATCAGTCCAAACTCCATTTTGCCTTTACACATAGAAAATGAAGAAAAATAAAAGTATTTAAGACATGAAGTAAAGACATAGAATGCAAGAGTAGGAAAGGACCTTAGAAATCACTTAGACCTACATCCTTCCTTTACAAATAAGGAAATAGGCTTCTCGTTTTCCCAAAGTCATATCCTTAGTAAAAGGATGAGTTAAAACCTGATGCCATATCTCTTGCTATCCGGTCCAGTGCCCTGTCCACAAACAAAAGTCTTATGCATATATGTGGGGGTGGGTACACACACATACATACATACATACACCTATCCACTGCCACCAGCTGCCTCCAGCAATCAATGGGCAAGCAATGATGTAAAAATACATATATACATATATATGTGTGTGTATGTGTGTGTGTATATATATATATATATATATATATATATATATACATATATCTACACACACTATGGGATCCTTACAAGCAAAAAAACCCCTTGCATTTCTTTAAGTTTTAAAGCTCCCCCTGAAGTTTACAGCATAGCTTTGCAGTTCTAGCATAGTATACTAGCTCAATTATGTTTAAAGTTCTTCACTTCATTTTGTTGAAATGAAGTCATCCCTGGTTAGTGTTGCAAATATATCTTAGTTAAAACTAATGATACCCTAATTTAAATAATTAGGAAAACTCTTAAGCTTTCATATTTCTGAGTAAGGAGGAAAAAGAACTGTACTTAACTTGACAAAACAATTGAGACTAAATTTGTATTTGCACCGTCAATTGTTGTTTGTCCTTTGTTCTCAAAAAGGACCATGACAGATGTCATGACTTGTAATGAATTGGATGTGAGGAAGGGCTATGCAAAGTCACTAGCCTCATTCTCTCCTCCAGAGCCATCTGGGTCCAGTGGCAAGATATACATTGGGATGACTGGAAATGGCCCCAGATGTTGTCAACACAATTTTTTCCTGTACTATTGTATTTTTTTCCACCTAAAGTCCTTGGTTAGTACTAAAGAACCCATAAATTTCACCACCATCAAGCTTAGTCCTGGAGCCCAGAGCTTCCTTTCTGCATTGGAAACTCCAGCTTCTTTCCTCTGACCATTTGGATTAGGTTAGGGCTTGAAACCCCAGAAGAATGAAGGAAAAAGGAAGAAGGAGGTTCACCTACCCTGACCATAAGCTAGGATTTATATAGAGTTTTAAGGTATGCCAAGCACTTTAAGTATGTTAACACATTTGATTAAATAAAAATCATCTTGTTTTTACATAATTGCTTGCTTCCTGCTGGAGGCAACTGGTGGCAGTGGATAAGTTGATGGGCCAAGAATCAGGAAGTCCTGTGTTCAAATCCAGTCTCAGATGCTTTCTAGCTGTGTGACCCCAAGCAATTCACTTAACCTCTGTTTCCTAGTTGCCTTAACTGTAAAATGGATATAATAATAGCACCTACCTTGCAAGGATGTCGTGAGGGTCAAATGAAATAATATTTCTTTAAAAATGCTTAGCACAGGGCCCAGCACATACCAAGTGCTATATAAATGCTTATTCTCTCCCCCTTTAGAGTTTCTTGAGGGCCATGACTGTCTTATAACCTTTTTATATTTATCCCTAGCATTTAGCACAGTGTCTGGAATATTGTAGGAACATAATAAATATTTAATTGACTGACTAAGGCAAGGTTTAGAGTGAGAATTCTTCTAATTCAATTTTATTAAATTCAACAAACATTAAAGGGAGAGACACTATGCTAAAGTGTTAGGGGGAATTTATCATCATCTCTCTTACAGAAAAAGAAGAAATATCTAGAAATGTACAAGCTCTACCAATAACTATCTTACTTTTGCCAACATTCATTATGCTTCAGTTATCCTGTCTAGTAAAAGGACCTATTAGAGGGATAGCATAAATGTAAATAAGTAGCTAATATTAATGAACATTTTATATATGTAATATAATATAATGAACATTATATCAGATATATGAAGAAATATAAACATATGATATAAGTACATAGATTTCTATGTAAGTATATAACTTCTACTTTCCATTCCATTGGCCTGGTGCAGTGTTTGTCCTTTAATAATTTTTAGAGGGACCTCTGCACTAGGTGCTCCAGTTGAGGTAGGGGTTGGAACAGGGAACAGGATATGAAAGACTTGAAATAAAAAATCCCCCTGTTCTCAAAAACTTCATGATTTAGTTGGAGAAAAACACAACATGAACCTAGAGTTAACACAATAAAATGTGCTGTACCCATAATGATAACCAGAGTGCAGAAAACCACAGGCCACAGCATAGGCTCAAATAAGCCAGACATTAATGGTGGGGTGGGGAGAAGGAGGGAGGGGAACAGAGAATAAGAGGAGGAGGAATCAGCATAATTGGGGAGTTGGGAAGGGGCTAGGGGAAAAAAGGCACAAGTTGAGAGCCATTTTTCATACAGCAAACTGCCGGCCAAAGCTAAAGAATCTGACTGAGAGGAGGCTCTGGATAAATAAAATGGGAATGAGAGAGCTCTGTCTCACTTTAAACCAACCTGATACTTACTGTATGTGAATATCTACATTTCCAAAAGAGAGAGATCAGATTCCTTTAATAAGAAAGCTCTCCTAATACATTTCAAGTATAACTTGGTTTAAGGAAGCTTTGGTTTTCCCACAACTTTTCAATACCATATCTACATCCTGATATTTAAGTAGTTTGTATCTACTGTATAAAACAAGATAGAGGTATAGCAGGAGCCTGGGGCTAGAAAAGAAATTCCCGGTTATCAGAGTTCCTTTGGTGCTTGATCTTAGAAACTGTCTGACCAAGGAGAAACCATCAAATTATTTTTAATGCACATATAACTGTAAGGAATGTGCAAAATGGACTTCTCGTGGATGGGGACATGGGAAAAGAGAAGTTTTATGTTTCTGAGAATGATTGGCAGTGTCTGAGCTCTGACTTCATTGATGGTATTAGGATAATGAATCTGGAGGAAGAAATAGCTTGGAGTGAGAAGAAAACACCTCATCAACAACAAAGGCAGTATATTTGGCAAACTTCAGTTCTTCAGCCTCCCAAAGCTTACTATGAACCTATAGAGCTTGGCCTGGTTTCTTTACCTAAAGAAACCTAAATCAAATTCCCACAGTGATTACTGTAAGCCTGGGCAAATATCAAAGGAATGGAGCAATAAACTATAGCTCTCAACCATTTTTTTTTAAATGAAAGGATAATTATAGTAAGCAGATGGATAGATGGATGGATGGAAGGATGGATGGAAGGATGGATGCATGCATGCATGCATGCATGCATGTAAACAACCTTCCCTTGTTTTTCATGCAATATTTGAATAAAATAAGTGATAAGAAAACAATTACTAAGTATATTTACACAAAAGGCTATATCCACTATGATTAAAAAAATGAATTTGTCTTTCAGCCTTTGATGTAATCAGATGCTGGCTATAACATCTACAAGATAACAAGGGTCACTTAGCCTCTCTGAAACCTCAGTTTCCTTATCTGTAAAATGAAAGGATTGGACTTAGTGAACTGTAAAATACCTTCTCATCTCTGTATCTTTGACCCTCTGGTCTTATGATCTTTTCTAAACATTTTGGAATCTCTTAAGAAATAAACCTAGAACTGTGAGAATTTGGATGTAGCGCTCTTCCTTATAACTCAAGGGCCCTGAAACCAATAAAAATAAATTTTTAACGATGAAAACTGGTTAGGTCTCCCTTTCGAATATGCCTTTGTATATTCAGAAATAAAGCAACTTTGAAAAATCAGCTGGTGGAATATTTAAAGACTTTAAAATAGACTTTTAAATGGCAAATCCCACACCTGGCAAAGTACTTGGCACATAAGAAGGCCTTAAAAATACTTGTGGAATGAAAAGCTTCTTTAAAAAAAAAAAAGCTGTTGACACCCTCCATCAGAGAACCAGAGATTTTCCCCAAGCAGAATAAAGTAGCCTCCAGGAAATGGTGCAAAGCATAAATATCCACCAGCAAACACAAAAGGGATGTGTCTCCTCCGAGCTACCTAAGGGTGAGTGAGATGATTGTTCCAAGAAGCCTTTTTGCTCATCATCCAGTTAGAGGTTCGAGCTGGAAAGCTGAAGAATTCCCAAAGCCTTTAGAAGCCCTGGAGAGCGCCATTAGTCACCTGGCAACCAGTTAAATTGTTCCAGGGAGACCGTGAGGAAACAAAGTTTCTGCCGGTAGTTTCAAAGTACTCCTTTTTCTCCCCTCCTCCCTCCCACCCTGCCTCCGTTCCCAAGGCAACCGGCGGGCGGGCTCCTCATAGCCAGAGCATTGTGCAGAGGCTGTGGCTGGGGAGCTGCAGGCAGAGCTAGCTACCAGCCTCGGGAGGGGCTGTTGCCCGCAACCCATTGTGCACCTGCTAGAGCCCGGGTTTTTAACCTTCATCCCACCATCATTTCCGCCTCTCTGGCCTTCTCCCACATGCATGCACCCTCACTTACCACCTCCCTCCCTTCTCTCTCCCTCTGCAAACATCTGGCCAGCAGCATGGAATTAAAGAGCAATCCCGTCTAATCTTCCCCGACTCCCTCCTACCAACTTCCTAAAAGAGGGGGGGGGGGCAAGACTTACCTTTCTCAGCATTCTTCCTTGGTGAAAGGGTAGATCCTTGGATCGAATTAACCATCCATCCAAGCTGGGGTTCAACACGGGAAGAAAACCACATTAACCTCACCCCCCAACAAAGAAATAAATGGGGACTTTAATTGCTAAACTCTAAAACTAAAGGGATCACATCTTCCCTGGTCAGCAACAGCCAGGATTTCAGGACCCTCTTCATTTGCATATCAAAAGGGTTAGGAAGTTTGAGGGAAACTTTCTCCTGGAAGTGTTAAAGTTATTTAA
This sequence comes from Dromiciops gliroides, assembly GCF_019393635.1. Lineage (NCBI taxonomy): Eukaryota > Metazoa > Chordata > Mammalia > Microbiotheria > Microbiotheriidae > Dromiciops > Dromiciops gliroides. The sequence continues at coordinate 484,473,040 of NC_057863.1, read as the reverse complement.
CTATACCTTCCAAGCCAGAGTCCAAAAGAGGTTTTTTGGGGCACCTCCAAATGTCAAACTTCACAGAAGCCTAAAAATCCCTGAGGGCTGGCCCCCTGCTCCTTTCTCCTTCCCAGGCTCCATCAGTGGACTGTGTTGTTCTTTAAAAGGCAGTGGGGTGGAGACTGGGGGGGGGGGTGTGTGTGGATGTGGCAAGGCTAGATCCAGAGTTTCATTCAGAGGCAGGTTGAGTTTCTTATTCATCTTCTCTCCCAACCCCCTCTTCAGAAGTTGCTGCATATTCATTAAAAGGTGGAGCCAATCTCTATTCCCTTTAATCCTCCAAGGCATGAGGACCCAAAGGGAGTGAACTGGAAAAATGATGCAGAGCAACCTTTTCAAAAGAGAAATAGACTGAGAGAGAGAGAGAGAGAGAGAGAGAGAGAGAGAGAGAGAGAGAGAGAGAGAGAGAGAGAGAGAAGAGAAGAGAAGAGAAGAGAAGAGAAGAGAAGAGAAGAGAAGAGAAGAGAAGAGAAGAGAAGAGAAGAGAAGAGAAGAGAAGGGAAGGGAAGGGAAGGGAAGGGAAGGGAAGGGGGGGAGAGAGAGAGAGAGAGAGAGAGAGAGAGAGAGAGAGAGAGAGAGAGAGAGAGAGAGAGAGAGAGAGAGAGAGAGCTTTGAGTGAAAAGCATGTAAATTAGACTCTCCTCCCCCTCACTTCAGCCATAGATAGACTCCTCTCCCCACGAAAGATGCACAATTCAATTCAACAAATAACTTTGCTGAAGGTGAAGCAACAGATATTGTCTTAAGTTTTTTCAAGAAAGTTCTCATAAGTAACATAATACTGAGACCCACCATGCTGCTGCTCTCTGGAAATGTTCATGCTCTGCTTCCTCCCTCCAGTGAGGACCCTGGGCTCCTGATTGGTTACATTTCTCCCAATCTCTGGGAGGGAGTAAGAGGCAGTGTGGTACAATGGATAGTCCTGGTCTTGGTGTTGGAAAGATCTAGCTTTGAATCCCTTCTGTCATTTAGTAGCTTGGTAACCTGCTTCAGGCAAGTGGCTTCAACTCTATGCTTCGATTTCCTCATTTGTAAAGTGAAGATCATAATAATCACAGTACCTACCTCTCAGAAGCTGTGAGGATCAAATGAGAAAATGTACCAAAAGCCCATTAAACCTTAAAGTACAACGTAAATGTCTTGTCTCTAGATCTTGTTCAAGGAAATGTCAAATCAAAGGATGCAAACACTCAGACCATTCCTTTAGTGCCTGAAAAAGAGCAAAGAAAGTTTCATGGGTATCTCTGGATGCATTAACAACTTTCAATTACAGTCTCATAGTTACACTAGGGCATTATTTTCCATAAATGCTTTGGAGAGGTCATGTACCAAGAATTTTCCATTCACCGAGGAAGCAATTACAAAAATTCATAGACCTCCGTAATGTCATCAATGCCATCAGATTTAATAAATGATTTGTCCATTTATTTACTTGAATTAAGATAACCCATAAACAGTCCTAAATAATCCATATTTTTTGATTTATAAAAAGATGTTTTCCCTAACAGCTTTGTCACCACTGCATTCACATCACCCTGGGACTAGAGAATCCAGGAGTGATGCCAGGTACATGCTAGACTTACATAGTCTCAGAGGTGCCAAAAGGCAGATTCAAAGTATAAAAAAATTGAGATGTATTTTCTCACAAGAAAATACTTTTCTTACTTTTATTTTGTACTCTATAAACTTCTGAAGAGTTTGAGAAAATCACTTCAAGGATGGAATCTTCTGAAACTCATGGAGTCTTTTTTTTGGGGGGGGTGAAGCAATTGGGGTTAAGTGACTTGTCTAGGGTCACACAGCTAGTAATTGTTAAGTGTCTGATGCCGGATTTGAACTCAGGTCCTCCTGAATCCAGGGCCGGTGCTCTATCCACTGTGCCACCAGCTGCCCCCTCATGGAGTTTTAGTACTTAATATAATGGTGCGGACAACAAGACTTTCTGACTGACTGAATAACCTTTCTGCTTTTTCTGTGACTTGAACAACTTTTCAACTTTCAAGTACTCCTTGGGAAATTGTCTCTTTACAGTCAAGTGCAGCCAGGTGGCAGAAAAGCCACCCACAAAGGTGTTCCCCTTGCCCTTATTGCCTTCCCTTTGCCCTTCTCCCAACCCCAAGGGCATTCCAAACATGAGGTGACAACTGTTCACATTGCTGGCATATAAGTTCAGAGTCACCAACATTAATCCTTTTGGTGAGTTGTGGAACTACCAGGCTGTATTAGCACTGTGTGCTATGGTTCCCTGGCCCTGCATTCTGATCTACTGGTGCAGCCCAAGGACTCTTGCCATCTGCCCCTCCACCGAATCCTTAGGACTTCTGGCTTTTTCCACCCACCTTATAGCTGAGTTCCCTTGTGTTGTCTTATCTCCCCCAATTAGAGTATGAGCTATCCCTAGGAAGCAGGAAGTGCCTTTTCTATTTATATCTTCATCATTTAGCACAGTGCTTGGCACATGGTAAGTACTCAATAAATGCTTTTTATGTCATTCGTTCAGATGTCAACTTTAGATTCCGGTCACATATATAAATCAAGTGGTCAAAGAATATAAACCAAAAAATTCTCAAAAGAAAAAATGCAAGCTGTTACCAAGCATAATGAAGGATGCTCTCAAATCATTAATAATAGGAAAAAAAGAAAAACAACTCTGAGATTTCACCTCATACCCATTAAATTGGCAAAGATGATAAAAGACAACAGTCAATGTTGGAGCAGCTTTGGAGAAATTGGCACACTAATACAATGTATAGCTATTAATTAGTCACCATTATGGTAAACAATTTGGAATTATATAAGAAAATTTAATTAAACTACATGGGCAGGAGGCAGCTAGGTGGTGCAGTGGTTAGAGCACTGGCCCTGGATTCAGGAGGATCTGAGTTCAAATCTAACCTCAGACACTTGACACTTACTAGCTGTGTGACCATGGGCAAGTCACTTAACCCTCATTGCCCTGAAAAAAAATAATAAAATAAAATAAAATAAATTAAAATAAAATAAAATAAACTACATGGGCACCTAGTTGGTGTAGGGAATAGCACATTGGGCCTGGAGTAAGCAAGATCTAATTTCACCAAATCTAACCTCAGATGTTTACTAGTTGTATGACCTTGGGAAAGTCATTTAATCCTGTTTGCCTCAGTTTCCTCATATATATATATATATATATATATGTGTGTGTGTGTGTGTGTGTGTGTGTGTGTGTGTGTGTGTGTGTGTGTGTGTAAAATGAACTGGAGAAGGAAATGTCAAACCATTCGAGTATTTTTGCCAAGAAAACCCCAGAAAGGGGTCATGAAGAATAAAATTACTACTGTAAACAACTAAACAACAAAAACAATTAAACTACTCATACTCTTTGGCTCAGTCATCCAACTACTGGACATATACCCCGGAGGTCAACTCAAATAAAAGAAAGTTCCCATAAATAACATGATATTCATATAAGACCCACCATGCAGCTCTCTGGAAATATGAATGTTCTCCTTCCTCATTCCAGTGCCCACCTTAGAATCCTGGGCTCCTGATTGGTTGTACTTCTCCAAATGTGTGGGACACAAATCCACTATGCATCCCTCTGGCCATCTTCAAATCATACTACCACTTCAAACCTTTATTTCTACCCATCCTCTCCCACTATTCAGCTTTCTAGTCTGCTTCTAGGAACAATAATCAAATAACACTAGCATTCCTAGAAAAGAGCAAATCCCTATGTCTCCACTTACTATCCCTGTGGCTAGTCAGAGCAAAATACCTTTCCCTGGCCAGCACTCACCCATACCATGTTACTTTTCCCATTAGTCAATCCATCAGTATTTTTTTAAACACTTAAAAATTTTTATTGGTTTCTTTTTTAATATCACAATTACTTCTCTTACTATTCAGAACCTTCCTTTTTTTAATAATAAACTTTTTTATTTATAGTTTTGGGTTCCAATTTTTATCCCTCCTTCCCTCCCTCCCCTTTCCCTTACCTGAGGCAATAAGCAATCAGATATAGGTTATACAAGTGCAATTATGTAAAACATTATCCTATTAGTCATTTTATATAAGAAAACTTGAATAAAAGACAAAAATGAAAGTGAAAAATAGCATGCTTTAGTCTGTGTTCAATCCATATAATTTCTTTCTTTGGAGGTAGCTAGTATGTCTCATCAATAGTCTTTTGGGATTGTCTTGGATGATTATATTGTTGAGAATAGTTAGGTCATTCACAGTTCTTCATCAAACAGTATTGCTGTCTCTGTGCACAATGTTCTCTTGGTTCTGCTCACTTCACTATACATCAGTTCATACAAGTCTTTCCAGGCCTTTCTGAAGTCATCCTGTTTGTCATTACTTATGGCACAATAATATTCCATCACCATCATATACCACAGCTTGCTTAACCATTCCGCAATTGATTTCCAATTCTTAGCCATCACAAAAAGAGTTGCTATAAATATTTTTGTACAAATAGGTCATTTTCTCTTTTGGGGGATGTTTCTAGGATATAAACCTTTGCTGGATCAAAAGGTATGCACAGTTCTATAGTCCTTTGGGTATAGTTCCAAATTGCTCTCCAGAATAGTTGCATTATCCCAATTTTAAAGATGAGAAAACTGGGGCAGCTAGGTGGCACAGTGGATGGAGCACTGGCCCTGGAGTCAGGAGTACCTGAGTTCAAATCCGGCCTCGGACACTTGACACTTACTAGTTGTGTGACCCTGGGCAAGTCACTTAACCCCCATTGCCTCACTAAATAAATAAATAAAGATGAGAAAACCAAGGCTGATCAAAAATTCACTAACGAATATAGTTATTAAGTGTCTGAGACAGTATTCAAATTGTAGTCTTCTTGACTCAAAGTCCTGTTCTGTACCTCAAGTGCCAAACCTCAACTCCTTCCCCACTCTAGTCCATCTTCTTCTCTACCTACAATGAGCTTCTACTCTTCCCCCATTTTTTAAATGGGGCAATGAGGGCTAAGTGACTTGCCCAAGGTCACACAGCTAGTAAGTGTCAAGTGTGTGAGGTTGGATTTGAACTCATGTCCTCCTGAATTCAGGGGCGGTGCTTTATCCACTGTGCCATCTAGCTGCTCCCTTTACAATGAGCTTTTTAAAGCAACAGTCTGACCTCGTCTCTTCCCCTCCCCCATGAACTACAGTGGCTCCCTATTACCTTCAGGATAAAATAGAAACTACTTTATTTAGCACTTAAAAGCCTTTTAACCTGACCCCTTTCTACCTTTTCAATCTTCTCACATTTTATTCTCTTTCATATATAGTGACACTGGCTTCCTTGCTATTCCTTACAGGAAACACTCTACCTCCTGACCCCAGGCATTTTCATTGGCTGTCCCCCATACCTGAAATGGTCTCCTTCCTCATCCCTACCTCCTGACTTCCCTGGTCTCTTTTGTGTCTCAGCTAAAATCCTACCTTATGCAAGAAGCCTTCCCCAGTGCCCCTTAATGCTAGTGACTTCCCTCTGAGATTACCTTCCACCTACTCTGTATATATATATCTTGTACATACAGAGTTGTGTGCATGTGTTTTTCTCACATTAAATTGTGCCCCGTCCTTGGAGACATGGACTGTTTGGTTTTTTTAGTCTTTCTTTGTACCCTCGGAGTTTAGCACAGTCACTGATAGATGCTAGGCACTTCATAAATGCTTGTTGATGGTTGACTGATTGGCTGACTGATAGTAGCTACTATATCACCTAGCTGGATGCATTTTAAGAGTTGCTGTGGCTGAAAAATTTATCACACTGTAGATAATTTGGTGATGAGCTTTTCCAAACATGTCCAAAGTCCATCCTCATATGATGAACATATTATTTTGTTTTTTTAACACAAGGGACACAAATATATTCAAAGAACTTTGTTTTGAGCTACGTGTACTATGAACTGTGCAGGAGATGAAATTCTGGAGGGACATTTATGATACAAAGGAGTCTGTTTTTATCAACTATAAGTCAGGATGAATTGCTCTTTTTTTCTGGTATCTAAGTACAACTCATAAATACTTTTCTCCCCTCCCCTCTTTGGCCAAAGGTAGGAGAGATCTCTAATTGGCTAAGTAGAGATGTAGGTATGTGACAAAGGGAAATAAGCATTTATATAGTGTCAACTATGTGCCAGGTATTATGCTAAGCACTTTTTAAAAAAAAACAAATATTATCTCATTTTATTCTTACAACAATACTAGAAGGTTGGTGCTATTATTATCCCCATTTTATAGTTGAAGAAATTGAGGAAAATGGGGGTTAAGTGACTTGCCCAGGGTCACACAGCTAGTGTCTGAGGCCAGATTTCAACTCAGGTTATCCTGACTCTATACCCAGTACTTTATCCACTGTGCTACTAGCTATCTCTTATAATAAAGCACCAAAAGCCCACCAGCAGTCAGCTTTCTGATCAGTTGAGAATGAGTTTGGGATTGTAAGTCTATAAATAACCTTGGTCTAGAAGTATCAGGGAGATGAACTAAATAACATGTTGTCACATGGCTCTTGTGGTATGAAAGATGACGTTGTTGGGGAGTGTAGAACAGGGACTGCACATAGTGGCATGAATTTTAGATGTAAGCAATCACACACACCATCTCAACTTGACTGGTTGGCTCTCCTTGACACCTTCACCAAGTTCATCAACATGGTTCCCACTTATTCTATATTTATTCCCATTCATAGACTAGGAAACATTTACTCCAATTTCTCCTGATGTCCATCATTCCTGGACTATATGTTCCAGGGGTCTCTTTGAGAGGAATTTTCAATCATCTTGTGTGCCATTTTGTGGTGCCATATTGTTTGACTAGACTTTATCTTCCAAGTATTTCTATAAAGTAGACTCCTGCTTGGCAGCCATCTTGTCCTGGGGATCAGAAGAGAAGTTCTTTGTGTGTCCTCCTGATCTCCACTATTCATCAAGGTCATAACTCTCTTCTTTTTCTTTTTCCTCCCACCCTAGTTTCTGATTAGCCCTTTTTGCATATATTAGTGTTCAATTAAGACGTATTATATAAATGATCTCTTAGGTTTTATTTCCCCTCTCATTAATAATTTTATGTCTTTTTAATATCGGAATCTCTCCTTGAAAAAAAGAAAAAAGGTTAAGTAAACTCAACTAAGCAATTGTTTGTGATAATATATGTTATTGGGGGCAGCTAGATGGCACAGTGGTTAAAAGCGCTGGCCCTGGATTCAGGAGTACCTGAGTTCAAATCCAGTCTCAGACACTTAACACTTACTAGCTGTGTGACCATGGGCAAGTCACTTAACCCCCATTGCCCCGCAAAAAAAAAAGATAATATATGTTATTGCATACCCATTGTCCCCCCCTTCTCTTTCAAAAGAAGGGAGGTATTTTTCTGTCTTATCTTTAGGACCAAGATTGGTCAATTCAATTGAATTCATTAAGAGTTCATTAAGCACCTACTATGTTCCTGGAACTGTGGTAGGTTTGGACCATATGACCATAAAAATGAAACCATTCCTGCTTCCATAAATCTTACATTCTTCTGGAAACAGCCCAGATAAAGAAAACTATATATGCAAAATAAATACAAATTAATTTTTGGGAGGAAGTACTAAACATTGGGGAGAATAAGAACAAAACTTATGTTGGCAGTAGTTTTTAAATTGATCCTTGGAGGGAACTAGGCATGGGGCAACAGCCTGCAGAAAGATACAGAAGCATGAGATAGAGTATCACAGGCAAATAATGCAAGCAGACTTACTTAGCTGAAGTGTGTAATTTGTGAGAGGAAGTAACTGAAATTAATTTGACTTCACTAGGTTGTGGGGAGGGTTGTTTTCATTTAGATTGTTGTAATCATTATGAATTGGGCAGCTAGGTGACACAGTGGATAGAGCTCTGGGCCTGGAGTCAGAAGGACCCGAGTTCAAATGCAGCCTCAGATACTTACTAGCTGTGTGAGCTTGGGCAAGTCACTTAAAAAAACAAACAAAAAAAACCAAACCTCTATGTGCCTCAGTTTCCTCAACTGTAAAAAGGGGACCCTGGAGAAAAAAATGGCAAACCTCTTCAGCATCTTTGCTAAGAAATCCCCTTAAAATGGGGTTAAGAAGAGTTGCTCATGACTAAATGGATTAACAACAAACAAATCATTATGAATGTCATTCTTGGTTCTGTTTTCTCATTCTGCATCATTTCACACAAAGCTTCCTATATTTCTCTGAATTTTTCAAATTATTTTTTTATAGTATAATATCTCATTACATTTATATGATACATTTTTGGGGGCTATTTTCCAGTTAAAAGTCATTTTTCTTTTTCTTTCCTTTCTTTTCCATCACAATCATATACCACAGCTTGTTCAGTCTTTTCCCAATTGATAGACATCCCCTTAATTATCAATTCTTCGCCACCAGGTACTGCCTTAATCTAGTTTAATCTAGTGCTTGGTGCATGCTAAGTGCTTAATGAATACTTTTTCATTTATTCACTCATTCATTCATTTTATCCTTTGGTGTTTGCTAGTTGTTTGACACAGACACAGGTCATTTAACCTCACTGAGTCCCATTTTCCTCAATCAGCAGAACGAGGGTAACATCTGTATATGTATGTGTGTATGTATATATGTATGTGTACAAATGTCTGTGTGATGGAATTGAATTGAATCAAATCAACTGAGTTGAATTGAAAGCATGAGTTACATTAGATGATCTCTAAGATCTCTTCCAATTATGAGATTCTATGACATTACTTCCTACTTTACTGAAAAGATAAAAGTCATCTGATGAGAATTTCCTCAACATTTTGCCTCTAACCCTCTTTATCCTCACTCAATTTCATATTATTCTCTCCATTCTTAGAGAAAGAAGTTCCCTTCAAGGTTCTGCTCAAGTTTCATCTCCTATATGAGACCTTTCCAGTTGTTCATATTCTCTTCCCCTAAAACTACTCTGTATCCCACCCACAACTAGCAATCTACAGAGAAATTAACAGATGATATTACTACTCAAAAAAGACAATCAAAAGGATACCAATAACTACTAACTCCTATACCTGCTTTTCCATGTTTATAAGAATCTTTTTGAGAATGATATACATACATATGGCGGGTATCCTTAATTCAAGTATGAAAAGGGAACAGTCACACTTTCACAATTTTCAGCAGTTGACTTAAAGGTGTAGAGAAAACATGATCCTATAGTGTCTATTGTTTATTGGCTACTATAAAAGCATTGGTAGAGTGATATGAAGCCTCAAAGGCTCACATCCAATGCCATATCTCTCACGCATGATTTAAGACCCATAAAATTCCATGACAGATGCAACCACAGGGATAACTCTGTTCAGCGACCCTGATTATTATCAAGTGAAGCATTAAAAACAAGAAGACCTATGCTTACCAAAGGTGTTCCCCTCTGTCACGGAAAATTTCCTGTGCAGAATCCAAATTAAGGAAGAATTCCTTGTTGATGGAGAAGTCCCCCAGATGCTTCTGTTTGTGGATGGCATGAGATCAATTACATCAAGCCTCAGAATATGTTAGAACCTCCTCAAGTGAAAACCATGGCCACTCAAAAGAGATTGGCATCCACTTAACAACCCATATACAAAAAGACTGAAAAATGCCTATGGCCCAAACTAAAACATTCAGTTAGAGGGGCAATCCACTGACTTAATACATACATAGGACAAGTATGATACATGAACAATTAAGCTGAGAGTAGGATAGGAAGAAAAAAGCAGGTTTGATTATATTTGAGAAACTAGGTAGTGTATTGAGTAATATGGTGCTAATCCCAGACACAAAATCCATCTTTTTAAGACCATTCTTAGTATAAAGAAATGTAGTTCAGAGAACTCCTTTTCCCACAAGGGGGATGTAGCTCTGGACTCAAGCAGTCCTAGGGAAACTTGACATCTAAAGAGAGGGAATCAGGATTTTTTTTTCTTATTCTGTGGCTCATTCCTCTACCTCAGGATCCCAGGAAGATCTATTAAGTAAAGCTGATATTTGGTTCATGGCTTTTTCCTTTTGCCTTCAATCTTTCCCAATATCAGGGTCTTTTCCAATGAGTCCTGTCTTCTCATTATGTGTCCAAAGTGTTTAAGTTTCAGCTTCAGCATTTGACCTTCTAATAAGTAGTCTGAATTAATTTCTCTAAGTATAGATTGATTTGATCTTCTTGCAATCCCAGGGACTCTCATTGACTGCAATAATGTAATTGAAAAGATCTCTAAAAGGAATTTAGAGTAATAGAAAAACCAGTGATAGTCCTGGAGGGGAGCTAATGAAACATCCCTACCCCCTCATACAGAGAGGCAGAGGTCTGCTAGGGCAGGATATTGTATAGATTTATACATGCACACACACATATACATATATACAAACACACATATGTATAATTATTTTATTCATACATGTATAATTTTATATTTATACATGCACACATGAACACACATATGTATACATATAATTATTTTCTTTATATGTGTATAATTTTATATATATGCACACACATACATACACATATATGTGTGTGTTTTTCCTTTGTTTCAAGGGAGGGTTCAATTTGCAAAGCTTTCACAAGCACAGAAAAGACCGTGGTGTGAAAACATAAATCATCAATAAAAACTGTTCATTTTGTTGTATATTATTTTAAAATAAGGGTCACACACAAGGTCTAAGCTTTCCAAGGCTGTTCATTTCCCAAGCAACACAAAACCAGGAAAGCCCCTCTCTGTGCTTCCATATTCTATTTACAGAAACTTAAAGAGCTGGAGCCTCTGGGAAGCAGTGTCACTTAGGGCTACAGATGAGCTCCAGGTTCTAAGCCTGTCTCAGTCATCTGGAACAATCTGTCCACTACCAAGGATGGCCCCAGACTAAACTAGAAAAACTTACCCCTTAGGTACAATTGAAACATCATTTATTTGCTTCCATCCATAGGAACACTATTTCAGTGACCTATCTTTTCTATTCCTATTTCCCTTTTCAAGAGCCATTATAGTGCTGGCATTTATGAATTTGTTTGAATCCTTTTAGTTAATCATGTACAACCCATTCAAGTAGTTTGTTTCATATGTTCATAGGACCATAGAATTTAAGGTTTAAAAGGACCCTGAGCAGCATCTCTACATGGCTGTGTAGAGATGGTTTCATCTTGACACTGGCTTCTCCAAGTTTCAAAGGTGGGAGTGGGGTAGGGGGAAAGGTGAGACAGCCTTATACTTCTGGAACTGCTTATAGAGTAGAAAGTGATATACAGCGATATGCTAACACATGTTTAAAAATTGTCTGGGAGTGGAATGGGGGTGGGGGAGAATATATGCATTACTAACATTTTCTCCATCACTTTCTTAAGTGTGGACAAACAATAAATTAAGCCTGGGTTTGTATCATTTACTCATTTATAAGGTGTAAACACTCAGATTGAAAATTTAATAGTTGACTCTTGAGGCTTGGTTTGAGCTGGCTCCAGCACACCCCTGAGTGGAACAGAGAGTCAAGAGACCCGAATTCTAGCTTTAGCTTCACCACTAATTTGCTGTAGGACCTTAGGCATTTCACTTTATGCCTCTGGACCTCAGTTTTTTCATCTGCAACATGAAGGGAAGCAGGGGGCTGAACTGAGCTACTACGCTTTAATATTCTGCAAGTATGGAAATTGTTAAGCAAATCTCCAATCTACTCTCCATACATAGTCATGATATTAATTTTGATCTTATTTCTAGCTTTTATCTTTTCAAACTGAAGCATTCTACAATTATCCCTTACACATTGCAGGGCTTGTATGTTGATAACATAGTTGATAGCATACAATACTATATGTAGTATTATATACTATCAGCTATATTATATATATGCTTGTGTATGTATAATTTCTGGGTTTCTAAACTTTTTCTGTGTTGTCTGCTGGCCTTTGCATGTTGTCTGCAGCTACCACAAAACCCCTCCAAAATTCCCATTTAATTTCTTATGTTAACCAGTGATATATTGAAGTCACAATGGGGAAAGTCACAATGTAGAAGGGATAACTGTAATGTTTTTAAGTTCTCCTTAAAGAGAGTCCTCTCCACCCCACCACCTTAGTTGTCCTTATAATACCCCTTTCCACCTTTGCTCTATTTTTTTTAGCTGTGTTGACTAGAACTGGATATAATGCTCTAGGTATAGGTACAAACTATAACTTTTTTTGACAAAGGTAAGATCAAGCCTTTAAGATTTTTCCTTGAGCCTTGCAGGTAATACTTGAACAACCTGCATCTTAGGTCTGATTTTTTGGCTTTGAGTCACTTGTAGTGAAGACACTGAATTGAGAGTTTTGAGAACCAAGGCAATCTCTAGAAGTAGAATGGTACCATCTGATCCGTCCTTTTCTTAGGGGGTGTCTTTTAACACCCACAAGACATAGCCATTTAAAACCATTAGGAACCTTTAACAAACACCAAGCCCACTGTCTCCATTTTCATAAAGAAAGGAAGTAGCCCATAACTGTTAAGTGTTCTTGAAAGGCTACAAGTGTTTTCATGTAAGAGATTTGAGTGGATGTGAAATGTGCCAGACTGACAGCTCCAGCTAGAAAAATCTCCACTTTATCTCTGCTTCAGCACACTGGTGTCAGTGACTGACTCACGCTCAGCCCTTGAAAATGACTAGTCACTTTAAAGTCTATGTTTTCTGTTTCTGAAGGCTGGGAGCCATTTGGCTCTCCTATAAGGAGAAGGCACTTTGAAGCTTATTAATGTAGAACCATTACAATTACCTTGGGATCCCATGTTTAAAAGGCACTACAATTGAAAAGACTCTTTTCCCCCTTGTCTGTGAACGTATTTAGTGCCTAGCTTCTGAAATTGATAAATCACATGTTGTAATCTGTCTCTGAAATCTTTTTTTTACATATAAGGTATTTTATTTTTTCCATTACATGTAAAGATAGTTCTCAACTTTTGTTTATACAAGCTGTACAATTTCAGATTTATCTCCCTCCCTCCCCTCCCTCCCCCCTCCCCTAGACAGCAGGTAATTTGATAGAGGTTTTCTCTGAAATCTTGATGGATGACTTTTAAGAACTCACTTGAATATAAGTGGAATATAAATGAATACCAGGGTGCATAATCCATTAAGAAATATTTATTTCCTGAACAAAGTAGGAGTTATAAAAATATAAAGCTGAATTCATTGCTTGGCATCTTTTTATTGCAGTTTTGAAAATAGATCTCTCCTGAAATGTTCTTAAATTTTGTTGGTTATTTCAAAATGCAGTATTTGGGTCTCACTCTTCAAGAAGCTTTAACAGAAGTAGACAAGGTATATGTTTTCCACTGTATTTTCCCATAAAATCAGAGGGTGTTCAGAAAGCAGGGTATGAAATAGCCATCCAAGATGTCTTTATGTTTTCTAGCAGGGCTCAGGTAAGTCCAGGTTGTTGAAAAAAATCCTTCAGCCAATGTAGTCACAAAGAGGTTTGCAGATGTGTAGGATTATGCTGAAATTAAGCCAACTCTCAGGATTCTATTGCAAATGCATATGGCCAGGTGCCAGATCCTGATTCATTTGTCAGTCATCTTACCTAACATCTTCAAAGGCAATTATATCTGATAATGGCTCCAGGAGTTTATGGTGGGGTTTTTTGGGTTGTTTTTTTGTTTTGTTTTTCTAGTGAGGCAATTGGGGTTAAGTGACTTGCCCAGGGTCACACAGCTAGTAAGTGTTAAGTGTCTGAGGCCGGATTTGGACTCAGGTCCTCCTGACTCCAGGGCGCCACCTAGCTGTCCCTAGTTTATGTTTTAAAAAAAAGAATCTTATAGTGGAGGTAAAACTCCATACATTTCAGTATAAATTGTCTAAATAGATCAGATGCACTGTTGCTGTGATGTAATCTTTAGAAGTCACTTTATACCAAAAAAAGTCACTTTATTATCATTGTGGTAAAAACCGGAAGTTTTAGTTGAATCATTTGAGAGTTGAGCGCTTGCTACTGGAACGGCGGTACGCCTGCTGCTGCCCAGAGAGCTTGGCCAAGCACGCCGTACTTCCGGGACACCAACTTAAAATGGAGGGTAGAAGGGAAGTTTGCTCTCCGTCTCGCACACTCTGGCTTCTCAGTTTAGCAGTGACGACGCGTTTTGGTGATCGGCTCTGGTTCTCAGCCTGGCAGGCAGTTTTGGGATTCAGTGATCTAAGACTATTCATTCGTATTTCTACTTTCCTATTTCCCTAATCGGTATCACCTGTTTGTTGTCTAAACAATAAAGGCTCACTGATTTAAGCTCAGAGGCTTCTTTTTCTTAGTGGTCTGGGAGATATATAAGGGAAAATTTAAAAGGGAAGTTTAATGATCTTATATCCAATTTTAAATCTCACACCATTATTAGTAAAAATAACAATAACATATATGTATATATAAAACATATTATATGGTTTACAAACCTGTCCATATATTGTCTCATTTTATCTCCACAACAACCCTGGGAAGTAGGTACTATTATTCTCACCTTACAGATGAAGAAACTGAGGCAACAGGGAAGTTAAATGACTTTCCCAGGGTTACGTAGCTGATAAGTGTCCACAGCTGCATTTGAATGTAGGTCTTACTGACTCCAGGCCCAAAAACTCTCTCCATGGCACCGCCTTGCTACCCTAGGTTACCCTAGGTCACCGCAGCTATCACCACCATCATTTTACTTCTATTATATCCTCACAGTTTTAAAACTATTCTGATGATGCTCAGATATGAGCAGGTTACTCACCTGCTCAGGAAACTCTAAAGGCTCCCTATTGGTTTAGGATCCTCTAGTTGGCATTTAAATCCCTTGACAATTTGGTTCTAGCCTACCTTTCTGAGTTTGGTTAAACATGATTCTCCATCCAGCACTTTATATTCCAGCCAAATTGGCCTATTTGTTGTTCCTTACGCATGCCATTCTACGTCCTGTTGCTGCACATTTGTACAGATTATCCTCCATGCCTGGAATGCATTCCCTCCAAACCTCCCTAGATTCCACTAAAGCTCAAGACAAGGGCCACCTCCTACACAAGCTATTTACTGATCCCCAACTTGCTAGTGACAGAAATTACTTTGTATTAATTCTGTAGATAGTTTGTATTTCCTAATAGATATATGAACATGTTACATTATCTCGATAAAATATAAGCTGTTTCCCTCTTCTGTAAAATTAGTGTTGGCCCTGAGAATCTCTAGGTTCCTTTCCAGGCCTAAAGATTCTATGACTAATTAATTCCCCCTCTGTATCCCTGATACTTAGCTCACAGACTAGTAGGTACTTGATGAATAGATCACCTCTTGAAGAGGGAATGAAGGGAAGCAGAAGAGGTGTGAATTCAAGCTGCCTCTGTAGTTCAAGAAGAAAGGCGAGGGCCTACAACTTCACCAGAAGTTTTAGAGGTCCTAGATAAGATCAATGGAGGATATAGAAGAATCAGGGCTAGAAGAAGCCAATGGAGTGTCCATGTACCTATACATTGGTACATGGCTAGGAAAAGGGCCACCTGGGTAGAAGTGTCCAGCAGAACTGGGCACCTGTTTCAGTGATAGCCATGACTATGTTCCCTTTGACTTATTGCCTATGGAGACTTGCTGATACCTCGACCCACCAACAGAGCTTTCAGTAATATACATATACAGTAAATGTAGAGGAGCATTTTTGTTGTTGAGTCGTTTCAGTTGTATCCAACTCTTTGTGACCACATTTGGGGTTTTCTTGTCAAAGATGCTGAAGTAGTTTGCCATTTCCTTCTCCAGCTCATTTTATAGATGAAGAAACTGAGACAAACAGGATTAAGTGACTTGCCCAGGGTCACACAGCTAATAAGTGTCTGAGGCCAGATTTGAATTCAAGAAGATGAGTCTTCCTGACTCCATGGCTGGCACTCTATCCACTGTGCTACCTAGCTGCCCTAGAGGAGGATAAAATGACACATTTATTAGATTAAGAGAATCTTAGAGCTAAAAGAAACCTTAGAAATGATCTAGCCTGACTCCTACCTAAGGTATTATTTATTTCCAAAACATACTGGACAAGTGGTCACCCAGCTTCCATTCAAAAACCCCCAGTAATGAAGAACTCACTACTTAACCAGGTAACCCATTCAATTTTCAGAAATACCTAATTGTTAATAAGTTTTTTCCTTATGTTGGATTGAGATCTGTTCTTTATAACTTCCGCACTCAGGCTCAAGTTCAGTACTCTGTAACAACTGACTAAATCTAATTCTTCCCTGATGGCCCCAAATATTTGAATAGAGTTGTTATATACACACTAACTCTTCTCTTCTCTAAATTAATGACTCATTTCTTCAAACAATTATTGTTTGTTATGGTCTTGAGTCCCCTAACCATCATGCTTAGCCTCTTCTGAACATACTCCACCCTGCCAATGTCTCTCCTATGATTTAGTACCCAGAAGTAAACACTATATTTAAAGTGTATAGCTTGTTTAGACATTATTCTTCTATTAAGACAGTAAGGTGGTGCAGTGGATAGAGCTCTGGACCTGGAGGTAGGAAGACCATAAATCAAATCTGGCCTCAGACCCTTACTAGTTGTGTGACACTGGGAAAGTCACTTTACCTCTATCTACTTCAGCTTCATCATCTGTAAAATGAGGATAATAAATGAGATATTTCTAAAGTGCTACACAAACCCTAACTCATGGTATAAATGCTAGCTAGCTATTACTATTTTGGGGGGGGGGTGGGCCAATGAGGGTTAAGTGACTTGCCCAGGGTCACACAGCTAGTGTCATGTGTCTGAGGCTGGATTTGAACTCAGGTCTTCCTGAATCCAAGGCCAGTGCTTTATCCACTTCGCCACCTAGCTTCCCCACTAGCTATTACTATTAATATTGTTCAAGAATGGATAAGCTTTTCTGGTAATCACATCAATATTGTCAACTATACATTTTCAGGTGGTGTCTGTGGGTCCATCTCAGAACCCCATACCTTGCTAATTTCTTAGTTCAATGGATCTGTAATCTTTTTGATATGATTGTTCCTTCTAAAAGTGAAGCTTAGAACCCATCTATGCCTTCTCCTTTCATGCTACTCTCATTCACGTCTTCCTATAGGAGGGCTACTCAATGTGTTGGACACCTTTCTCAAAATCTTTTGGCATTCCATGGACAGCAGCATAGTACTCAGGTTATTTATTTATCACTTTTGCTTTCATAATGGAATTGGCCTGCCTCCTTTTCCAATCATATTGGTTCATTTTTGTACCACTTACAAATTGTATATAAGCATTATCCCATAACAATTCTTGGTCCATATGGGCCCAAAGCTGTATCTTGGGACTTCTCTTCAGTAAATCACTCATAACTCATTTTAGCCCAACCAAATAACTCTAATGACTACTGTGAGAAAATAATGCATTTTGAGGATCTCAGAGGCCCCCTACTTGAGGACCTAACTGCCTGACCTCTTTTAAGGCCAGCCCAGAGTCAGTCAAGTTGGACCTTGGACTGTGAATAGAGACAATAGAGATTAAAAACACACCTACCTTGGGGGGGGCAGCTAGGTGGCACAATAGATAAAGCACTGGCTCTGTATTCAGGAGGACCTGAGTTCAAATCCAGCCTCAGACACTTGACACTTACTAGCTGTGTGACCCTGGGCAAGTCACTTAATTCTCATTGCCCTGCCCCCCCCCCATGAAAAAAAACAAACACCTACCTGAAAGCCTTTCCCCTTAGAGGGTCTGGACTCTGGACTCTGACCTCAGCACATACTGCTCATGGACTGCCCTCAAGTCTAGTAAACTAATAGATTTGAACGATGCTAGCCAATTAGCTTGGAGCAGTGTGTAAGGGTGGCCTCTCCTCCTCACCACAGGGAGCTTATACTCTCTCACACTCTCTTAGACTGGGATGCTGAAGGAGGCAGCCACACAGCCCACTCTCTCTCCCCTCTATCCTAGGTATGGAGGACTTCTGAACTTTCAGAGCCATGTGCTCTCTCTTCACTAATATTTACTATGCTTTAATAAATGCTTAATGCTCAAAGAGTGGTACTATAGCCTCTAATTTATAAATTGCAATATATTAAAAGTTCCCTAAAACTTGGGACAGAGATAGGTACACCCATAAAATTTCAAACGACACACTACCAAATTTTGTACTTGTCTTAATAATTCACTTTCCCTACCAGAGGTATGGAGAAAACTTCTATGACCTTAGTATATACAAAGGAGACATCTCACTGGAGAAGAGACTTTAATTTGTTCAATTTGTTCTACTGAAGCAAATGCATTTTTATAATCAACAAACAGTAAACCCAGCAGGATTTTATATTCTCTCTACCTTTGAGGCAACTGTATAACTACGAAGATGTAGCCTGCTATAGAAAATCATCTGCCAAAAAGTCTGCCTGTTTTATTCTCACATTTTCATTAAAGATACCCTTGAGAAGGGCATTCCCATAAAGATTTTACAGAGCTAAGGAAGTAGGCATATGGTTTAGTAGTTACTGATTTCCTCTCATTTGCTTTTTTTTTAGTCATAGGATCATCTGTAGGGTTTTTTTTTTAACCCATGATGCCTCATTTATTATTTCAATTAATTTTATCCAGTCTCTGATTTTATAAACAATCATGTCATGTAAAAATAGAAAGGGGTTTTTTTTGCTTTGTTCCTAAAGTAGGTCTAACACTAGCTGTTCTCTAGCCACATCTACTTGTACAGTTGGTAAGGTGTTGTTGTTTTTAACCAATCGTTAAGTATTAATTAATCCATTCATCTCACTTGATTCATCCTAGTTTTCCAAACTGTTGAGGTTTGATTTCCACATATTGGCTATCCCTTCCAAAATTGAATAAGCACGTCATTAATGTCTCACCCATGTCACCAATAAAATATTAAATAGCATTAAGTCCAAAGACAAAATGTCATTAGAGACCTCCATTCATATTGATAATAGCTAGACTTGGAAATTTGAGCTGCTGGGTTGGAATCACAAATATGAGATGGAAAATGCTATAGTGGTTATTGTTATTTAGTTGTTGTCAGTCATATCTGACTGATTGCATTTGCTGCTTTCTTGGCCAAGATATTAGAATGATTTGCCATTTCCTTCTCCAGCTCATTTTACAGATGAGGAAAGTAAGGCAAACAAAATTAAGTGACTTTCTTAGTGTCTAAGGCCAGATTTGAACTCGAGGATGAGTCTTCCTGATTGCAGACCTGCTGCTTTTTCAACTATGCCACCTAGTTGCTCTTATAGCAGTAATGGGGAACTTTAATTATCCAGACATCATTTTTACCTTTTCCTCTCTACTAAAAGTGTAGCAACTAATAAGTTATTGATTTATTTAGTATGTGGAGACCAATTTTTAATTGGGGAGTGTTAGCTAAGTGGCTCGCCACAATATTGGGGCAAGGAAGGAGACCGGCAGCCTCCCTTAAAACAGAACAGGATTTTAACAAGAACGGGGGCAGCTAGGTAGCGCAGTGGATAGAGCACTGGCCTTGGAGTCAGGAGTACCTGAGTTCAAATCCAGCCTCAGACACTTTACACACTTACTAGCTGTGTGACCCTGGGCAAGTCACTTAACCCCAATTGCCTCACTAAAAAAACAAAACAAAAAAACAAGAACGAACTTAAAAAAACCCAAAAAACAGGATCAGTAGGATCAAGGGAAAGGAAATAAAATGGGGAAAGGGAAATTATACAACCTGAAGAAATACCACCGCCCATGAACCCAGCTGAGAATACACAGCAGAGCTCCTGTCACCTTCCAGCTTCCAGCTAGAATGGCGACTTCTCCCCGGTTTCCCAAAACCCCACACAGCCCCCAACCAATTGTCTGGCTGCTCTGACAGTCACATGACTGCCCTCACTAGGCTTCCAATCATTATAATTTTGCCAGGCCCATGTAGGTGTTGGCAAGTGGTGATGATGTGAGGTGCCAGCGCCATGGCAACGGCTACAACCAGTGGGTGGAGTCCCATGCGGTTTGCGGAGCCCCAGGCCAGTTCGTGTGGAGGCATAAAAACCTCAAATAACAAGTAATTCTTTACAAGTAATACTTTTATCTCATAAGGATGGAGGGAGCAACAAGGAAAATTGCTATTGCAAATTTCATCCTTATCAACAAGGAAAAATTGGTTGTCGAAATAGAAATTATGGGAACTTTGGAAAGAAACTACCATTCCCTTTTGGAATTCATGACAGACAAAGAAAGAAAAGCCAGACATATTCAGAAATGGAACCTAGATTTTGAGGGAGTATATTTCAAAGGGTCTAGAGAAAAGGTAGAATCACTGAACTTGAGAGTTGGATAGAACCTGACTAGCCATCTAGTCCAACCCAGAGAATCATTATAAAATGCTTGGCAATTGTCTCCAACAAGAAGAGGCTCAGTACCTCTTGAGGAAGCCTATCACACTTCTGAACAGCTTGAATTGTTAAGAAGTTTTTCCTGATATCAAGCCTACATTCACCACATTGTAACTTTTACCCATCATTTCTTGTTTCATCCTTCTATATCAAACAGAACAAGTCTAACTCCTCTTCCTCAAAACATGCCTTCAAATAGCTGAAAACAGCTATTTTCTCTTCTCCAAACTAAATATAGACCTTTCTTTCAACTAATCCTCATATGTCATGGACTCAAGGCCACTTCACTTGCCTGGGTAATGTTTTCTGGACACTTTCCAGCTTTTCAGTGACCTTCTTAAACTGTGTCATCCCAAGCTGAATAAAGTACTAACAAGGGTGTGGTATAGCAGCACCCACCTAACATAGGTAGCAGCCCATTGCCCACAATTTTGCAAAGGAAATTAGCTCAAATGAAATGGGCATTTCTCAAAAATAAAATTCTAACAACATAAATACAAACAATTCCAATGATCAATAAGAAAGAGAATTGTGTGAAGATCTCATATGGATATACATTTCATAAACTAACTTTGGCTTTTAAAACATATGTGTATGGGGGCAGCTAGATGGCGCAGTGGTTAAAGCACCGGCCCTGGACTCAGGAGTACCTGAGTTCAAATCCGGCCTCAGACACTTGACATTTACTAGCTGTGTGACCGTGGGCAAGTCACTTAACCCCCGTTGCCTAAAAAAAAAAAAAAAAAAAAAAAAAACACCACATATGTGTATGATAATGGAGGATTAATGGTTTTGTTTGTGGGACAATGAGGGTTAAATGACTTGCCCAGGGTCACACAGCTAGTAAGTGTCAAGTGTCCGAGGCTGGATTTGAACTCAGGTCCTCCTGAATCCAGAGCCGATGCTTTATCCACTGTGCCACCCATCTGCCCCCCGGATTAATGGTTTTTAAATGGCACATTCCTGGAAGAATAACGCCAAAAGTGCTAAAAGGCAGAATGAGCTGAAGATGTCCATGAAAAAGCTGAATCATCCAGTCAACAAACATTTATTAAGTGCTTTTTATGTGAGAGGTACTATGTTGAATCCTGGGGATACAAAAAAAGGATTGCCAAGTACAACAAAAAATGTCTTTTTCCTAGACATATTTTGGGCAAGAGGAAGATAAAAGAAGGGATGAGAAGTTGATAATGGATGGCAGAGAGAAAGTTTTTTCCCAACATTTTTTCCTTCTATTTTCTCCAACAAGGAGAATAAATTTATGACTTGGAAGAAAAAAAACAAATGTGGCTAAAAGGAAACTGAAATACAGTATAAGTGTGGAGGTGATAGACAGCAGCTAGCTGACCTCAATGAGTTTTAATCACCAGACATGAATGAACTATATCTCAGGGTACTAAAGAAATTGTCAGATGTGATTGTGAAGTGATTTGATTGTTAGTCATCTTTGAGAAACTGAATAATGGGAAAGGTGCTACAGGATCAGGGATGGGTAAAAGTTGCCCTGTTTTCAGAAAATGGAAGAGAATATAATGTTCAAACTATAGGCCAACAGCTTGATATCCGTGCGTGGCAAAGTTCTAGAATATTATTAAATTGATGATTTGCAAGCATTTATATTGGGAAGCAGTGATCACTAAGAGGGGCTAGCACGGCTTCATCAAGAAGAGGATATGAGGGGGCAGCTAGGTGGCGCAGTGGATAAAGCACCAACCCTGGATTCACAAGGATGTGAGTTCAAATCCAGCCTCAGACATTTGACACTTACTAGCTGTGTGACCTTGGGCAAGTCACTTAACCCCCATTGCCCCACAAAAAGAAAGAAAGAAAAGAAAAGAAAAGAAGAGGATATGACTAGTCTTGTTTCCCTTTTTTTGGTCAGGGATGTTAGACTGGTAGAGCAATGGAAAACCATAACCACAGTATGCTTCGACTTTAGTGGAACATTTGACGAGGTCTCTCAAGCTTTCCTTATGGACAAGAAAAAGAAATGTGAATTAAATATTAGGCGAATTCAGAACTAGTTGAATGACTGGACCCATATGGGGTTGCAACCCACAGTTTAAGAAGCTTTAATTTAGGAAACTACTGATAGATTGAGTGTAGAGGGAAAAGGGTAGGAAGGAAGGAAGGAAAGAAGGAGGGAGGGAAGAAGGGAAGGAAGGAAGGAAGGAAGGAAGGAAGGAAGGAAGGAAGGAAGGAAGGAAGGAAGGAAGGAAGGAAGGAAGGAAGGAAGGAAGGAAGGAAGGAAGGAAGGAAGGAAGGAAGGAAAGAATAAGGGGAAGAAGGAAGGAAGCATGTGTTAATAATAATAAGGGTTAGTATTTATATTGCACTTTAAGGTTTGCACAGATCTTTACAATATTATTTCAGGCTATCCTCTTAATAACTCTGGGAAATAAGTGTTATTATTATCCCTTTATTACAGCAAGAAAACTGAGGCAAACAGGCAAAGGTGAAGTGACTTTCCCACGTTCACACAGTGAATAAGTGTCTGGATTTGAACTCAGTTCTACCTGACTCCAGGTCTGGCACTCTATCCACTGTGCCACTGAGCTGCCAAGACAGTCAAGCACTGTGCTGAGTGCTGAGGATACACAGAGAATAAACAAGATAGTCTCAACTCTAAAGGAATTCACATTCTAATTGTGGGAAATAAAACATAAAAGAAAGTTCATCTTCAGGATAGATGGAAAGCTCTGGAAGCCATAAAGGTGCCGCAGTGGGGTAGATGGCAAAACATTAGGAGAAGACAACTTTTGCAAAAAGTTTGCCAGTGAATAGGAGGTAGGAAATTGAATTTTTGCTGTAGAAGGGTCAAGAGAAGGCTATTTAGGTTTGTTTTTAGTCGATGTGGAAGTGGCAGAGAAGGATTAAAAATGTATAAGGGAGAGGGGATGATTGGAAGAAGATTGTACTAGAAGAGGTCCTCATTACTTCTTTCCTAGATAATTTCGACAGTCTCCTCCCACTCCCTTCTCTAATCATAAATATCACGATAATCTTGCTCAATAAATGCCAATGACTCCCTTTTGTCCCTATGTTAAAAAACAAACTCCTCAGCTTGATATTTTAAAGCTGTTCAAAATCAGGCTCCAAATAACTTTTCCAGGCTCATTGCATATTGCCCACCTTTAAGTGCTCTGTGTTTCAGCCAAACTGGCCAACTTGTTCTTCAAATTTGTCCACCGTCTCTCCTGCCTCATTGACTTTGCACAAGCTGTTCCCAGCATGTGACACATAGTTCTTCTTCCTCTCTGCTCAGAATCCCTGGCTTGCTTCAAGATTCAGCTGGAGAGAGTCACCTCTGACAATAAGCCTTCCCTGGCTCTTCCTACCTGTTTGAGTGCTCTGCTGCTTCAAGTAACCATGTATTTACTTTTCTGTGTATATGTTGTACTGCTCTAGTGGACCATATGCTTCTTGAGGGTATAGACTGTTTTGGTTTTTGTTTTGTTTTTATATCCCAAGCACCTAGCATAGTGTCCCGCACATACTGTATGTAGGATGTTTTTAACAAATTTTGTTGAGTTGGGTGTTGCAAAAAAGGACTTATGCTGAGCTTTCAAGAATGGGTGATATTGAGAGACAGAGAGGAGAAGATCCCAGGCACATGAAGGAACTGAGGCCAGAATGAGTATATTCTGTATGCAGGGAAGGAGAGAAGATGGGTCTGTCTGGAGGCATGCATGCATGAATAAACAAAATAAACAGAAAATTCCCTTTGGACATTCAACACACGTGTAACCAATATCTCCAGCAGTCTGGTCTTCTCTTGGGTCTCATCAGATAAAGCAAAGTCAATAAAGAAAGGTTGGTTGTTAATGAGCCTAATGGGAATGGCTCAGCCTTTTGTAGCCCAGGCTTTTTTGGCTCATGTCGCTTTTGATGGGAAAGAAGGACTGAAGGCAATGAGGGCAGGGTGAATAGAGAAATATAGAAGAGGGAGAAGGCAAATGTCTTTAAATTTTAGCATTGTGTTTCCTCCTATCTCCTTCCCTTTAAAATTATATTTCTCCAAGAAGAGCTAAGAAAATGATATACACAACGATTATAACAATGTAAATGGAAAAAGTGATCACACTCACAAAACAAATGCTACAATATTCTGAAGAAGAAGGAGGGCTAGAAGAAGAGATGTGAGGGAAACTTCCAACCCACCCCTTTGGTGGAGGGGAGAGGCCCACAGGAATTGCTCATTATACACAGGTTCAGACTTTTTCAATGTATTGATCAGCTTGATGATTTTTTTCTTTGTAATTTGTGTTTTTTAAAGGCACTATTTGTTAAAGGGGCTAGCTCTCTGGGAGAAGGAAAAGGAGACTCTGGGGAAAACCGTGATGATATTAAAAAACCTAAAAAATGTCCATCAAAACTTATGTTAAAAAAAAAAAGAAATTACACTTCACTTGGTGTTACTTTTGTCATGTTTCTTCCAGGAAATTTTTTTTTTCAACTAAAAAGAGCACACTCTTCCCCCATCTAACGGCCCAAACTAAGCAATCAATCAACAAGTATCTGTTAAACACCTTCTATGTGCCACACCCAAAGGCAAAAGACAGTTCCTGCCTTCAAGGAGTTCACAGTAGAAATTCCAGAGATTATAATTACCCATTCTGGCAGGTTGGCAGGATGGATTCCCCAATAATGAGCGCCACCCCAAAGTAAAATGGACCCCTTGGAAGGCAGTAACTTTCACTCAAGATCTCCATATGAAAATTGAATGTTGGGCTGGAGGGTGTGTGTGTGGGGGGTGCTGTTTCTGTGCACCATGAGGTGATCTTAGTGACCTCTTAGCCCCTTTACAACTCTGAAAATTTGTGATTCTGCAGATTCCCTGATCCTCCCTGTGAGTAATGACCTTCCTTTCTCAGACTTGCCAAAGTACTATTTTATACTTGACATTTATTATGTAATACAGCTTATTATAGTGATATGTTTATTTCTCCTCTACTTACTACAGAATCATTTCCTTGAGGACAGGACTAAGTCTTTTCTAAGTTTTTTCTCTTCCCCAGCACATAACCAATGAACTTAACTATTTGTTGATTTTTATTATACTCAACTTTGCTGGGTTCTTGGACACGACTCAATTTTTTTTGCTCTTAGAAATAAAATGTTTCAAGACCTTTGGTCTTTTAGTATAGAAGCTGCTAGGTCTGGTTAAATTATGACTATTTCTGAAGTATTTAAATTTTTTTCTTGTTGCTTACAATATTTTCTCCTTAACATGGGGGTTTTGAAACTTGGCTATGGCATTCCTGTAAGATTCCTCTTAGGATCTCTTTCAGGTGGTAAATGATAGATTTTTTTTCTATTTCTACTTTACCCTATTGCTCTTGAACTTCAGGGCAATTTCCTTAATAATTTCTTGTAATATTGTATCCAGATTCTTTTTTGATCATAACTTTCAAGTAGTCCAACAATTCTTATATTGTCTCTCCTGGATCGATTCTCCAAATCAGTTGTTTTTCTGAGACGGGAAGGAAGTACTAAGACTGAGAAGGTTGCTGTCTAGATTGGTGAATGAATGAGTGAACTAGCTCATGGTATCTTGCTAGCCCACATTACTGGACCAGACAAGCTTCGAATCTATCTAGCTGGCCATCTTGACATTCATCTTGTTCTCATGTATCCCCAGATCCTACTACCTCTTCTTTTGAGATATATCAGTTGATAGCCCCTATTGATCAATTAATCATCTCTATGACTCACCAGACATTCCCTTTCTCAGACACCATTTATGCCACTTAGACTCTTGATAAGATAAAAGATAAGAATGTACATACACAAATACACACACACACACACACACACATATATGTTGTCTCCTTTTAGAATGTAACCTCCTTAAGAGAAGTAGCTGTCTTACTTTTGAATTTGTATCCTTAGTAGGCACAGTGCTTGGCACAAAGTTAATTTTTAATATGTTCTTTCATTTACTAATTCATTATGACCTAAAAGGTTAAATTTCCTGATAAAACTCTTAAGCAAAATATGCTCATTTGCAACTGTAATCATTTAAAAATAGATGATTAATTCAGCATAGTCTACTTCCCCATGTCATTAGTAACATTGCTGGAATTGGAAGAACTGCCAAACAAAATCATTCTTTTGAATTCCTCTCTGGGCACTGGGACTTGGCTGCATTGATTTCACATTGTGGTTCAAATTTTAAACCATCACCAGCTTTTATGAAACACCTACTCTAGCATTTTGATGTTGAAGTATTCATTTTTTTCAGTAACACAGCAAGATGTTTGAATATGCTGCCAAAGACTGCTGGTGTTAATTGATGGGTTCAGCTGCCTATTATAGGCAATTGCAACCATCTGTTCCAAATGGTCATATTACTGGGAAACAAAAACCCAATTAAAAGGTAAAGCTTCTATAAGCTTGGCTAAGGCTCACAGACTTGTGGGTGGGGAAGTTGTTCGTGTGGATGATTTACAAATGGGGACAGTTTTAGATATTTTAAAAAATGAAACATTCTTTTTTCTTTGAAGATGAAACCATTGGTTTAATTCCTTTGAGAGAAAGAATTTAACTAGACAATACAGGACAACTGAGGGCCTCATCCAGTTTGATGACATTGAACGATTTCATTAAGATCAACAAACATTTCCTAAGCACCTACTCTGTGCTGTATAATGCATAGTGCTAGGCATTGTAGGAAATTCAATGATGAAAAACATTGAATTGAGGTGTTATAAACTAATATAATAGGGCTGCCCAATATCAAAATTGTTAATATGATAAAGAATACACAAATAAATATGATAAATATATTCAATATTGCATGAAAAAATTCAGAAGATACAAGCAGTGTTTGTACTCCCATTGCTAAATTAGATATATAAAAAAGAAAAGAAATAACATACATGATGGGGATTCATGGCTTCACATTGAATCTTCTTGCTCTGTTCTTTGTATATAGAAATTTTTATATTTGTTCATGTTTGTTAAGTTCATAATAGAACAATAAAATTTTGGGGAAATTAGTATCACACTAGGTAAAGTATGCTTAGAGCAAAAGAGCTCTAGATAAAAACCTGTAAGTAATATGACAGATGTCATTGTTTATCCTTCTTTTTCGAAGACCAGTGACATCACAGGGTGAGATCTTGACTTGCATGTGAATTGGATTTAAGTGAGGTAGAGTTATGCAAAGAATCAACCTCATCCTTCCAGTCATCGAAGTCCAGTAGCAAGACAAAAGCCAATACAACTGGCACTGGCCTGGGATGCACTGGATGACCTTGGCGTTTTTGATGTCTGACCGAGCTCTAAGTGCTCCAGAGAGCCTGCTTCAGCTACCTTCATGATCATTGGAACAAATCGTTGTCATCCTTACATTGTGCCAGGGAAAGTCTTCACATGCCTGAGATAGACATCCCCCCAACTCACTGATGGGTTTGGGGCTTGTTGGTTACCCTCAACTTATTTAGCCTGTCTGCCCAGACAGTTTTAATGGGGTATGGCCACTGTGCATGCTACAGCTATAAGGACAGATAGAGCATATTCAATGAGGTGGTGGGGGAGCTTCACTGAGAAGATGGCAACTGAGCTAGATCATGAAGTAAGAGAAGGAATTCCATAGGTGTGCATACAGAGAGAATATGCTTCAGGTAAAGCCATTGCACAGACTTGGAAGAGGATAGGAGATCAAAGAACAGCTAGGACACAGAGCTGGGAGGAATAGATCATGCACTGAATAATCTGTATCCCAAAAAACCTTAATAGGCTGTAATAATGGGCAAAAAGGGAAAGGAGATAAACATTCACATAACATATACTATGTGTTAGGCACTATATGAAGTGCTTTACAAATATTTTCTTATTTGATCCTTACAACAACCCTACAAGGTAAGTGGTATTGTTATCCCCATTTTATAGTTGAAGAAACTGAGGCAGAAGGTAAGTGATTTGAGCAGGACCATGCAGCTAGTATCTGAGGCTAGATTTGAACTCAGATCTTCCTGATTCTTGACCCAGCACTCTATCCACTGCACCACCTAGCTAGCCAGAATAAATAGGATAAACTTTAGTAAAGATAAATACAAAATTCTGCATTTGAATTTTTAAAAATCTACTCTATAGAACTGGTATTGTTAACCTATAGATTTCAAGGAGTCACAAAGTTAGATGGAAAAAATATAATTTTATTTATTTCACTAATTTCTATCTGAATTTAGCATTTCCTTCAATGATAAGTTTTGTTTTTACAAACTTTGTTCTGAGAAGACTAAAATTGTCCACAAGTCAACTTTCTCATATTTACTAAATTATCATGAAGATCATTTGCAAATGCATCCAGGTACCCTTGGTGAAAATGTGAAAAGAAAGACTTTCATTTTTAAAAAAATACCATAATTGATTGAAAAGTATAGATCTCAAAGTGCTTATTGTGTATTGACTGTAAATAATTTTGTTTGATAGAGTAAAATTCAGCCTTAAAGGCTCTCTCCCCACAAGGGATCTCTCATGTATATGTTAAGATTATGAAAGATTACTTGATCACTTTGTTCAACAATACTCTGATTATTTATATCAAATAAGTCATAAAACAGGAAAATATATGCTCACAAAAACTGTTTGCCATTGTAATGGAGGATGCCTACATGGAGTCCAAATGGCAATGGAACTCCCTATAAATAGTGAGATCCTTCACATTCTTCTATTTGCAATTGACATTGTGTTAATTGCATCATATCTCAGAACATTGCAGAACCTCCTCTGTGGAATACATAATCAATCAAAAGTTTGGTCTGTCTACACAGGAAAAAACCAAATGGATTAAAAATGACTATGAAGTTGGATCAACAGCACATCAAACTAGTCTAACAATACCTATACCCTGAATAGATACTATAGATGGACAATGGATTGGGCCAAAAATTGAGTTGGAAGAAGAGAGTAGTGGGGGCTAAACTGCATTCACTAAAACTACACTGTTCTTTCAACTGTCAACTTCTTCCTGAAACAAATCTCCATGTTTTTAATACCAATATTCTTCTTATTATGATATACGGCTGTGAATTATAGAATACCACAATCTTCTAAGAATCAAAATTATGCATCACCCAAAAGTCAATGGAGAGTCCCATAAAGAGTGTCTGTAGGCAGGGGCACACTACTAATGTGAATTATAAGCAAAAAAAAAAAAAAAGCATGAAAGATAAGAACGGAAGTGAGGTCTTTTTTGGCGCTTTCGGTCTTTTGCTCTGGTTCTTGCTCGCTGGCTCGCTCGGTACGCACACACACTGACTCAAGTTCATTAGCGTGGTCCTTGGTGATCAGCCGGTTCTCCATAACAACACGTGCTTGACACGGTTCTCAACCTCAGAGGTAGCCTTGGGTTTTTGGTGAGTTCTATGCGGGTTTTTGGTGAGTTCTATACGGAATATAGACTAAGCTTAGATCTAAGACTATTTGTATTTCTATTTTCCTATCTCTCTAATCCCAAACAATAAAAGCTCTAACTAAAGATCAGAGGCTTCTTTCACTTACTGGTCTGGGAGATAAATAAGGGAAAGGTTAAAAGGCAGTTTAATGCTCTTGTATCCAATTTTAAATCTCACAATAAGATCAGAAAATGAGGTAGGCTAATCACATGGCAAGAGGGGGCCACAACCAATGGATAGCTTGTTTTCTGAAATGGTATCTCTGCAATTGGTAAGAGGTAAAGAGCAAGCCCCCACCCCAACCCCCTCTGCACACTGCCTGGACTTCCAACCCTTCACTTTAGAGGATTTATGGGTCTACACAGATATGTGTCTCATAGGATAAGAAGGTGCAGATGGGCTGTGATATGCACCACTGGAGCAAGTATCCACACCAGTGGAATCATTGGTCCATTAAAGGAACTGGTCAATACAACAAGAAAGTAGTTTGACTGATTTCTTTTTCATTAGCATGAAAAGAGTTGAAATTGATATCTCCCTCCTTTCCCTAAAAATCCTTTTGTCATTAAAGAGCTGAGTAGAATGTATTTTTTAAACTAAAGAAAATACTTTTAAAATTCAAAGAAAAGTTCTGGGTAAGTGATAGGAGATGGATGAGAAGGAAAAAACCAATAAATCAGATAATTGACTATTTGAAGGGTAGCAATTATTAGCTTTTAACTGAAAAATCATCTAACAGTCTAGAGACATGAACAAATACAGTGCTGTGTAAATTAGTAAAAAAGAAAAACAATTAAATGTATTGATGTGTACAAAAAAACTTGCAACTATTCACATCCTTTAAAAGTATTTTGATACATAATTTGTTCTTTTTTGCAATCATTAATTTTACATGAATGGTATTGAGTTCATAAGATTTTGACAGATATTCTTTCATTCTCCATCATGATCTAATATGACCCTGGATAGTAAGCATACTTTTGACTAATAGAGCATTCTTCCAAGTCTAGCCTTTATTATAGACCAGAGGATCTCGATTTGCAGGTGAGTTCAGACCACTGAATACTTTTCTTCATCTCAGATAAATTTCTTAACCTTTCTATGATGTGCAGCAAGGTTGTATTTCAACATTCCATCTCCATACGGAAATTTCTTTAATTCCAGAATAGTTCTGCTTCTTAGTACACCAATTATATTTATCACAGTTTATCATTACCTCAAAGACAACAAGTCTTCCAGGGTCGCTGAGGAAAATATCCCCAAAATATCTTTTGAGTAGATGTTTTAACGTTTGATAAAGATGCCTGAGTATCAAAGGCTCACTTGGACATCTGACAATGGTTTGGGTATTGCCTTAAACGAAAAGGTGAGTTTTGTCAGTAAAAATAACCCTTTTCAAATCTTCAATGACCTAGACTGTGTATTGTCTTGTCCATGACAAAAACTCTCTCTTTTTTTACTTTGAGTAATTGTTAGCCACTTTTTAAAAAAATCGGTCTCCTTGCTTTTCTTCCAACTTCAAGAAGCTTATGCTACACTGTCAAGGAATCAGTAACAACTTCTCCAGCCATCAGGTTCCTCTGAAAGTCTCTGCTTGTTTTCTAAGGATTAATTAGTCTGTTTTACAAAAATAATTTGTCAGTTCTTAATGTTGGTTTGTGTGTGTGTGTGTGTGTGTGTGTGTGTGTGCGTGCGTGCGTGCGCGCGCACGCGCTTTGGTGTGACTGATCCTATTGAGTGGTGGTCTTGAGTGATCCTGGAAACATATCATTTCTCCATACCAACAGTTACTGCAGTATCTCTAACAGTCATTAAAGTGCACTTTTTTGTGTGTTTTCTTGAAGAAATGTTCATTCTTAAAAACCACATAATTAGAAATCTAATGAAAGAGAGCACTGAAACCTGTGTATGACACAAAATCCAACACAGTTAAGAGAGGTGGGGAAATCAGCTCAAGCTGGTTTGCTCTGATCACCATCAGTTGCTCTGAGTTAGCCTAGTGTTAGGAGAAGCACAAATGGGTGACCATGGCTGACACAAAACAAAACCATATCCATGTTATTGCTTGTCCCAAATAGACCACAGTTTTCATTGAAGATCATTTAGATCAATCCCCTCATTTTACCAATAAGGGAAAGGGAAGGGACTAAGCATTATATAGCACCTACTATGACTTTTGTCTTTTCACCACACTTCAGTGACTCTGGAAGAAAGAGTAGGGCTGATGATTTTGTGTACCTCTGCCTCCCTTAAATCCAGTTCACATGAACATCAAGACGCCACTCTGTGATGTCACTGGTTTTCTTCAAAAATGAAGGATGAACAACAGCAACAACTTTGTTGCAGGCATTCTATGAGCTTTTTGTAAATATCTCATAAGGAAAATAATTCCACAACAGAAGTTGTGACTTGCCCAAGGTCACATAGGTAAGTAGGCAGTAGAGATTGGATTCAAACACAGGCCCTTTGATTCCAAACCCAGCTTTCTTTCTGTCTCAAGTAGTCCAAATGCTGTAGACAGCTAGTGGAGTGATCTTGCACTAATGGTTTCACCTCTTGGTAGTATAATTATCTAGGGAGAGCTAGGTGGTGCAGTGGATAGAACACTGACCCTGAAGTTAGGAGGACCTGAGTTCAAATCTCACCTCAGACAAATCTCACCCTGGACAAGTCACTTAACCCCAATTCCCTTAAAATATACAGGGCCATCTGCACTTGTCTTGATATTTATCTTGCCCACTGGACCCAGATGGCTCTGGAGGAGATAGAGAGGTTGGTGATGCTTGCGAAGTCCTTCCTCACTTAAATCCAATTCACTGAAATTCACGACATCACTTCCTGATGTCATAGTCCTCTTCCAGAATGAAGGACAGACAATAATTGCCTCATCTGTAAAATGAAAGGGCCGGAATAGAGAATCTCTAAAGTCATCTAGTCCAATAGACAATGTGGGATTTTGTTTTGTTTATTATGCATATTTGTTACCAGGGTTTTGGTTTTGGTTTTTCTGGGAGGTGGGAGGAGAAGAAAAAAAATCTTGTTAGTTTTTTTTAAAAATT
The DNA here is from genome assembly GCF_019393635.1 of Dromiciops gliroides. Classification (NCBI taxonomy): domain Eukaryota; kingdom Metazoa; phylum Chordata; class Mammalia; order Microbiotheria; family Microbiotheriidae; genus Dromiciops; species Dromiciops gliroides. The sequence goes on along the minus strand of NC_057863.1, from coordinate 484,440,213 downwards.
ACTTTAAAAAAATCTAGTCCAGGAAGATCTATAGTTAGATTTTCTCACTCTAAAAATCTATGATTTTATTATTTTAGCTTATGTGTCTGATTAAGCAAATCTGCAGTCACAAATTTGGACACATTGATGCAGAGTGAAGTAAGCAGAATCAAGAAAACAAAATCCATAGTGACTAAAACAATGTTTGTGGGAAGAAAAAAAAAACAAACAAAGCTGGATTTTGTGGAATTTTAAAGACAAATCTTGGCTCCAGAAGAGAGATAAGGAACTGCATGTTCCTCTTGTCCCTGGAGAAGTGGGGGACTATGGATATGGAGTGTGGCATATGCTGTCAGACACACTTACCATGTTTGTTTGTTTTACTTGATGAGTTTCATTTCTTTGATTCTAGAGAATAATTGCAGGGGGTGGGATCTGGAAATGACTGTGATATAAAGACAAAAGGAATCAATACTATTTTTTAAAATTATATTTTGGGGGGCAGCTAGGTTGCACAGTGGATAAAGCACCAGCCCTGGATTCAGGAGGACCTGAGTTCAAATTTGGCATCAGACACTTGACACTTACTTATGTGTGACCCTGGGCAAGGCACTTAACCCTCATTGCCCCCCACACACAAAAATTATATTTTGATATCTCTCTTGATGTGGTCATTTGGAACTCAGTGATCTACATGCATTCCTCCCCTCTCCTTCCAACATGAAAGGAAGGTTCTCACTGGAAGGAACCAAACTTTATTCTATGCCCTAAAACAACACTAGCACCCTTGGCTTTGGTCCAACCACAAGGGAAAGGGCCTGCCAATGATAATCATCTGCCACAGAATTCTCTGGCTCCTGTTCCCCAGCACTCAGATTCAGCATCTGTCAGCAGGAGGGCCCTGGCAGTAATTAGCTGGCATAAGGGCAAGAGGTGATTCCAACAGGGAGCTGAAGGCATTCCACGAGACCAGCAAATCTGTTTATTTTTTAGAGTCCAAACTACTTTAAGCGAGTGGCCTGGGACTACTGAGGGGCACTATGAATGAAGGGTCCTGTGTTAAGTGTGGCAAGAGATAAAGTTTAGTTCCAGCATCTGTCCCTGTCCCTGATCCCTTGTTCACATTCAGCAATTTTCCTTCTTCTATCAAGTTGTTAACACTCTATACAGGGACAACAGGGGGGCTGTGGCAGGACCTGTGCAGGACAACAGCCACAAAGCCTGCCACTGTGACGGGTTATGCTATCCTGGCAGGAATGTGGGATCAGTATCCAGTGAGGGATTTAAGGAGGAAGAACCATTTTGAAACTGCCTGTTATTGTAGGCCCATGCTGCCATTTTGATTACCTTTTGGAAGATAGCTCAGACTGAGGTTAGGTCCTGAAGTTTGGAAGGGTGTGGCTGCTTTGTTACTAACCTCAGGAGACTTCCCTGACTTGGGCATGTTTCTGTGTTTCTTCCAGAATGTCAGTCTCAAGGAAAGCAGCCCAAATTGCTGTGTGTGTCTTTTTCCCTTCCCCTGGGCATCTTATGTGCTCTGGTCATACTTAGCACCCATTGCCTAGGGGTCTGTCTTTGGTATGAGCAAGTCTGGGATGATAAAACCCTCTTTGGATAGCCTATGGTTGTGTCTCTAACATGGTCCCTATCTCTCCCTTATACGTCTTAGGGATGCTCTGAGAACACCCGAAGTAACAATATTACTGATGCTATAGATTCCATCTGTCCCTTACTGATTGCACTAGCAGGCCTGGCACATGTCATGCATCAACCCAGGGAGCAGCTGTACAAGAGCTAGGGGGTCACTGCTAGGGTGCTCTCAACATCAGGATCAGCCCATTCTTGTCACTTTAGCTATCCCTCGAGGTCTGTAGGTGACTCCAGTACCCTTCTCCCAACGCCCAAACATGTTATTGCTTCACCGTCCATCTTCAGATGACATCAGGAGCTGACCAGTGTTTCTGGACTCATTTTGTAATTAACCATCACAACACAGCCATACACCATTGAGACAGTTAAGGAGCAGGTGCAGTGTATGACAGAAAGATTATTATGATCAATTCTATATTTGGTGGTTCCCCTAGAAGAAGATTATAAGCACTTAAAAGATGAATTCTTAGCAATCTGAGGGTGATCTTATCAAAAGTGGAATGCCACAGTAGTCATATTAGGCTTACAGAAAGGGGTCATTGGTAACTATGACCCATGAGTTTTGTTGGTTAAGATTAATTGCCACTCAGTGTAGGGCCCTGCTATATTCTTTTTTTTCAGGGCAATGAGGGTTAAGTGACTTGCCCAGGGTCACACAGCTAGTAAGTATCAAGTGTCTGAAGCTGGATTTGAACTCAGGTCCTCCTGAATCCAGGGCTGGTGCTTTATCTACTGTGCCTCCTAGTTGCCCCCAGCCCTGCTATATTCTTTTTTTTTAGGTTTCCTGATTTCTTTCCTGCTATATTCTTTAGGAAGAATGTGCCATAACTAGGCCAGCCTCAGGCACTAGAATGTGCTTCATTGCATCTTCATATCATGTCACTATCAATGAACCAACCACCTTTGTCTTCCTACCTCTTTTTTTTCTTTTTTTGGGCGGGGCAGGGCACTGAGGGTTAAGTGACTTGCCCAGGGTCACACAGCTAGTTAAGTGTCAAGTGTCTGAGACTGGATTTGAACTCAGGTCCCCCTGAATCCAAGGCCAGTGCTTTATCCACTGTGCCACCTAGCTGCCCCCATCTTCCTACCTCTTATTTTGGAAACTAATCAAATCAATATCACTAGCCAGCAAAAATGGCAGAGTAAATGGAAGCCATGCATCCTATCTCTCCCCCAGAATGGACCATTCCAACAAAAATCAAAGAAGAGAACCAGACTGAATAGTAAGCAGGAAATCCACCTTCTACTACTGGGTCACAGAAAGAGGGCGCTATTTGCACTCTGGTCAGGGTAAGAGGGAGACTGAATCAGGCCAGCATTTGTATGCCTTCAGCTGAGCTGTTTATAGCACAGTTGGAGGAGTGTAGAGGTGCATCCAGCAGGGACTTAAGAAGGAGGATAAACACTTCTTCACCACCAACCAATCAAAAAGCATTGATTAAGTACCTGCTATATACCAAGGACTGTGCTAGGTACCAGAAATACAAAGATGAAAATGAAATCATCCATGCCCTCAGGAAGGTCACACTAGTAGCTTGAAGTTGGTGGCTACTGAGGAGATTTTCCTATTTTTATCCTAATGGGAAAAGGGAAAAATGTTGGGCCACACAAAGAAATTTTCCCTGCCCATCTGTCCCTATGCTTGTGTCATAGACAAGAGTCACATGCCCTGAAGATCATTGCCTCCGGTCACTGACCCCTTACCACTCTTACAAGTGAAGGGCGGTGAGGGGTGGGGGGCATGTGAGTGCCTTGAGGAGAAGAAAAGAAGTCAAGAGACAGTTGAATCAGCAGCAGGGAGAATGAAAAGAAAGAGACAGGCCTGTCATCATGTCTGGGGGCCAGGAAATCCTAGGGTGATCCTTGTATTTTCTATAATAACAATGTCACATTTATGTATCACTTTAACATGAACAAAAATCTTTCTTCAATAACCCTGGGGGGCAGCTAGGTGGCACAGTGGATAGAGCACGGGCCCTGGATTAGGAGGACCTGAGTTCAAATCTGGCATCAGACACTTAACACTTACTAGCTATGTGACCCTGGGCAAGTCATTTAACTCCAATTGCCTCACCAAAAAAAAAATAATAATAATAACCCTGGGAAACAGATAATATTTGCCCAATTATCCTATTTTGTATACAACAAAACTGAGCGTCAGAAAGGTTGTGGCTTGCCCAGAATCCCATGGAGAGTAGTATCAGCTTGAACTCTCACCATAGGCTTTCTGATGCCAAATCCTGCATTTCCCATTCACAAAGAGGATGTGAGTATTCCATGCCCAATGTTTATAAAATGCATTGTCTTTCTTATGCATGAAGAAGATATAAAAGCATAACATAATATGATTGTTTAGTTTCCTAGCAGTGAGAAAGATCTACGTGTCTTCAAAAAACTCCTGGATAAAAGAATTAGCTTATTGCCAAAAGACCAGGCTTAGTTTGAAACTGGCGTATTTGTCCAATATAGAATGTGTTTGTGTTTGATCTATCTTTGGTTGCATTCACCAAGCTGCTACCATTCATTCTATGCATGGGAATTACACCAGTCACTGCCATGTGCAGACATCTGAAAGATGTTTTCAATATGCATGTAAAGTATGTTTTCAATAATAGGAAATTAGCTGCACACCATAATATGTGTCATGTACATTTATATTTCCAATAAAATGTAAAGGGAGGAGGGAGGGAAGGAGGGAAGGAGGGAGGGAGGGAGGGAGGGAGGGAGAGAGAGAGAGAGAGAGAGAGAGAGAGAGAGAGAGAGAGAGAGAGAGAGAGAGAGAGAGAGAGAATGGATACAGTCCACCATCCCACCCTCACCCCCCACCCCCCAAGCTCCAGAGAGAACAGATCATCAGTGTAATCAAAGAACACTGTTGTAACCTTTGTTTTCCAGTCTGGTTTAACAAAATGTGATTAGACACATTTATTCTACAGTCCCTAACCAGACTGACAAGATTCTGATGGATGAGAATGGCCCCAAGCCTGATGCTCTTTCTATTCATTGTCTGTGAGTTCCCACATAAGCTGTCTTTCATACCCTGATTTGGTGTTGGTCTGTGTGCATTTTGGACTTGACCGTTTGGACAAGTTAATAAATTTTGTTGCAAAGTGACATTGCATCATGGAACAGAAAAATATATCTTGAATTGGATGCACAGGCCTCCACTTGATTCTTTTGTGCATATGTGATTGTTGTTTCTTGTTTGTTTTCTTTTTTTGGGGGGTGTAATTTAATATAACAATTCTATTATTTCTTTGAAACACCCTGCTTGAAGAATCTGGTAGGCTACTGCCTGATTCCCGAAGAAACTGACATGTCTTTTATCTCCTAACAAACATTAGACAAGATATTGCTTCTTCAAATCATTTGGTCTGTCAGTTGATATAACAACCACTGTGGGGGATTGGAGAATGGTGCATTCAGGGGAAGGGGTTACCACAATGACAATATGAGATGTCTGACTTTTATGTATTCCCTGTACCCCTGGTTTGAGTTCTTTGGTGCCTCAACCTGCTGACTATTATTTGTTACAGTTAGGGAATCAAACGCAGTTGAGAAGGGGGAAAGAAAATCTTTTGATTAAGCTTCCTGAGTCCATGTTCCTACTGGGATGGAATTGTCCCACATAATCCATTGTTTGATTATCACCAGCAGCTCAGTCTTCTAAAAAAAAAAAGTCATGTAGCAAACACAGTCTATCCAGCAGGAATTACCTTCTGATGTCTGGGTTAGCTTTCTTTTCAATGCCTTAATGTCCTAAGGCATGGAGATCTCATTGTTTCCAAGATTTGAAACTCTGAAAATTAAATGAGGATGAAAGAGTAGCTCCCAAGTGAGCTATGAATTCATGGAGAGCTGCCTTGTCCAGCATCCCAGACCCACCCCACATGGGCATTTGTGTTGTTCAAAAAAAAAAAGGCACCTTGTTATGGATCCACTCTCCATTTACACCTGGGATTTTCTCACTAAGCTTTATGAACTTGTATAACGCTTTGGCTAATTAGGTACAAGACCTCATAGCGCATTGGCAGTGATGAGCTCATGTTTAGCACTTGTTTATTACAAGCATACCTGCTTTGTGTGTTAAATGTGTTCCAGAAAAGTTGTATATAAATTGAATTTTTGTCAATTTAATTTTGTTTGAAATGGAGGGATGTACTCTAGACAGTGTGGCCCAATGGGCATAGCTCTGGACAAAGAGTCAAGAAGTCAGAGTAGGACAAATCATTTACCTTTTCTAGGCACCAGTTACTTCATCTACAAATGATTAGATTATTGCCAGTTCTGTGATTCTGTTTAAAAGAATTCCACAGTGGATCATTTTTATAAAGTGGAGAAACAGCTATGAATTAATATCTGCACATTTGCTTATTTGTGAGTATAGATTTTCCTTTTACATCGGGTTTTCTTAAAGCAGACACACACTTAAAATATTCCTATCTCAACTGGGCCCTCACTTGCAACAAGACAATCCTTTTAAATCTTCCTGATTTACTATTCCACTCACCACAATAGCCCTTACAAACCTTTTCATCCCTTCTCAAACCTCCCATGGCATCTCCTTCCCTCTCCCAACTGAAGACTTTACTTCATGCTTCACTGAAAAAAACAAGACCATTTGCCAAGAGTTCCCTCCTTTCCCTTCTTCTTGTGACATCATTCAGAGAACTAACCCATCTTTCTCCTCCTTCATTCCTGTCTCTTACAAAGAAGTGGCCTTTTTCTCTGCAAGACAAACCCCTCTGCACACTCTTGATCTTATCCCTTCTCATTTTCTCCAACATATTGTCCCTGCTCTTATTCCCATTCTTCCTCTTACCTTCAATCTCTCCCCATCTACTGGCTCTTTCTCTGCTGCCTACAAACATGCCCATGTTTACCCCATCATTAAAAACCCAACCATTCCTGCTAGCTTTCAACCATCACTTGTCCTCTCCTCCAGCTAGAATTCTTGAAAAAATTTCTGTGGCTTTTGTCTGCTAATTCTCCTCCCCTTCTTTGCTACTTTGGCTTATTTGAAGTTCCTTGAACAGGATACTGACTCTCCCATCTCTATACCTTTGTGTTTTGTTGTTGTTGTTGTTGTGGGGCAATGAGGGTTAAGTGACTTGCCCAGGGTCACACAACCAGTAAGTGTCAAGTGTCTGAGGCCGGATTTGAACTCAGGTACTCCTGAGTCCAGGGCCGGTGCTTTATCCACTGCATCACCTAGCTGCCCCCTATACCTTTGTACTGATTGTCCCCTAGGTCTGGAATACTCTGCCCCTGCCCTCTAGCTCTTGGATTCCCTGGCTTCCTAAAGATTCTAGCTTAAATGCTGCCTTCCTCAGGAGGCCTTTTCCCTCACCCTTATATACAACACTCTCCAGTTGTCATTTTCTTCTGTCTAGATGTGAGCAGCTTTGACGATGAAACTCTAGGAAACTCACACCACCCCTTAAATATAGAATTCTCTCAGGAGAAACTTTTCTTCCACTCTGCCTGTATCTGGTATTTATGTAGCTACTTATGCGTTGTCTCCCCTATTAGAAGGTGAGCTCCCCTCGGGCAGGGATGGCATTTTTTGCCTAAGGCATAGGGCCTAGTACATAGCAAGGGTTTGATAAATGGTTGTGGACTGGTGGACTAACCGAACATCACTGTTGGTACTCTCTCTGCTGGCACACATCCCGAACACATCAGTGCCTTCTCTTCTGGAGTGATTCCAGTCCATGTCTTCCTTTAGATTCTACAGAAACATAACCCCCAATGAGCTGGAGGCTCTCTTCTGTTTCTGTTCATTTTCATGGATGTCAGGGCAACGCCTTGGGAGTCCCCATCTATTATACTTCATTCTTATTATATAACTAATCCACCTGCTTTTTTTCCTCTTTTATTTTCTTTGTTTATGTGCGTGTAGTCCCTGACATACTATCATTTTTTTTTCCTGGAAAATGTATCCCAAGTTCAAGATACTCTATGTATTATGATCCATAGCCACCTATTGCTCATAAGGGAGTAAGGCAGGAATGGAGGAAAGAAGGAGGGAAGAAAGGGAGTGAGAAAGGGAGGGAAAGAGGGAAGAAGGGAGGGAGGAAGGAAGGAAAGAAGGAAAGGGAAAAAAGAAGGAAGAAAAGAAGAAAGGGAATAAGCATTCATTAAATGCTACTATGTGTTAAGAATTGTGCTAAACATCTTACAAATCTTATCTCATTTGATCCTCAAACCAACCCTGGAGGTAGATGCTATTATCACACCTATTTTACAGTTGAAGAAACTGACATTAAATGACTTGCCCAGGGTCACCCACCTAGTAAGTTTCTGAGTCTGGATTTCAGTTCAGGTCTTCCTGACTCCAGGTCCATCACTCTATGTGCCACCTAGCAGTCTAGGTAAGCCCCACCCCCCACCTCACCTGATGGTATATTTAAGCTATTTAACTAAAGGAAGAAAATAATTAAAAATGAAAGCATCTGATGAAATATCATAATAGAAAAAGTACAAATAAAACATACACCTATGAAGCTAGGACACATTATCCCACAAATGTACACAATCAATGCAAAGATCAAATATGTGCTTAGAGATCACATATAGAGAATATGTGTCAGTTAATCAAGAGCATATATTAAGTTACCTACTATATGTCAGGAACTATGCTAATTGCTAGGGATACAAAAAAAGACAAAAGACTTAAGGAATTCAAAATCTAAAGGGGGGGCAAACAACTATGTACAAGCAAGTTATAAACAGGATAATGTCTTCCCTCTTAATTATCTCCTATGTATCCTGTATTTAGCTTGCATTGTATATTGTTGTATATTGTTTCCCCTATTAGATTGTAAGCTCCTTGAGGGCAGGGACTATCTTTTGTCTCTTTTTGTATCCCTGGTGCTTAGCACAGTGCCTGTAATATGGTAGGCACTTAATAAATGTTTATTGATCAATTAATTGAAATAATAAAAGGAAGACACTAGAATTAAAAGGGATTTGTGGCCAGGGTGTTCCTGTGAAAAGTTGCATGTAGGGAACATTCATAGCCAGCACACACTTGGAGAGAGGCAACTTTGATGCTGCACCACCTTCAATCTCTTCCCCTGATGTCTCTGTGCTGCTGGACTCTCCGAGGGTCCTTTTCCCCTCCAGGCATCTCCTCTCCATTAGTCCACACAGGGTGCTGTATCTCCAGTGTTTCCCACCTGGCATCCTGTTGAGTACACTGCTGCCACCTACTGGAGTCAGCTAAACTGGTTGGCTAAGGACCTTCCTTTACCAATTTGGGAGAGAAGGTGCCTTTGCTTAGTCTTTGTTTTAAATCCTTGTATTTCACATGCAAACGTGACCAGCAACAAATCTTCCAGGTTTGGAGCCACCTTGCAAGTATTCTAACTTCATTTTTAGTGAGAATGTCAATACAGATGCAATTCAGCTCTTCAGGGGGAACGGCTGCTGCTGGTTATAGGAAAAATCACATATTTAGAATATTTAAAAATTAGATAAATACTTATGGACGGTTTAAAAACTGGGATTCTTCATACCCTTTGCCTTCTTTTTTTGCTACCATGATTCCATCATTGGAGAAAAGGAAAGAAGTAGGCCACAGTGAGGACTATGAGTTATGGGCCAGCCTCCCCTACCCTCCAATCCCCTGTGCACATGAAGAATCTAATCTGCCAATGGGTTCAGCCTTGATATTGGGGTCCCTCCAGTAGCATATACAACACTCTCCAGTTGTCATTTTCTTCTGTCTAGCTGTGAGCAGCTTTGACGACGAAACTCTAGGAAATTCACACCACCCCTTGAATATAGAATTCAGAACAAAAGTCCTCCATTCTGAAGAGAAGTCTCCTTGATGACAATCATTGTTAGCATTGTCAGAGGGAAGGCTCATAGATTAACAACTGGGAGGCAATATTACAGCAGCATGGGGGAAGCCATAAAGAGCCCTGGCTTTGTAGATGGCGAGACCTAAAGTTCAATCTCTGATGAATACTATCTGTGTAATCCTGGGCAAATCATGTAACCTCAGTGTCCCATACAAGTCTCACACTATAAACTGTTGTTAACACAAACTTCACATTTTCCTATTCTCGTCCACACTCCTCTAAGGCTTTCTTCAGAGAAGTCGTACTGTGACAAATTTTTGTGAAGATCATTTTGTAGGAGCTAGACTTCCAGGGTTCCATCTCCTTTCTGTGCCCAGTGGTTGGCCCCTTCATTAGTGATCCTGAGATATATGTGCCCTGCTCCTGAACAGGACTGCTAGCTCCTAGCTAGGGTTCATTTGGCTCTCTTTTCCACAAGTTTCCATTACTGGGCATAGTCTCATCAGATCTGGAGTAAATCAAGGCCTGGTCCTGGGCCTTTGGGTTCACTGGTGACTCAGTGATCTAAGATGAGCATTGACTTAACAGGCCATTCACGGTATGGAACATGGCATATGATGTCAAACTTTTTTTTTTGGTGAGGCAACTGGGGCCAAGTGACTTGGCCAGGGTTACACAGCTAGTGAGTGTTAAGTGTCTGAGGATGGATTTGAACTCAAGTCCTCCTGCCTCCAGGGCCGGTGTTCCATCCACTGCGCCACCTAGCTGCCCCGATGTCAAACTTTTCTGATGAATCAGTTGGTTTTGCTGATTTTTTCCCCCTACTTCTTGTTTCTTTTTTATTCTTTTAGGGATGGGGATACAGAGGGAAAGGTGGGTGACATAAAAATAAAAGCTATCAATAAAAATCTATATAATTTTTAAAAATAGGCCATTCAGTTCTTTAATTTCTGCTTTCAGAAATCTGCTTTCACCCATATTTGGAAGCAGTAACCAGAGCGAGAAAAATCAGATGTCTTCAAATGGATCCCAAAGTGTCCCTTATACTCTAAAGAGAGTGGATTGTCATTGAAGACTCCAGACCCAATGATAGCAAGCACAGGGAAGGATAAGATCAAAGCAGTGTGTTGTTGTTCAGTTGTGTCAGTTGTGTTTGACTCTAACATGATGCCATTTGGGATTTTCTTGACAAAGATACCCACCTCATTTTACAGATGAGAAAACTGAGGCAAACAAGGTTAAGTGACTTACCCAGGGACACACAGCTAGCAAATGTCTGAGGCTGGATTTGAACTCAGGAAGATGAGTCTTCCTGAATCCAGGCCTAGTGATCTAGCCACTGGACCACCTACCTGCCTTTAGGGGCAGCATCAAGGCCCCAAAGAGCTAGAGGACTTTTGGGGAACTGCACCCAAATAGATATACTACATGGGGCTCTCTATTTCCCCTTTCTCAAACTTGACTTACCCAACAACCCCTCCTCTTTTTTTCCTTCTTTCTTCTAACTTCCTTATCTCAATCACAACTTTTCCCATCTTTTCCTGACTTAATCTTCTACCTACTCTGTAGGGAACAACAGTATTTGTGTGTTTGTGTGTTTGTGTGTTTGTGTGTGTGTGTGTTCTAATGGAATTTTATCATAATAGTTATATCGGCAGAAATCATATTCTCACTATACTGAATCTGGAGACGAAAAGGGTTAGCACCCAACTTCTCTGGTGTGCTTTGACCCCAGGAGAGGAATGATGATGATGGTGGTGCTGGTGCTGGTGCTGGAGGTGCTGGTGATGGTCAGCATTTATAAAACACCTTATAGTTTGCAATGCACTTTACAATACCCTCAAAACAACCCTGGGAAGTAGGTACTATTATTATCCCTAATTTACAGTTGCAGAAACTGAGGTTGACAGAAGTTAAGTGACCTTTTTCATGTCCAATTTTGAACTCAGGTCTTCCTGACTTTAGGCCCAACAATTTATCCCCTATGTCTCCCAGCTCTCTAAGGAGAACTATCGTATTATACCTCATTTCTTCCCTGGTCAGTGACAGAACCTTTTTTGTGTTGTTTATTTTAGTGTGTGATTTGGGACTTTAAGGAGTTGAGGCATTGTAGTTGGGGCAGGAAGTGTAAATGATATCATGCTTGTATTATTCATTCTGCTGTAATGATATTTGACTTTAATATAAAACCAGGCAGGTGGGGTTCCAGATTATTAATTACCTATTCAAAATGCTTCATTCATGTTTATTTAGGTCCTTACTCCAGGAATTGTGAAGTATTAATATGCCAAATGTTACCATTTTCATCCTCAGGCCTAGTTTCATGGACATTTGGAAGACAGTGACAGAGACTAAACATTCAGGACAAAGGAACTAGTGGGGTGAGGGGTGGGTTAGGTAGGTTAAGAGGGGCAGTTAGGTGGTGCAGTGGATAGAGCATCAGCCCTGGAGTCAAGAGGACCTGAGTTCAAATCCAGCCTCAGACACTTGACACTTACTAGCTGTGTGACCCTGGGCAAGTCACTTAACCCCAATTGCCTAAAAAAAAAAAATAGTTAGCTGAAAGGAAGATGAAATTGGAAAAAGAAGGAAGAAAGGGAGAAAGAGAAAGAAAGAAGGATGGAAAATAGAAGGGGAGAAGTTCAGCAAAAGAAATAGACCTAGGTGGACAGACAAGATATACTAATTAATAGCACCAGTTCTACAAGACACACAAGAAAATAAATCATTTCTTCATAGCCACACTTGGAATAGGAGAGGAAAGAGGAGGACAAGAAGGAGCAGCAAGGGTAAATGGTGGCCAATACGAATCCCCAAGACCTAATCTCACCAGCATTTAAAAGGCTGTGGGGGATGGGGGCAGATAGGTGGTGCAGTAGATAAAGCACCAGCCCTGGATTCAGGAGTACCTGAGTTCAAATCCGACCTCAGGCACTTGACACTTACTAGCTGTGTGACCCTGGGCAAGTAACTTCACCCCCACTGACTTGCAAAAAAAAAAAAAAAGGCTGTGGGGGGATAAGAGGGTAGGGGCAGTGGATAGAACACTCTGCCTGGAGTCAGGAAGATCTGAGTTCAAATCCAGCCTCAAATACTTAATGTGACCCTGTCGCTTCACCGTTTGCCTCAGTTTCCTCTTCTGTAAAATGAACTGGAAAAGGAAATAACAAACTACCCAAGAATCTTTGCCAAGAAAACACCAAATGGGGTCATGAAATCAGGCACAGCTTAAATTACTGAACAACAACAACAAAAAAGTGTATTAAGGTACCTGATAGAAAATCCAGTAGGATGAAGGGTAAAATAGGTGGAATTGGGATTAGGATTAGTCAGAGGAAAGGAAGTTGAAAGAGAAGAGATGGAAGGAAGGGAAGGGAAGGGAGAGAGTAGAGAATGGAAGATGGAAAATGGAGGAGGGAAGGGCCCCACCAAATAAAGAGACAGAAAAGAGAAGAGACAAATAAGCACAAGGAAATTACAATCTGCTAGGAGCCTGGGGCAAATTAGTATGTTGAAAGTGAACTTTTTGACCTGATTTTACCCATAAATGGGTTTAGAGGAAAAGGATATGGAGAGAGTGTGGCCTGGGGGCTGCCTCAAACAGATTTACCCACATTTCCCTCAGGGCCAGGCCTGATGATAATGCTCTCTCAAACCCCCACCCCTTCCCCCTTCCCCCCAACATTTCCTTAGGCAGTTACTCTTACCACAGGGAATAACAGTTTCATTAGATGCTAAGCAGAATTTATCATTTCACAAGGTCTGAGCCCCCCCCTCCCCCCCCCCACGCCAGTGAGGGGAAAGGGGGAGGAGGCAGGTAGAGGGGCCAGAGGGAAATAGGATATGATCTGAGGAGGATTCCTCTGAACCTACTGGTTTCATTGTACAAACAGGATTCGACAGCTACCAGAGCTATGGGGCCAACCCACTTGACATGTGATGAGCAATAATTAGGCTCCCCCCAAGGAGGCCCATGCCACAGTAAGTGACATGCCTGTCCTCTGAGAAATGAGAGGTGGAAGGGCCCCACAACAAGACTTTGGCATCTTATCAGAAAGGAAATGTCAAGTATGATTACATCACTGGATTCCACCACCCAGGGGAATATAATTAGCCATCAGCTCTTGTGGAACACCAATTCCAAAACATTTTACAATAAACAGCCATGAGAAGGATAACAAATCTTCCACCCCCAGAGCAAATGTTCATGAAGGTTTTGCATTTACTTCTCCGATGCACAAAAACCTATTGACATAGAAGTACACAAATCAACACAGGCACACACCCACACAATTCATCTCTATATATGGAAATTACAAACAAAAAACTTTCAAATACATGGGAATCAGATTTATCTGTATATTGTAAGTACTTTAAATGCCTGTTGATGATGGAAGAAAGGAAAGAGATAATGCTTGTAAAGTATTTTGCAGTTTTTAACATGTTCCCTGAATGCCAATTTATATTGTTATTGTTGTTAGTATCATAGATCTGAATGAGGGGCATACAGATTTGAATTGGGGTTGCTACTTACGTCATCTTTTATGATGAAGTTTATTGAAGAGGCCGTCAGAAAGCCTTTGTGAGGATAGAAAAATGGTGAGCTACGTATCACTTTTTCTGTGTTTACTCCTGTCTTATGGGAAATTTTAACCAGGGAAGTCTATCCGTCCATTTTAAGAGTGACAATTAAAACACCTAGAAAAAGCTATTTCCTCAATGGCAGCTTTATGTTTGCACTGAAAAGATCCATCAGGATATTTTGATAAATCAATGCATTTCTTTTTTAAGAAGCATTACTAACTCCTTTGCTTCTACCCCCTAAAGACCTTTCCATCAAACTTTTTTTTTTGTGGGGGGGGGGAGGGAGAATGGGGTTCAAGTGAGTTGCCCAGGGTCACACAGCCAGTAAGTGTCAAGTGTCTGAGGCCAGATTTCAACTCAAGTACTCCTGAATCCAGGGCTGGTGCTTTATCCACTGGGCCACCTTAGCTACCCCCTCCATCAGACTTTCAACCCAAACTGTCCACATGCATTGTCTTTCCCTATTAGAATGAATAATGAGTTTCTTCAGAGTGGGGACTGTTTTCCATTGCTATCCCTGGTGTTTTGTACATAGCAAGCACTTAATAAATGCTTTATTCATTCATCCATCCTGATTGGTTCCCATGTTAGATATATTTTAAATATATATTTTTATGTATGTCATTAAATATGTCCCAATTACTTATAAACATTTTTTAACATTCATTTGGAAAAATTTTGAATTCCAAATTCTTTCCCTCTTTCTCACACCTCCTTTACTCCTTAAGAAGTCAAGCAATATGGGGCAGCTAGATGGCGCAGTGGATGGAGCACAGGCCCTGGAGTCAGGAGTACCTGAGTTCAAATCTGGCCTCAGGCACTTAACACTTACTAGCTGTGTGACTCTGGGCAAGTCACTTAACCCCAATTGCCTCACTAAAAAAAAAAAAAAAAGAAGTCAAGCAATATGATTAGATGTCATTTCAATGAGAATATGGAATTAACTTGAAAAGATTTCCCGCCCCCTCCCCCCCAATATAAAGCCATGGATTGTGTATCTGTGGCATGTCTGTTTAATAACAGATTTCAATGGAATGATGAACCAGAGGACTGGGATCCTAAGTGAAGGTTCATATGATAGGTAAAACTTTGATTTTCCAAAAAAGAAACTTGGAGACTCCAATCATGACATATTCTACCTACATAAGTGAATTTGGATTTATATTAAATAAATATACTTTAGCTGTCAAGATGTATGTGTGTATGTACCTATGTGTATACACACACATTTCCCCTGGTGTTATCACAAACATTAAATTTAATGTACTAACATGAATATTATAAATGAAAAGGACAGAAGACAGTTCAGCAGAATGCTGAGAATGGTGGCCAAATTCTAAGAAATGCTATTAAGATGGTATGTGCAGCCAACCAGAGCTCTGCAAGGCATTAGCATTTGTACCTACCTAGACGATGCCAACATACATATCAGGGCACAGAGCAGAAGGCTGGCTATGGTACAGGGCAGATGGCCTAAGGAGGCTTGGGTTAATGGGAATTTATCACCAATTTAGTCTTTTAGAGAAAAAATTAAACTGTTTCATCCTAAACCCCTCTTAAAAGTAATTTATGACAACCTTCCAAAGACAATAAGCTGGAAAAGTTAATGGAGCATGCCAAACTTACATTGTCTCTGCCCATATTTACTAACGCCAATGTGCGCCTGATCAGGCCTTCCTTCTCCTCATGTTTCTATCCATTTTATCAAGCCAAGAGAATGCAGGGGGCTATCTGCAACAAATTCACTGATAGCTCCCTCATTGAACCAGATTCCCACAAAAACCAAACAAAACAGGAATCAAAAGGAGAGGAGTGCTGATCAAATTATAAGCCTATTGCCTATTCCTTCTTTCCTTCCTACCTTCCTTCCTTCCTTCCTTCCTTCCTTCCTTCCCTCCTTCCTTCCTTCCCTCCTTCCTTCCTTCCTTCCTTCTTTCCTTCCTTCCTTCCTTCCTTCCTTCCTTCCTTCCTTCCTTCCTTCCTTCCTTCCTTCCTTCCTTCCTTCCTTCCTTCCTTCCTTCCTTCCTTCCTTCCTTCCTTCCTTCCTTCCTTCCTTCCTTCCTTCCTTCCTTCCTTCCTTCCTTCCTTCCTTCCCTCCTTCCCTTCTGAATCCCATCAAAACTATCCATTTATTTAGTTAAAATTCAAATATTATTATGAGCAAGGTAGACTAGCAAGGAAATTGGTAGATTAGCAAGGAATCAGTACAATGGAACTATGAGGTTAAGATGTGGCAGGTTTGGGTAGCATAGCACTGGGGACCAAATCAGCATTTTTTCTCCTTTGAGATTGCCTGTAAGAAGCATATAAAAGCAGAACAACCTCTGGTGTTTGTCAGGGTAGATGATTCTGTCATAGGTACAGAATTGTTTGTCATTGAAGGAAGAAGATATAGTGAGTTAGGTGAGATTTCTTTGTGGCAGAGTAGGATGTCCCTGGGTTACTTTTTCTATTTGTGTCCGTATTGTCCTGAGTTCTATGCATCTCTAAGGAAGTCTTGTGTGTCAGGCTCTCCTTTGAACTGCCTGAAGTATTAAACAAAATTAATTAATTGAACAATCAATTAATAATAATAATAAAAATTTTTTTTAAAGATTTGGCAGGTAGCTAGGTGGCACAGTGGATAAAGCACTGGCCCTGGATTCAGGAGTACCTGAGTTCAAATCCAGCCTCTGACACTTGACACTTACTAGCTGTGTGACCCTGGGCAAGTCACTTAACCCCCATTGCCTGCAAAAAACCCAAAAAACAAAAATAAAAACAAAAAGATTTGGCAGCAATGAATTGGTATCACAAGGTCAACAGCTTTTGGGCCACACCCTAATCTTTCCGGCCTATATCAAAGGTGACAGGATCCTACCAGATTCATTCAATCAGAATTCATTAAGTGCCTACTAGGTGTGTGTTCCAGGCTAGGCACTAGAGGAAATAAAGGATAAACAAGAAATTTATTTAAAGCAGAAGTTCTTAACCTGGCATCCTTGAACTTTTAAAAATATATCTTGGTAACTGTGATGAAATAATGAGATTTAGCAGATACTCAAAGACCCACCTGGAGATTAATCTAGACTGATTGAATCAAGTGAGAGTGATTAACTGCTGATTAGCCTACTTCAAGTTAACTGGATTGTAATCACACCTTGAGAACAAACACCTTCAGAACCAATGGATTTGGATGACACCAACCAATCAGTTTGAAGCAGTGTGTAAGGACCGCCTCTGTTCCAGACCTATAAAATGCTTCCACAATCAGTTTGCTGGAGAGAATTCCTGAATAAAGCAGGCTCGTGGAGGAGGACTTGAGGAAGAACCCAAAATGCCCAAAGACTGGTGCTTGAAGCTTCTAATTTAAGGCGACCACAATTTAGATTTTAAACATCACAGTTTGGCGACCATGAAGGGACTGCTGAACCCCTCAACCTTCTGATCTTCACATTGGGTAAGAAATTTTATGTTTGTAAGTATGTTAATGCTTCATTTTTGTGGACTTTCTGTTTTGATTTATCTTTACCTGCTTTTGCCTTTAACTAATAACTTTATAAAGCATTGGTATTATGAAAGAGAAAATAAAGGGGTTGAAGAAAAACAAGAGAAACTTTATCATCATCATATTTCAAGAATCTGCTTCTATTGCCATAAACTGGGACATATTTTGCCGAAATGCAGAAGTAGACAGCAAGATATTAATATGAGATGTGGAGATTTTAGATATCAAAATCAAAAATGCTCTAAATTCACCCAGAGAAATAATGTCAGTTCAAATGTTACATAAAGGTCTCCTTTTTATGCCATTGTATCTACATTTTGAAATTAATAGTATGAGTTTGTTTTCATAGAGCTTTTCATTCTTTTAAGATTGTGTTTTGTTTTTCCAACTGATTATTTGATCAAATTATATAAAGTATTTCCTTGGTAAATTGATTACTATGACAAGTGTAAATTAATTCTAGAAATACTATTTTTGCAAAAAAAAATTATTTGGAATCATTGTACATTGTAACTTATATTCTGACTCAAAGCAAATTCACAGTTTTTGTGATCATTTCACATTTTTTGCTATCATTATTATCCTCAAATTTTTAAATCCATATGAGACTTGGATTATGGGAATTTACCATTTAAGACATCAATTGCCTTTACCCATGAGAGGAATACATACAAGAGCAGGCATTGAATTCTCACAGAAAGGGAGACACTTATGAAGTCCAGGTACTACACAGATGGCTGGAAGTTTTCATCCCACCCATCTCATTCTACATCTGGCTTCTATTCCCCTACAATATGCCTGATGCCATGGACGTCTCAATCCCATGCATCTGATTAAGCCTGAATCAGTTTCCTCCAATATGTTTGGTGGCATGGACATATATCCCATCCACCTATTTTAAGCCTGGCATACTGCATGTGCTGTATATATTGCTCAATGGTAATCCCCATAATTATCTCAGATGTCATGATAAATGCAGTGTTGGATTTGGCCTTGACATCTGTTACCAATTATATTAGATTTTAAAATTTCTCATAATGGCATGAGGATAATTAGGCAGATGATACAAAAGGTAATGAAATGAAGATTTTAAAAAATTCTTGTTTTCTCAATTCATGTTTTTAAGAACTTTCATTGTTTGGTTTGATTACTGGCAAAGCTATTTTTTACTGTTTCATCAAGGAACACCTGTTCCCAGAAAAAACAAAGGGGGGAATGTGATGAAATAATGAGATTTAGCAGATACTCAAAGACCCACCTGGAGATTAATCTAGACTGATTGAATCAAGTGAGAGTGATTAACTGCTGATTAGCCTACTTCAAGCTAACTGGATTGTTTTTTTGTTTTTTTGTTTTTTGTTTTTTGGGGGATTTTTTTGTGAGGCAATTGGGGTTAAGTGACTTGCCCAGGGTGACACAGCTAGTAAGTGTTAAGTGTCTGAGGTCGGATTTGAACTCAGGTCCTCCTGAATCCAAGGCTGATGCTCTATCCACTGCGCCACCTAGCTGCCCCTAGCTAACTGGATTGTAATCACACCTTGAGAACAAACACCTTCAGAACCAATGGATTTGGATGACACCAACCAATCAGCTTGAAGCAGTGTGTAAGGACTGCCTCTGTTCCAGACCTATAAAAAGCTTCCACAATCAGTTTGCTGGAGAGAGTTCCTGAATAAAGCAGGCTCGTGGAGGACTTGAGGAAGAACCCAAAATGCCCAAAGACTGGTGCTGAAGCTTCTAATTTAAGGCGACCACAATTTAGATTTTAAACATCACATAACTATATTTCATTATAATTGATTTCCTTTGTAATCTAATACATTTTATATGATGCAGTTCTGAGGAGTTCATAGGTTTTACTAGACCACCAAAGAAGTCCATGACACACAAAAGGTTAAGAATGTCTGGTTTCAAATAAGGTCAGTAATAGTTTTAATTTAATCTACTTCTAGCTAGATACTTGGATCTGCAACTGAAAACAATGAACAAAGCACTAGGCCTTTATTGCTAGGAGGAAATTCTTTTGTAGTTGATATAATAATATATAAGCTATTATTATCACCTAAACCAGAAAAGTTAGGTTAATAATATTTTTCATAGACTGTGACAAAAATCTGTATGATTTGTTTAAGACACACACACACACATATATATATATATGGATTTCAAATATTCAGAGTAAAAAAGTTTGCCTCCTTTTAGGAACCTGAGATTTCAAGGCAATTGTAAAATGAAGAATGTACAGATTTTGAGGGAGAGGTTCAGGGTGAGTCAGTTAGTTATATGGTAGATATAAAATATATGTACCAACATTTTGCAATCTTCTAGGAATCATTCAGTTATTCAGTCATGTCTGACTCTGTGAACCCAGCCCCCTCCCTCCCTCCCCTGCACCTTAAGGTCTTCTTCTTTTTTTTTCTTAGGATCTTCTTAGTAAAGATATTGCAATAGTTTTGTCATTTTTTTCTCCAGCTCTACACAGGAGGAAACTGAGGAAAACAGGATTAAGTGACTTGCCTAGGGTCACACAGTAAGTGTCAGGCTGGATTTGAACTCAGGTCTTCCTGACTCCAGGCCCAGTACTCTAGCCACTGTGCCACTTAGTTGTCCCTATTATCTGTTAGGCCCACTTTATTCCATGTGATCATAGTAATACCTCACTTTTTGAGAGCTAACTTTTCCAGAACACAGCAGGAAATTCAAGAATAGGTCAAATTAGCCCCTGAGCTGCCAAATGTCACACAAATATGATGAATACAAAGAAGCTTGGAAAAACCTAACATGAATTAACATGTCAATTAATTAATTAACTAAATTAACTTTACATGAATGCAAATTGAAGTAAAGAGAACCAAGAAAACAAAATACATTGTGACTATAACAATACAAATGGAAACTACCACCAAAACAAAACAATTCAAAGTATATGTAGGCCAGGCATGGTGATACAGGCCTCTAATGTCTCCTACTAGGAGAAACTGAGGCTAGTATATCACTGGAGTTCAAGAGTTTTGAACATAGGAGGGCTAAAGTTAATCAGGTGTCTTCACTAAGTTTGGTACCAATGTGGAAAACTCTGGGAGTGGGGGCCATTAGACTGCATGGGGCGGGGGAAGTGAAATAAAGCTGGTTAAAGCTTTCATGACACTCAATAATGGAATAGCAGAGGGGAGGGGATAACTGATGCAAAATTGCAAGGAACAAATATAGCCCCTCCTTCACCTACTTTGCAGAGATAGAGGTCCATGGGTATGAAACTTTGCATATTTCAGATTTGTTTGTAATATATTGCTCTATTTTGCTGATTGTTTTTCTCTTCTTTTTTTTCCTTTTCTTTAAAGTATATTCTTTGATATATAGGATGGTCCTCTGGAAGGAAGGAGGGGTACTAAGGAAAATTTAGGTGACTTTTTCAAAAAAGATATCAACAAAAATAATTTTTTTAAAAAAGTAGATGCCACAAAGTGGACAAATGAAATTTTATACACTTGAATGTAAACATATTATACTTTTATTTTATACATCAGCTTGTTCAGATTATGTCTCTCCAGTGTGGAGGACTCAGAGGAACTTGCTTCTGGGATGATCAAATGACATGTCAGGAAAGTCCCTTTAAGAGATTATGGAGCAGGCATGAACACTCCATAACTTTTTTCCAGGCTGTGTGGTGAAGGGCCTCTGACTTCAGAGGCATCCAAAAAAGCCTGTCCAATTCAGTCCTTTGCTTCATTTGCATATGGGAGAAATCAGTGATTCTGAAGGGAGTAGAGTCTCTGACCTGGGGAGTTTCAAGAGGGGAGGAGAGGGAGCCACAAAAATTCAGGGGTCAGGTTTTGCAGCCAATATTACATTAAATGTCTCCAGGAGCAAGGGGTGACCTTTATGAGGGACCTTTAGGATTCCAGTCCATTGGAAGGACTCACTGAGCAGTCATGCCACTTCTGTACATGCAGGTGATGAGACCAATGTCACGTAGGAGCTAAGCTAAGTTTTGAATTTACTTCCCCAGACATTGAGGTGGTATAGGGGAGAGTATGTCCTTGAGGTTTGGAAAAAAATGCACATTTGCTCTTGCTGCATCTTTGAAGTAATAATTAATTGAAGTTAAGTGGCTAAGCAGAACTGGGGTGCTACCTAACAAGAGGAACACAGCTAGTAGGGGCTTGAGCCATGGCAAGAGAAAGAAGAGATGCCCTAATCCCTCAGGCTTCCCTGGCCGGCCCTAAGAGAGCAGAACCAGAGCATTACATCCCAAAGAAGCTTAGAAGGGGAGAAAGACCTAGGGGGCAAGCACAATGACAGTAGCAAACAATAACAGTTAGCGACCTGACAATGAGAAGAGCCAAAGAAACTAAAAATAAGATATAGCTCAAGTAAAGCATCCTGGGACTGTTTGTACAGTAGAAAAAAAAAGTTAATCATGAGGAACCTTTCATTATATGATGATTCTAGAAAAATGAGATATTACTGTATGTCTGTCAACCTGGATACAGATATCCAGAGGACCTCTGAGGAATTGTAAAGCAGAATTCTACTTTCCCTACAAACCATAAACCTTTTTAGTGATTAAGGATGACTTTTATAAACTGATAAAAAACAAAATGAGCAGAACCGGGAGAACAATTTCCATAAGATAGAATTAAATATAAAGAGTTAAATCAACTATACATAATAATTAAATTAAATTTATAATTATAAATAATAACAATTAAACGTAAATAATATATTAAATGTAAATAAATATAAAATAAGATGTAATTGTTGTTGTTTGTTCTTCATTTCCAAAGAGGACCATGACATTAGGGTGATGTCATGATTTGCCCTGAATTGAATTTAAGTGAGGGAGGGCTATACTCAGTCACCAACCTCACTTTTTCCTCCAAAGCCATCAGGGTACAGTAGAAAGATATAGATCTGGACGACTGGAGATGGCCCTGAACGTTTAAGGCAACTGGGGTTAAGTGATTTGCCCAGGGTCACACAGCTAGCAAGTTTCTGAGATGAGATTTGAACTCAGGTCCTCCCAATTCCAGGGCCAGTGCTCTATCCACTGTACCACCTAGCTGCCCTAAGATATAATAATATATTTATTTTTTTAAAACAACTTTGAAAACTATTAAGAACTATAATTAAATACAATAACTATGATTTCAGAGGACTGATGGTGAAACATGCTATTATAAAGAGGAGTGCAGAATGAGACATATATATGTATGTGAATGTGTATATGTGTGTATATTGTCTGTCTGTATGTTTATATGCTTGCATGTATTCAACCATTGAGGGAATTTGTTTTCCTTGACTATGAACCATTTGTTATGAGAAATTCATTTTTCTTTTTTCTTTTCTTTTCAATGGCATAGGGGCTTGGAGGAAGAAAAAGAAATTGCTGTTCTTTTTTTTTTTTTAAATAGAGAGTTGGGAGGGGGGATTTCCTATAGTGTAAACTGGGTTACTGTATTGTTACTTCTTAACTATTTTGCTGTAAATGTTTGTAATGTTTAAAAAACAAAACACACCAATACAATCTTAAAAGGAAAACAAAACAAAAATGACACAAACAGAAAAAGCTTAATAATAAAGAGTGACACTGGATAATAAGGGATATCTACATAGCCCTTTAAAGTCTGAAAAGCCTTTACTAGCAGTTATCTCATTTGTGCTTATGAAAATCCTGTAGAGATGACCTTTTTGTTCAGGGAGTGGGGTTGTTTGTTTTTAAATCAGGGACCTGTGATTTCATCAAAATAGGGAACTTCCACTACCAAAGCTGATCAGTTCCCAAACCCTATTTTATATATATATATATATTTATGTGCTTCTGTGTGTGTGTGTGTGTGTGTGTGTGTGTCTTGTCTACCCATCTAGTTGGTAAATTCCTAGAAGCCGAAAATTTTTAGTTAATGAACCGTGAGAAGAAGTGTAGCTGTGAGAGTCATGGAGACTTCTTGGACAACCTGTCTAGAGAAGGCAAGATCCTTTTGTTCAGTATTTAAATAAGCTGTATTTATTGCAGAGTGCTCACTTACATAAGAGTTGCATTAAAACCTTCTGCACTCTGGGGCCTCTTCAAACCCATCCCACATTTCCTGAACTGAAAGCTATAAGACAGAAATTTCCCAGTGATCATTGCACTTGAATTACTAGACCTATAGACTTAACCATTTTTCATGCTGAGAGAGAAGCAGAAGAGATTAGATTGCCAAAAGACCTTCTGCTTGATAAACTATACCCCCTTACAGATAATTAGCACTTCATCCTTCCTTCTCATCTTTGCCCAGGTGAACCTGACTAACCAAGCAAGGCATTCTATTCTTAATTTTTTAATACATATCTATCAGGGTTTTCTTTTTTCCAAAAAGCCTTTTTCTTTCTAAAATTACTATTTTCTGCTCTCAAAGACATCAAAGGAGTCTTCATCTTAATTCTAAGGTTTTCATGGAAAAGTGATCTCCCCCTTCTCAGATATCTCACGGTAGTTGTTATGAAGATGAAATGAGATAACATAAGTAAAAGGCTTTACGAACCTTAAAGGGCTATATAAATGCTAGCAGTCGTCATTGCCATCAATCTCAATAAGAGTTTGTTGAATTGAATTCAACTGAATCTGCCATTTCTTAGCATCTAATCTAAGTTCATGATGCTCTAAGCTTGAAGGCTTGCTACTAGCCACGTTTTCATTATAAAGGCAGGAATTTAGAACTAAGGATTGAGGAGGAATAGCTTCAGCTGTTCCACCTAAGGGTTGTTTTTTGTTTTGTTTTTTTGCCATTGCTTCACTACTCCCCTCATTTGCATAGGAGACCAAAGGATCTTGGGAATTTTTAGTTCTATGTCAGATGGCTGTCTTAGACAATGGGCTGAAATTCAACCCCCAATACTGGGGATTTTAAAAAGACAGGTTAAACTTTAGAGGCTCTATTTAGCTAGCTGGTTCTTCTGTGTTCCAAAGAGCTCAGCATTTGTCAGTACAGTCTCCTCTAGTGCAAAGAAAAGCTCTACAATGCTAAGATTCTAAGAACTGCAAACTTCCTCAATAGGGATATGAGTAACTGAAAGTTTTCCCTAGTTTGGTATTGGGTATGCGAAGGGGTGGGTGCCTTCCCTTACTGAAAAAGCTAAAGCCTCACTTAGATGGTGCAGTGGATAGAATGTTGACCCTGGAGTCAGAAAGACCTGAGTTCACATCCAGCTTCAGATGCTTACTAGCTGTGTGATCTTGGACAAGTCACTTAACCCTGTTTGCCTCAGTTTCCTCATCTGTAAAATGAGCTGAAGAAGAAAATGGCAAACCACTCCAGTATCTCTGCCGAGAAAACCCCAACATGGGTCACGAAGACTGAAACAGCTGAACAGCAACAAGCTTCTAAGGCTCTAAGCTAAAAGAGAGATGTCAGATTTCACTTCTCCTCTGGGGAGTCTTGCTGAAATCAGAATCTGGGAGCCCAGAAGAGCTGGATCTGTGGCTAACCTCTGAGGTCCCTTCCTCTTCCATGTGTCAAGCAGAGCAGCATAAGCAGCGAACATGAGATTAGCACTTCAGGGTGAAGGCATCACCTGAAGACAACAGCAGCCCTGCAGAGTCAGGGAGATGAGTAAGGTCATCGCTTCACACCTGTTCTCTAGCTGTGTTTGCACAGATGGTTTGTATATTTGTGAGAGTGTGCCCCAGGTTTATGGAGGAGACGGTCCACTGCTACTTTTCTTTCTGTGATATTTTATTCAATACCTTGGCTTTGAGCATCTTCTTGCAAACTAATCAAAATAAATACTTCTAATGCTTTGTGTACTACTTGCAGGCAGAGACCAAAGGATTTGGTCACTGCTGCTGATAATATGGTTCTGACCACCATGACAGAAAAATTCTGATGATTTTTCTTACATCTGTTAGAAAACTACTTATCACACTCTGGGGATGATGATGGTGGTGGTGGTGGTGGTGGTGGTGATGATGATGGTGATGGTGATGGTGATTATTATTTTGGTGAGGCAATGAAGGTTAAGTGACTTGCCCAGGGTCACACAGTAAGTGTCAAGTATCTGAGATCGAATTTGAATCAGGTCCTCCTGAATCCAGGGCTGGTACTTTATTCACTGCACCAGCTAGCTGCCCCTATTCTGAAGATTATTAACAGTAATTCTCAGCTCTTTCTAGCACTTAGTTCTCTGTGTACACCAGAGAGAGTGCTGGGCCTAGAGTCAGGAAGATCAGAGTTCAAATTTGGCCTCAGGTACTTGCTAGCTGAGCGACTCTGGGCAAGTCACTTAACCTCTGTCTGCCTCAGTTTCCTCAACTCAAAAACGGAAATAATAGCACCTACCTCCTAGGGTTGTTGTGAGGTTCAAATGAGATGACATTTGTAAAGCACTTAGCACAATGACTGGCACATAGTAGGCACCTCCTACCTGCCTTCCTTCCATTAATTAGGCTTAGAACAGTTCATTTCTACTTCATGAATTGCTACTGAATTTTTAAAACCTAGAGACTATTTCATGCCTTTCTATACAATAGTGAAGTTCACACTTCATTCAGTCTGCATTAGCAAAAAGAGAGTGTGAAGTCACCGGCATATTTTGAAGGAAATGAAATCCTCCAACTTCCACTACATTTGGGAAAG
Organism: Dromiciops gliroides; assembly: GCF_019393635.1. NCBI lineage: Eukaryota > Metazoa > Chordata > Mammalia > Microbiotheria > Microbiotheriidae > Dromiciops > Dromiciops gliroides. Next base: position 484,414,087 of record NC_057863.1, on the reverse strand, counting down.
TGTGAATAGCTAGCTTCCCTTGGGAAGGTCTTTGTTCGGAATCCTCAGAATTCTCAGATGGCCCTTGTCAAAGCACTCCCCAATTTTAACCACCATTCTCCACCACACCCTTGTGAGAAAGCACAGATAGACAAGAATGGCTTGGCATTGGTCCCATATTCACTTCTCATCAGTCAGCAACATCTACTGACATAAGGTACCCTCCTGGTAATAAGAGCTGCGTGATACAGATATAGTTTCCCTGGTTGCCAGTTATCAGTCACTCACTGGAAGCTGATTTGCCTTAGTCTTTAAAACATGACTTAGGAAATCTACAGGTCCCATATGCTCATTATGCATAGGTTTAATTCAAAAATCAAATCATAAACCATTCAAGCTAAAAGGAACCTTAGACAGCATTTATCTAAGCCCATCCCCTCATTTTAGAGAATTGTAAAATGAGACTCATAGAAATGAATGGAAGCACGTAAAGTTGAACAGCTAATGTGTCAGAGCCAGAATTTAACCCCAAACCAGGGAATATTTCACCAAGGATATTTCCACAAACATGGTGCTACGTTGCTGTGAATTAAGCTTAGATTAATTCATTTCTATTTTATGAATTGCGCTTGCATTTTTAAAACAAGAAGATATTTCATGCCTGTCTGCCTAGCAGTGAGATTCATAGCTCAGTTGGTCTGCATGAGCAAAAGGAAAACGAAGGCACACTGGCATCTTTACTTAGAGGAAATGAAATCCTCAAATCACTACTACATATGGACAAGTCTACACCCCGTTACCCCACGGGAGAACCCCTGTTTGAGACACCCCATCTTCTCAAACTGGTTCTCAATCAAAAGCCTGTATTACATAGAAAGATCCAGAAATCTTGTTTACTATTTACCCTGTGGCAGAAGAAAAGTTACTTAAAACAATTGTGCTTCTTCATTTATTGAGTGAGGTTCTTTTCTAGAAATGGGGATATGTCCTGTTCCCTCTGCTGCTCCCCAAATCCCAACCCCCACACTCCAGAAGAAAATGGTCCTTCCAGACTTGCATGAACTGATGATGAGTGAGATGAGCAGAACCAGAGGAACATTATACACAGTGTCATCAACCTTATGTGTTGATCAACTTCGATAGACTGGATTCTTCTCAACAATACAATGGTACAAAAAAGTTCCAGGGGACTCATGACGGAAAAGGCTCTCCAAATCTAGGGGGGAAAAAGGAACTGTGGAATATGGATGCTGATTGAACCATACTATTTCTTTTGTTTTTGGTGCTGTTGTTTTTCTTTTTTGAGGTTTTTCCTTATTGCTCTGATTCTTCTCTTATAGCATGACTAATGCAGAAATATGTTTAATGTTGTTATGTATGTGTATATGTGTATAAACATATATATGTATAGATGTGTGTGTGTGTGTGTGTGTGTGTGTATAATATAACCTATATCAGATTGCCTGCTATCTGGGGGAGGGAGGAGGGAGGGAGGAAAAATTTGAAATTGGAAATCTTATGTAAACAAATGCTGAAAGCTATCTTTACATGTAACTGGAAAATAATAAAAGAAAATTATAAAAAAAGAAAACAGTCCTTCCGGCCTTATGATGATCCAGAGATAGTTTAGAAAAGAGCCTTGTTGTTATTACTCTTCTGTTACAGATTTCCTAAAAAAAGTGAATGCCCCTTGAATTTGTCTTTTTGAGTGGGGGAAGAAACAGCAAAAGTTCTTTATATTAAAAAAATTGCGTATATATCTTCATACACATATATATTCACACAGTATATACAGATACATATATATAATATATACATGCATACATCTATACATATCCAGTACACTGTCAGGGTAATAGTGTCTTGCTGCCATCTTCTGGTGGCTTAAGAGTCCACAAAATTGGCAAGACCACCCTTTTTATTTGAATCCCCTCCAAATAATTAAGCTCATTTATTAAAAGAGCAAAAGCCACTGCATTAGTGGCTCCAGGTGTATTTACAGAGGAAAACTTTGACTTCCTGAAATATGCTTCAAATCATAAAAGATTAATATGCAGGATGGGAGGAAACCTGGTATGAGACCATAATGCATTCTTTTCCTTTCATCTTCATTTGTCCTCTAGTGACTTTAGCTAACAAGAAGACAAAAATGCGCATGTATAAATGTCACCCCTCTCTGCCTTTCCTTTCTGCCATTTCAATTCAGAATTAGGCTCAGGGCCCACTTACTTATTTTTCAGTCTTAAAAGGCTGCCTTCTGTTGTTTGTATTTCCAAAAATAATAGCAAAACAAAGTAGCCATCTGTCTATTAGTAGCAAAGATGAGCGCTATATATAGCTGACATACATCAATATATAGCATTCTACATACATTATCTCATTCTGTCCTCCCTACAACCCTTTAATTTATGCTCTATAAGAACCCACATTTTGCATATAGGAAGTGTGTCAGAGAAGCTCTTATTTTCCTTACAAAAAAATGTAAGTTATCCCACAGTTCACTGGAGCAGTCAAACCCTGATGATTTCCTTCTCCTATCTTCTCTCTACCTCCACTCTCCATTCCTCTTTTTTTCTCCAACATACCTCTGCAAGGCTTTTTAAGAGTAGAAATAGGAATGATTTATAGATTGTTCAAGCTGAAAAGGACCTTAAAATTTATCTGTCCCATCCCCCCCACCCAATTTTTATGGATCATAGATCTAGAATTGGAAATTACCTAAAAGAACATCTCGTCCAATCCCCCTTGTTTTAAAGTTGAAGAAAGTGAGGTCCTTGGAAAAGTGACTTGTCCAAGGTGGTGCAGGAAGCAGGCATCAGAAGCTGCATTTGAACCAAGGTCCTCTGATTCCAGACTCTTTCCACTGTACTAAACTGCCATTATGAAGAAACTGAGGCCAAGAGATATAAAGTGACTTGCCCAAGGTCACATAGAAAATTAGCAGTAAAATTAGGCTTTCAGACTCGGGTCCCCAGACTCCAATGTTCTTTTCACTATTCCATACCGCTTGCCATGCTTACCAAATTTGTAAGTGATGCAAAACTGGGAGGGCAAAAAGGAAGAGAGATCCCGGTTCTTCTGGCTTGCAGCTTTGAGAGAGAAGACATGATATTCCAAACCCTTTTTAGGTATCCGAAGAGAGAGGAAGTTTCTGGGAAGGAGCCAATATGTAGAGGAACTGGCATTCTCTATCATGTCTCTATCCCCAGCTTACTACACTAAAGTCTTTGGGGAATTTTTCCCTTGGGTGAAATACAGGATTCTCTCGGTGAAGCTGAGTTATCTCATTCCCCAAAGAACTCATTCAATTTGTAGTGTCTGGTATATATTCTCATATGTATAGTTTCTCTGATTTCTGTTTGGCTATAGACTTGGACAAAAGGGTTTAATTGCTATGTGTATTCACTATGGAACTGGCATCTGGTGGGAAGGGAGTCAAACTTTGGATAGAAAGCTTGGGGCCCTGCTTTCTCATTAAGTAATAGTGATCAAGAATACAGCTTGAATCTAAAAATGATGTCCCTAATCATCCACATATGCTTACTGCCTCAGGAAGGGGAGAGGAGAGGGAGGGAAGGAGGGGTAAAAATGGGAACCCCAAACTATAAATAAAAATGTTTATTAAATTAAAAAAAATTTAAAAATGTATATCCCCTAGACTAAGAATATTTAAGGGAGGAGATAGATATTATTCTAGCCCAGTACTCCTTCTTTCTGAAAAGAGCAGCATGGCCAACCTCCGGACCAAACTCTTGCTTTCTGCCCTGGCAAGAATCAAAGTCTTCCTTGGAGAAGGATGGGAGAAAGAGATTTTAGAAATATCTGTTCTTGCCTCCCCACAAGCCACCTCTAGATAGACCCATGTGGACACATTTAACTCTTATGGGTAAAAACAACAACATACATTACAGAGGTAAATGCAAGGTCCTACCCTAGGATTCAAAAGTCAACTGGACCAGTACAGGATGGGGAAAGGGTGGCTATATAATGTTGTTATTATTGTTTTGGGGTTTTTTTGTGGGGAAATGACAGTTAAATTACTTGCCCAAGGTCATACAGCTAGTAAGTGTCAAGTGTTTGAGGTCAGATTTGAACTCAGGTCCTCCTGAATCCAGAGCCAGTGCTTTATCCACTGTGCCACTTAGCTGCCTCCATGGCTATATAATGTTATAAAGATCTGGTGGGAGGTGCAGTAGGACAGATACACTAATATTTCACTCTCTCTAAAATGAGAGCTGGTCTAAATATCCTGTATGGTCCCTTTTAGCTCTAAATCATATTATCTATTCCCATGTTCTTTCCTTGTTCCAAAAGCCAAAACAAGAAGCAACAGATAGAAGTTTCAGAGAGGTAGACTTTTGGATCTGTGAGGCTAAGACAGAAGCTGGAAGCTGGGGATGGGGAGCCTGGAAAGGTGAAGAATCAGCAGGCCATGGAAGTGGTTCAGAGTTCAGGCTGACTTCATGTCTAGTGCTGGTTTCCCAAGAGGCACTTGCCCCTAGCAGGACTCTCTTCCCAGTTTATCTGAATGGCCTGGGCCTGGCTTCCCTGGTTGGCTCCTCTATACTAGCCTCCATTCTCTATGGGTCAACTTTTGAGGCAGTCTTGGACTGGATGGAAGATCTAAGTGCTTTCAGATTCGTTTTTTGGTTTGTTTGTTTGTTGTTGGGTTTTTTTAATCATTGGTCTTTCAGGAGCTTTTTAGTTATATGTTAAGGTTTCTACTATGGTGTCATTCACTAGCTTACCTGGAAATTTCTCAGTTCACTTTTTTGTGGGGGGGGGGGCGATGGGGGTTAAGTGACTTGCCCAGGGTCATACAGCTAGTAAGTGTCAAGTGTCTGAGGACAGATTTGAACTCAGGTCCTCCTGAATCCAGGGCTGGTGCTTTATCCACTGTGCCACCTAGCTGTCCCAGTTATCTTGACCTATGTCTTGCTACTGGAATCTGATGACTCTGGAGAAGAGAGAGAGGTTGGTAACTTTGCACAGCTCTGCCTCACTTGCATCCAATTCACTTGCAAGTCAAGACATACCCCCCTCCCTCCCACCCCCGTTCCCCCCACCCCTTGCCATTGATTTTCTTTGAGAACGAAAAATGAACAACAACTAAGGTACTAACTTCCACTAAAGAGCTTCTCCAATGCCTCATTGTGGTATGAAAATAGCCTTGGATTCTTGAAGGTTATGCCAATATAACAAAAACTCTGGAAGATCCTACCAAGCTGGAAAAGCTCAGAGTACAGGCTCCAGAAATCCTATACTGTTGTGTTTGATATTTTAGGACTAGCCTCCATTTGGATTTTGGAGAGCATCAATATAAGCTTGGCCACTGCAACTCATAAAGACAAATTACTAAATTGTAGAAGGGTCACCATCTAGATCAGTGGAGGTGGTTCCCACAAATAAGATCACAGATTCTTGCAATATTGAAGTATGGGAGCTTTTAAATGTTCCAAATTATTCCCATTTTTTTTTGGCAGGGCAATGAGGGTTAAGTGACTTGCCCAGGGTCACATAGCTAGTATCAAGTGTCTGAGGCTAGATTTGAACTCAGGTCCTCTTTAATCTAAGGCCAGTGCTTTATCCACTGTGACACCTAGCTGCCCTGAATTATTCCCATCTTAAATGAAAACTCAGATCACTGCCATTTTCCCCAAAGCCTCCTTTCAGCTACACCTCCATATTAACCTATAACCTCACTTACTGACAATAAAAAAAAGAAAAAGAAAAAAATTAACTTCCTTTTAAGAAAGAGAGATATTTAGATGGGATCAAATAATTGTAGCTGCTAGATCTTTGGCCTCTCTCCTGACATATCAGATAGGACTCAGACATTTGACAGTCTTATAGCAAATATAATGATATGATTGCTGCCCTTAAGTCACTCTAGATGATAGAGGGAAATGATGACCACACTAAATGACTCCTTGTATTTGCTGAGCTGTTTCTGAGGGAGGCCTCTTCCCATCTATCCAGGACACTACCTTCCAAGTAGCCCATTGTACTTTGGGATACCTCTAAACAGTGGGAAAATTTTCCTGATTCTAAGTATAAATTGGGCTCTGAAATTTGTGTACACTTTCCCTGGATCTTCTTAAATGAAATAGAACAAATCGAATCCCTCTTCCATATAACAGGTCTTCAAATATTTGAAGATGGTTATCATTTCCACCATAAATCCTCTCTACTCTACAATTTTCTTCAACTAGTTCCCTTTTGTCATGATCTCAAGGTCATTTGCCTGCTCAGTTGCCCTCCTCTCAATATTCTTCAATTTATCAATGTTTTCCTTGAAACATGGTGACCTTAATACTTCTGATTTGGTATGACCAGAGGAGATCTATGTTTGGCCCCTCCTCCAAGTTCCCTTTTACCCTTGACCTGCTCTCAGGTTACCTTCCTCCTTTTCAAAAGAGATGCACTTATCTTTGCTAAGTCTTCCTCCTTTCCCTTTGTTTCTTACCCCTCACCCTTCACATTCCATTTATGACTCAACTACAGTTCAAGAGCTACTCTGATAGACTAATCAGTGCTTACTGAGGTAATGATATTTGCTTTTTAAAAAATTGTCATAAATGTAATTACCATCAACAAAAGCAATCAAATTAACATACAACATGAAGGGCAAAAATCTTACCCCAAACCCTTGGCAAATTAACAAACAACAAAGAAAGAAAACAAAAGAAAATGCTTTTGCTAGATAATTAGATAGATAGAACATGTTTGTTGCTTTTTAGTCATGTCTGACTCTTTGCAAGCCCATTTGGGGTTTTCTTTCTTGGCAAAGATACTAGAGTGGTTTGCCCTTTCCTTTTCCAGGTCATTTTACAGATGAAAAAGTGAGGCAAACAGGGTGAAGTGACTTGCCCAGGGTCACACAGTGAGTAAGAGTCTAAGGCCAGATTTGAACTCAAGGAGATGAGTCTGCCCGACTCCAGGCCTGGCACTCTATTCACTGTGCCACATAGCTGCCCCTGATAGAACATGTACTAATTGCTCACTACATGCCAAGCAATACTTGGCACACTGGGGATAAAAATACAAGCAAAAAGCAAGACAATCCTTCAAGAAGCTTACATTCTGATGGGGGAAAACACATAAAAGAGAGCTGAAAAGCTGGGTAGTTGAAGGGATGGTGAGGATTTACCACATTAGAAGTGAGCAGGCTCATCTTTGAAAGGAGGTTCTCAGGAAGAGGCCATGGTGGGTAGAGGAACTGTCCACATGAGAAAGCCCCAAGGCAGGAGGTCCAAACCCATCTAAAGTTCTCTTCCTTTAGTCTGGTTTTCCTTCCTTCTTTCTTTTCCACATTAAAAACAAAAATTTGTAGTCAATGTGTATGAAGTTTTTATCTTGCTACTGGTGTTCTCATCACCTTGTAGAGATACTCCCAAATATCCCTGTGTCCTCCATATTTATCATTGAGTGCAGCAAAATCATTTATCAGGGCATGACAACATCATAATTTATTTAGCCATGCTCCAATTGTTGAACATATAGGTTGTTTCCAATTGTTGCTGCTGCTGCTGCCATTACAAATAAAGTAGCCACAGATATTTTTATACAGAGAGGTCCTTTTTTCTGTTTTCTGATGTTTTCAGATGGAGTCCTAGCATTGGAATTGCTAGATTGAAATCTATGATTTCTTCTGCGACTCAATGCATATCGCCATATGGCCCTCCAAAATGTCTGTGCCAGCCTGCAATCCCTCCAGCAATGCATTTTCAGTTATGCCAAAAGCCCAACATTAAATTTGCATCATTTTGTGCTATTTTTCCCATTCTGGTGGGCCTGAGGTTGCATCTAATTGTTGTCTTGACTTGCATTTGTGATTATAAAGGAGTTTGAGCATCTTTTCATGTGACTGGCACAGAATATGTGCTTAATAACGGCTTGTTGATTAACTGACTGGCTATTAACAGTTTGCTTCTACTTTGTGAACCATATAATATGTATGTTTTTTTTACTGGCACAGCAGAAAAATTTAGTCAGAGGTTCAAAAATCCAAAGCTTTGTTCTTTCATTCAACATCTGTGTGACCTCTTTGACAACTTAATAAGAAGGAAAGAAAAAAGAAGCTAGGAAAATTGGGACAAATGGGAAGAAGCTTTACCTAGGCTTGGCAGATCTAGAACAAAAGTATTGTATTTATTTGTTGTTTACTTATTTGTTTGGTATCCAGTAGCTAGAAGGCACAGTGGATAGAGCATTGGGCCTGAAGTCAGAAAGACATGAGTTCAAATCAAGTTTCAGATATCTGTGTGCCCCTCGGCAAGTCACTTAACCATGTTTGCCTCAGTTTCCTCATCTGTAAAATGAACTGGAGAAGGAAATGGCAAACCACTCCAGTATCTTTGCCAAGAGAACCCCAAATGGGGCCACAAAGAGTCAGAAATGACTGAAAACAACCAAACAGGAAATCTGGGTGGGCAGAGAGGTATGCAAAGGGGAATAGAGTCTAAGAAGATTGGATAGGTAGGAAGGGGCCAGATTGTGAAGGGGTTTAAAAAACAAACATTTATATTTTCTATTTTATACTGGAGTTAATAAAGAGCCACTAGAGTTTATTGAGTAAGGGGGTGACATGGTCAGACCTGAGGTTTAGGAAAATCACTTTGTCAGCTGAGTGGAACATGGCTTGGAGTAGAGAGAAATTTGAGGCAGGAAGATCAGCCAGGAGTTATTGCAATAATCCAGTCATGGAGTGATGAGGGCCTATACCTGGGTGATGGCTGTGTGAGCAGAGAGAAGAACACATAGATGAGATACTATGAAGGTAGCAATTCAAAGACCTGACAATAGATTAGAAATAAGAGGTATTTACAAGTGAGGAGAGGTATATTGACAAGACTGTGAGCCTGGAAGAACAATGATATCCTCAACAATAATAGGAAAATTTAGAAGAGGAAATGGGTTTGAGGGAAAGATAATGAGTCAGTTTTGGATATATTGAGTTCCAGATACCTACAGGATGTCCAGTCTGAGATGTCCAATAGGCAGCTGATCATGTGAGTCAATAAATATTTATTAAGCACCTACTATGTGCCAGGTACTGTGCTAAGCACTGGGGATACAAAAAGAGGGAAAAGGTAGTCCCTGCCTTCAAGGAGCTCACAATCTAATGATGATACTGGAGAGAAACAAGGGCTCAATACATAGATCTAAGAATCATCTGCATAGAGATGGCCATTGCTAAGTTATATTATCAGAAACAATTTCCTTACTAGGAATTCCCTATATCATTGAAGTTACAAGTCCAGACTAGAGGGACCCAGAGTGACATAATCCCCGTCCAAGATAGCAGAAGAAAATGCACTTGAGTCCAATACAAGGCAGTATGTGATAAGTGAGGTCAAGTCAACTCATTTCTGTCTAGGGATATCATAAGAAGCTTCGTGGAAAAAAAAAAGCATTTGAGTAGAATCTTAAAAATGGGTAGGATTTCATTTGACTGGGATTGGGAAATCACATTCTAGGCCAAAAAATAGCATAAGCAAAGAGAGAGAGGAATAAAAAAACATAGGTCATGTTCATTGATCAATGAGTAACCTAGTTTGGCAATAGTATGAGATATGGGGACTAGTGGAGTCAAATTACAGAGGGCCTTGAGTGCCAGCCTGAAGAGTTTAGATTTTATCTGATTATGATGATGGCGATAATAGCTCATGAGTCTATAGCACTGTAACCCTTGCGACATTATTTTCTTTAAAACAGTCCTTTGAAATGGGTAGTCACAAATTTCATCCACCACAAATCTCTCCATAAGACTGCCTTGTTCCCACAATGCTTTGGGACCTAGAAAGATCTCCTTAATGCAAAAGGGTCCCAGGGTTCTTGGGAAATTGCCACGGTGCAGAAGGCTTTTGAGAAGAAAATTGGAGGAAATCCAGAGCAGGCAGAGAGAGAGACATGAGCAAGACAGGAAGAAATACTAGCAGTGTTTAGAGGCATGAGAACACAGCAGCAAAGAAGGGATGTTTGTTCTGGTTGGATTGTACACCCCAGATGGCCTTAGGGAAGAATTTGAAGACCTGCTGGACTCTGTGCCCACCCTCAGGTGGCTACATGAGACAGGACAGGAAGTCTCTCAGAGTGAGAATGCTACCGATGCTAACCGATGATATCCTTGACATGGTTTGGAGCAGAGACGGATGACTCAGTGGGGAGCAGATTGGTGCACCCAGCAGACATCTGAAGTGGACAGCCACATGGCATGGGTGCCAAAAATGCCTCCTGCTTACTTTTACTCATTAGATCATTCATTTAGAGCTAAAAGGGAGTACCGAGGTTATTAGATCCAACCCCTTCATCTTATAGATGATGAAACTTGAGTTCTAGAGGAGATGTGTGACTTGCTCAGAGTCCCATATCTAGTCATATCTGAGGCAGAATTTAAACCCATACCTTCCTGACTCTAAGTCCTGGGCTCTATTCATTATAACACACAATTTCTTCTTGCTCTTTAATTGGCATTGTATTTTAAGTGTAATGAAAAACCTCAGGGGTGGTGAGGCCCCTTGTGATCATGGGGGTGTCATTGTGTGGTTTGAAGGGAGATAATAGGCATCTCTAGCCTCTTCACCCCTACCCTTCTCCAAGGGAGACTTTCATTCCTGCCAAGAGGGGAAGCCGGAGGTTGGGGCCAGAGGCTACTCAACTGTCCTCAGAGAGAGGCCACTGACAGGCTAGAATTATCTCTATCTGCTCCCTTAGATATTGTCAAATATGATTGATTCATTCTAAGTTCTGATTTCTCCAAGCTCTATATGCAAGGGTTGACCCCTTGCCCAACCAGATACCAGTTCCACAATGAACATGTGATGAAAAAATATGCCCTGGCTCAGTAAACACTGAATATTCTCAGAAATCTCTGTGTGTGTGTGTGTGTGTGTGTGTCTCTGTGTCTCTGTCTCTCCCTCCCTCCCTCCCTCTGGGTATGTACATGTGTGTGTCTGTGTCTCTTCCCCTCTCTCCCTCTCTCCCTCTCTCCCTCTCCCTCTCCCCCCCCCCCTCTCTCTCTCTCTCTCCTGACTGTCTCTGTCTGTTTCTCTCTCTCCCCTCCCCACTCTTCTCTGTCTCTTTGTCTTTTTCTCCTCTTCCTCTGTCTCCTTTTCTCTGACTCTCTACGTCTGTCTTTCTGTGTATCTTTTTCTGTCCTATCAGTCTGTCTCTGTCTCTGATTCAACCATATAGTTCTTAACCCACAGAATGAGTTAGAAAGAGGAAGCTGTTGGCAAGGTGGGGAGCCAGTGCGCAGAAGGGAAGCCTGGGACTCTGACAATAGCAAGGGCTGATTGAAAAGGGCCTCATTAGGGGGCTCTCAGAGCTTCCTTTGGTGGGGGAGGGGAAGACCAAGTGGTATGGCTGAGCTTTCCCAAACTGACTAAAAAAGCTTTGTTCTATTCTCTCTGTAAGTTGCCAGTTACCCAGCCTCGTTCCAGAAGACATCAGTTTCCCTAATATGTCTTGTGGAGGCCAAGCTCTTTGCTGACATCTGCCGCACATCTTCACGGCCTAGGTTTGTACATTCTGTGGCCCCTCATTTCCTGACTCCCTTGCCTTACTCCACTTCCTTTAACGTTTGTTGCACAATGTGAGTACCCACAAAAACTCATGGCATTCCATCAGGCCTGTTCGTGCCTTCAACACTGTCTTCTACAACAAGGATGAGCCCTTCCCTTCTGTCACCCCGCCTTCACCCTCTCCTTCTGCTTTCAGAGTGTACACACATTTGAGCAAATTGACAAGCCCCGTTAAATCTCTTGGCTTACTGCAGAGCTTCAACCAGCTTGTTATTTCAATTTTAGCCTCTTCCAAAGCAGGGCCTCACAGGGTTCCCCTGGAGGGCTTGTCTAAGGCTGTTCTCTGAACTGCCTGCTGGTGCCTCCCACCTGCCACCACAGCTTCCCTTCTCAGGAGAATTTGTAATTCCCAGTAAGAAATACTCCACCTAATCTCACACAATAGCCCTAGTTTTACTATCCAGGTTTGGTTCCCTCAGGGAAGCCTGTTTTCCCTTTGAACAACAGCAATTTTATTTCATTTGAACTCATTAGTCAATTACTATTTATGAGCTAAAAGTTCTTGCCTTCTGGTGGAGTCAGGGAGTACATGCTTCATGGGAATGTCTGCAAAAACATTTAGAAACAAAAATTGTGTCTTCCCACCATTATTTTCCTGTGTGCTGAGTTAGTTGCTAAGTACTCCCCTGTTCCTGTTTGCCAACAGTATTCAAGATATTGGCAAAGGGAACAACAATCCCCATTGAGCTATCATTTGAGATAATGTTGTATTTTATTGAGATGCAGAAATGGAAGAAGCTTTTCTTTTAAGTCTGCAAGCAGCTACACATACCTCCTTCAAAGGGTCCTTTGTTCTTTCCATAAATGGGCAGCTGAATTTTACCAAAAAAATCTGGTAACCTCAATTTCCAACATCCTTTAGACCAGAACCATTACTAGGGTGGGACAACTAGACTTTGTCCCAGGACACTGAAAATTAGAAGGTGTTGGCAGCCCTTGTAAAATTTCCATAGCATGGAAACAATAGAGCTTGGGGCATAATTAGAAAAATTATTTGTTAAATAGGAAGCTACTAGGTAATAGATTTCTACCCCAAGGGCTGCTTGCAACCCAGCCATTGGCCTCTCCAGGGATATAGTGTGATCGTTTCCTAAGGTCTTCTTCCCTGAATTTTTCTTAAAACATTTATTTGAGGGTAGGTTTCATGGAGCTTGCCCTAGGTGCCAAAATAGCTCATTACAACTCTGCTTTCAGTCTGTTGCTGTTTGTGGGAAGAAGAAATCACACAATAGAGGGCTCCCTTCAAATTCCCAAAGGTTCCCAATCATTTGTCTTTTCCTATCTCCCATTCTCCTGAAGTCTCAATTCATTGAACACTGCCCACAATTTCTAGTCCCTCAAGGGCTAGAATCTAGGCAGGATATGTATGGATTGTTCCTGTAGCCCTTTAATTCTAGTTTGAGATCTAAGAGGAAGTTCTAATCAGGTTACCACTTTTTGTTCAACAATGAACAGACAGAGGGCAGTGTGACACAGTGGACTCTCAGGGCCTGGGTTCAAGTCTTGTCTCTTTCTTATGATCTGTGTGACCTTTGGCAAGTTGCTTAGCTTCTTTAGACTTAAATTTCTCATCCATAAAATCAGAGACTTGGGCCACCTGACCTCAAATGTCCCCTCTAGCTCTAAATCTAAGCTCCTATGACAGATTTCCCTTTCTTCCAATTCCCCTTCATCTCCAGTAAACATTGTGCCCAGCATTGGAAGTAGGGTAGGATGGACCCCTAACTCATTTTCAGAAGGACACAAAAATAATCCAGCTACGTTTTTTAATTGTTTACTAAGCTAAATCTGTGCCTATGGATAAACAATTCTGCTTTGTTTCTCTAGTCAATAATAGTAATTTATTTAAATGCCTAAAATAAAGTACATAAGAATACAAGGGAAAACAATTATATTGAAATAAAGTTGTCAAAATATTAAAAGAACAGGTTCATGGTCCCTGATTTAAGCATTCCTTGCCTATAAGTTTAATGAGTCAGTTAATCAGCATTTATTATTGTTGTTCAGCTGTTTCAGTCATGTCTGACATTTTGTGGCCCCATTGGGTTTTTCTTGGCAAAGATAATAGAGTGATTTGCCATTTCCTTCTCCAGGTCATTTCTTTACAGATGAGGAAACTGAGGCAAAGAGGATGAAGTGACTTACTCAGGATCACACAGCTAGGAAGAGTCTGAGGTCAGATTTGAACTCAGGTCTTTCTGACTCTAGCTAGGCCCACTGCCTCAGCATTTATTAAATGCCTATTATGTGAAGGCAGCAAGGTGGCTCAGTGGTTAGAGCAACAGGCCGTAGAGTCAGAAAGACCTGAGTTCAAATCTGACTTCAGACACTTACTAGCTCTATGACCCTAGGCAAGTCACTTAACTTTTGTTTACTTTAATCCACTGGAAAAATAAATGGAAAATCACTCCAGTATCTTTGCCAAGAAAACACCATGGATAATGTGGTCCATGGGATGACAAAGAGTTGGACAGGATTGAATGACTTAACAACAATAGCAACAACAACCTGTGTGAGGAGGCAGTGTTTTAAGCAATGGGAATACAAAGAAAAACAAAAAACATTCTCTGCTCTCAAGGAGCTCACAATCTAATGGGAGAGACAACATGCAGACAACTATGTTGCAAGCAAGTTATATACAGGACAAATAGGAAATATTCAACTGAGGGAAGGGACTAGAATTAAAAGGGATTGGGAAAGTTTAAAAACATGCCAAAGACATCATCAAAAGGTGCATTATGCCATGTCTATTCCTTTTATTCCAACTTCATTGTATAACCCTAAATCTAATCCTCTATTGCCACATACCAGGATTATTACAATAGCCTCCTAATAAGTCCATCCACCTTTAGACTTCATTGTTCAAATCCTGACAATGTAGTACTACCAGATTTTCTCCTTTAACAATTGCTTTCATCTGGATCCAACCATTCTGGAAAGCAATATGGAACTACACCTGAATTGCAAAATAAAACGGTCCATATCCTTTGATCCAACAATACCACTGCTAGGTCTATATCCCAAAGGGATCCAAAAAGGGGGAAAGGACCTCTTTGTACAAAAATATTTATAGCAGCTCTTTTTGTGGTGGCTACGAATTAGAAATCAAAGGGGTGCCTATCAATTGGGTAATGGCTAAACAAGCTGTGGCATATGATTGTAATGGAATATTATTGTGCTATAAGAATGACAAGCAGGATGATTTCAGAAAAACCCAGAAAGACTTACATGAACTGATGTATAGTGAAGTGAACAGAACAGGAGAACATTGTGCACACTGACAGCAATATTATTTGATAAAGAATTGTAAATAACTTAGCTATTCTCAGCAATACAATGATCCAAGACAGTCTCGAAGAACTAATGATGGAACATACTATCCACCTTCAAAGAAAGCACTGAAATTGATTGAATACAGACTGAAGTGTGATATTTCTAACTTTATTTTTTTCATTTTTTCCTTTTCTTCAAGTCTTCTTGTACAAAATTACTAATATGGAAATTATTTACATAATTACACATATATGACCTATATCTTATGCTCACCATCTTAGGGATGGAGAATGGGAGGGAGGTTGGGAGGGATAAAAATTGGAACTCAAAATTTTAAATAAAAATGCTCAAAAAATTATAATTGCTTTCATCAAATCATTTCTCTCCTCAAAAACCTTAAAGACTCGCCATCAGCTAAAATATAATTGAGTCCAAATTCCTTGGCCTGGCATGCAAGAGTATTTACAATGTGACCCCAATCTACCATTGCACTTTTATCTCTCATTATTCCCAATCCTACTCCAGGTGACTTGGTGTACCCATTGCCTCCCAAATGAGCCGTTTGTATTTCAAACTTGCACACTTTTGCTCATGCTCTACTCATTTAATTCACATTTATTAAATGACAATTAATTAATTTGTTAAATGCAAGGCACTATCCTGGATGCTGGGGATGTAAAGACAAAACCAAAATATCCACTGCCCTCAAAAAGCTTACACTTGCCTAATATTCTACTTGAAGCCCAAAGCAGAGACCCTTGCCTAGAGTGGCTATTTTAGCCTCCTCTTACTTAGTTCTTCCTCTTATTTGGCAAAGATGAGAACTATGTAAATAAATGCAGCCAGGTGCACAGTGGATAGAGCACTAGGTCTACAGTCAAGAAAACCTGAGTTTAAATCCAGCCTCAGACATATAATTAGCTGTGTGACCCTGGGCAAGTCACTTAACCACTGCCTGCCTCAGTTTCCTCAATTGTAAAATGGGGGTGATGACACCTCCAACGATTGTTGTAAGGATCAAATGAGATGCTATTCATAAAGCACAGTGCAATGCCTGGCACACAATAGGTGATTATATATATATATATATATATATATGCTTATTTGTTTCTCCCCTTAAATGAGAAATTGGAAGATCATATTCAGCTGGGGGTTGGAGATGGTTCAGGGTAGGTTTCGAGAAAGAAGAGGCATCTTGGGGGCAGCTAGGTGGCACAGTGGATAAGGTACCAGCCCTGGATTCAGGAGGACCTGAGTTCAAATTTGTCCTCAGACATTTGACACTTATTAGCTGTGTCACCCTGGGTAAGTCACTTAACCCTCATTGCCCCACAAAAAGAAGAAGAAGAAGAAGAAGAAGAAGAAGAAGAAGAAGAAGGAGGAGGAGGAGGAGAAAAAGAAGAGGCATCTCATCTAGGGCATGAAGGGAATGGAAGGATTTCAATTGGCTGAGAAGAGAACATTCCAATCATGAGAGGCAGCTAGAATAAGGGCATGGAAGCTGGACAATAGTAGATAACAGACAAAACCCCAGTTCTCCTGAAAGAAAATCTGTATGGCAGAATAGGGCAGCTAGGTGCTACAGTGGGTAGAGTACCTGGCCTGGAGTCAGGAAAACTCATCTTTGTGAGTTCAAATCCAGTCTCAGACACTTATTAGCTGTGTGACCCTGGGCGGGTCACTTATGTTTGATTCAGTTTCCTCATTTTTTTTAAATGAGCTGGAAAAGGAAATGGCAAACCACTCCAGTATCTTTGCCCAGAAAACCCCAAATGGGGTCACAAAGAGTCAAACATGCCTGAAATGACTGAACAACAACAAAGCATGTTATTTATTCCCAAAGCTTGGTTATGAAGTTATTCTGGCCACACTAGATGCAGTTCACCTGTGATATTGTTCATATGAATATAGAAGTGACTCTGGCTCAAATGTTCCAGAGAATTTGGCCTGAGGCAAAGCATCCCCAAATAGAGAAGAAAACTCCATCTGAGAAACAAAGAGGCCTCTTGCTCATGAGGAAAAACCCAGAGAGGGCTTTTCCCTAGGAATGCTTTTTTTAACTCCTCTCCTAGTCCAATTACTGAGTCTATTCAGTGTTCTCCTTTCTAAAAATAGCTGCAGCAGGAAAAACTTGATTCTTAAGGCCTGCTCCTCCCCCAAGGAAGAGCTAGCGGCCCAGTTTAGGACTCCAGCTAAAGCAAGAAGCTGCAAATAGAGGCCAGCCCTCTATAGCCATTTGCCCCTTAAAACAGATCTGGCGGTGACCAGAGGCAAACAGAAATGAGTGAAAGCATTCAGAGCAAAGCCAGGTAAAGATCACACATCCCAGAAAGTAAATACATCCAGAACAGACCTAGCATCATGCAAGACCGATTGAGAAGCAAGCCCAGACAATAGCAAAATGACATCACCAGAAGACTGATGACCCTGCAGCATCGGCGAAATGAAATACTGGCTTAAAAATATGCATCCTACACATACATATTCCTTGTGGGCACCCCTCCACAAGTGCAACCTGATTCCAGGTATACTCTACATGGGCACCTCTCCATGTTCAGCTGCACTCTTTCCAATGAAGCCCACCCACCTCATTAATGAGTGATGTGCGTATTTGTGAGATGTCTACTCTAAAACATTGGAAGAAATGCTTTGCTTCTATTAAATGCCCTTGAATTGAATTAAACTTCGTCTGCCTGACTAATAGAGGTAAACACATTGGTATAGACTCACAAACTATGATTCTGAGTGAGTGCAGACCCATAGAATACTCTAAAACTGGAGAAGCTTTGTCTGGGGGACTCAAGGGAATGAGGAGATGCCCTTAGGTGTTTCAGAAATGCTGTAGAAGGTATACCTGATGTCCAGGACTTGATTCTTATATTGTAGAGCCTGTACAAGACATCTAGGTGGCATGGTGGACAGAGAGCCAGGTCTGGAGTCAGGAAAAACTGAGTTCAAATCCAGCCTCAGATAGTTCCTAGCTATGTGACCCTGGACAAGCTATTTGACCCTGTTTGCCTCAGTTTCCTCAACTGGAAAATGAGCTGGAGAAGGAAATGGCAAACCACTCCAGTATCTCTGCCAAGAAAACCTCAAATAGGATCACAAAGAGTTGGACATGACTGAAAAATGACTAAGCAACAGCAACAAAGAGCTTTTTAAAAGGTATAGTACAAGCAAAACTACTTAACATAATATACTGAAAGCATCAACATTTCTCATGGAAATAACCAATAAATCTGTGTCAAGAATCCATACTAATTTTGTAGGACCATTCCAGAGGAAGAATTAATAACAATAATAATAATAATAATAATAACAACAACAAACATGTTTCTATGTTCCCAAGCACTGTGCTAAATGTTTTACAATTATGATATCATTTGGTCCGCATAACAACCCTGGAATGTAGGTGTTATTATCCCCATTTTACATATGAGGACACTGAGGCAGACAGCAGTTAAGTGACTTGCCCAAGATCACACAGCCAATAAGTGTTTGAGGCTGGATTTGAACTCAGGTCTTCTTGACTCCAGGCCCAGCACCCTGTACTATGACACCACCTCACTTTCCAACTTCTTGATTATGGCAAACTCCTCCTCAAAATGGTCCAAATACTTCTTGTAGTGCTCTGCTAGTTATCTGTGATACACAAATAGCCAAACCTGTAATTTTTCATCATGGAACTACATTGACAATGGATCTGCAGTTGAGTTCAAGGAAAACAGGGGCAAGGATCTTACCTCAACTAGATGGTTCATCACCTTCAAGCAAATGGTTAGAGTGAAATGGGTAGCTCTGACTGCTAAGGTTACCTGGAGATAATTGGACAACAAGATTTGCCAGATTGTTCACTGCTCAATTCCATCACCTCATGGTCAGAAATAAGAGCCGGTCCTGCTAAATTACAAAAAGCATGAAACCTCAACACCTACTCCTTTTATCTTCATCCCAAACTTATCAGAGGACTTACAAGATGAATAAGGTCCTGTTCGGTCTATTCTCCTTGATCATTTTTGCCAGAAGATTTAGTCTTGCCTAGGATCTATTAAATTGAACCAAAGTCACTTGCCACCACTAGAATTAAACCCCAAGGGAATGTGTTGTAAAAGACCCAAATATAGAAGGATCTGTTCAACTCCACAGGTTTTCCTCCTGGTAACAACCAAACATATGAGCATCTTTTGGAGTATCCTCTGACAGCTATACCTTCTAAGGACCAGATAGAGTTCCAAAGTAATAGGAAACAATACTTTTTCTTTCATCACTACTTTGCTATTTTCATACTAAGAAAGCAAAACAGAAACAACCTTATGAAAACAGATTATCCTTTTACTGGTTTTAAAAGATGATAGTAGTTAAGTAAAGAGGGATGTTATATATTCCAGGGGATGTTGTTTAGTGTTCTGTTTCTTACAAAAGTGGTTAGACCACCTAGCCCTAAGACCCCATTTTACAGATGAAGACACTGAGGTCTAGAGGACTTAAGTGACTTCTCCAAGGTCACACAGCAGAAAGTGGCAGAGCCAGGGTTTGAAACCAGGACCCCTGATTCTAAATACAGTAATTTTCCCCCATTAAACAAGATGGGCCAAAAGTCATGAAGGGAGGGGGGCAGCTAGATGGTGCAGTGGATAGAGCACCGGCCCTGGAGTAAGGAGTACCTGAGTTCAAATCCGGCCTCAGACACTTAATACTTGCTAGCTGTGTGACCCTGGGCAAGTCGCTTAACCCCAATTGCCTCACTAAAAAAAAAAAAAAAAAAACCCTAAAAAAAGAGAAAAAAGTCATGAAGGGGTTTTAATATTTAATAACTCCTTTATTTTTTGTTTTTAATTTATGATACCATAGCATCATATACAGTACATGTAGGAAGTGGATTTATGTATGAAAAATAAAATCTTCTAAATGGCAAAAGATAAAGAAAAATACTTTTCAAAAAGTTTTTAAAACATTGTGAGTTTTGATCCACTCTGTATAAAACTGCCTCTTTGGAGTTCCTGTGATTATATGTTGCTGTGGTTTTAGGATTTGGTTTACATGTTGGCTCAGAATAATTTTGTAACAATAAAGTACTACATATTTAAGGTCAACTTGTCTTTTTCCTGTCTTGTGGATATGAGAACACATCATTCACTTGGTGGGTTCATCTGGGACTGGTTCTAGGCAAAATTATGGAGTTATTTTTTTATTTGGGGGTACCCTAAGTGTCCCCTTCCAGTATCTTTTTTCCATTCCTTTGGACTCCCAACATCCTCATAGTCTTCTCCCACTCTGCTGTTGTCAAAATCTGTTCACCATAAAATATGTTAAACTTATTTGTACTTGCATATGATTTGTTCTTTCCTAACCAAAGGAATGATCTTTTAATTGTAGATTTTCAGGGATCATCACAGTGAATGGTGAAAGCTTTTTTGGGGGTTGAGCTGACAGGGAACCTTTTTTAAAATGAAATGTTCTTTTTTATTTGTGAACTTAATCATTAAACACAAATATTTCAATATTCAAAAGAGAGGTGTGCATAAGACACTGTGAGCTTCTGTTTAATAATTTGTTTTTGAAGAATAAGCTTAAGTCATTGCCACCTTAATTAAATTCATAAGGTTTTGCTCTAGGATGACTTCTTCCCCACTTTTCCTTAGTTGTACCTCAAATGTAGAACTGTCTCCTGAACGGAGATGAAGGACTTTATCTTGGACTGCTGACATGACAGAATAATTACCTGATTGTTAGCAATGCTTCCAGAGCCTGGGTGGATTAAGAAACCCAAGTAGAGGATAAGCAAAAATAAATGGATAGAAAAAAAAAAACAGATTATTTTCGGATTCTCACAGACATAAAGCACCATATAGGAATAACTCAAGATTACATTTGGGGGCAACTCTGTGGTTCATTAGATAGAGCAGTGGCCCTGGAGTCAGGAAGACCTGAATTCAAATCCGGTCTCAGACAGTAACTGTGTGACCCTGAGCAAGTCACTTAACCCCAATTGCTGAGAGAAAGAAAGAGACAGAGAGACAGAGAAGGGGAAAGCAAGCAAGGAAGAAAACAAACAAACAAAGGAAGAACAGACTATAGCTGGCCTCTTGAAACACACACACACACACACACACACATACATACTGCACATCCGCATAAGTATTTGTGTACATACACATATGTATGTTGATCTGGATATAAGCCACACTTATGCCAAACTCATCTAAAACTTCAGTAGTGTCTATCTCTCTCTCTCTCTCTCTCTCTCTCTCTCTCTCTCTCTCTCTCTCTCTCTCTCTCTCTCTAGTGTATGTCTGTCTATTTTTCTTTCCTCTCAAAGACAGATCATTTGGAGGGCATGAACTATTTTCAAACCAATATGTAAAGTGCTATCACTAGATATTTATCTTAGAGAACAATAGCTTGGGTGCATGTTGTGCTGCTTCAATAACAACAAATAATTTAGTTCTAGGATCTAACCCAGATACACTGAGATTTCATTACACCTCATCAGCATGTGAACCACTCATTCCTTCTGGGGATCACCTAAAGCCAGAAGCAAACTTCACAGTATCAAATTCCTGTTTCTACTAAAGTGTGGAGATTCTCTAATGACACAGACATAGAACTTAACTAAAAATGTAAATAATTTGAATGAATTTGTATTTCTGGGAAGGCATCACCAAAGGCTGTGTGACATTGTTTTGCCCATGGATTCTTAGTCTGGGGTCCAAAACAAAAATTATAAATGTATTTCAGCATCATTGGTTTCTCCTACATTCCAGTGTATTTTATTTAATGCATTTAAAAACATTATTCTGAGAAAGGATCCGTGGGCTTCCCCAGGCTGCCAAAGGGGTCCCTGACACAAGAAAGATTAAGAAACTTCTGGTTTAGACACTACTTGAACAAGAAATTCAAAACAAAGCAAAGATATCATCTCTGACTTAAAGGAACATCTATTCTGGTTTGAACAAGATCCAAAAATGGAAAATATTGTACAGATTAGATACTTGTCATGTAATGGTAGAAGAAGAAAGACGGATGCCCATTAATCTGATTGGTTCTGGCACAAATCCAATTTTCTCTTTCAGCTGATTTGGAACCTTTGGGGAAAAGATGAGAGCTGATCTATGTTTTGAAGACTGGGAGTGTAGTAATTGGGCTTGTGGAAAGAGAATGGTCATTGTTGAGATAGGCAAGAGTTTTAAACAAGGAAATGGGGAGAGAGTACAGGGATTGGTGAGAAAGGAGTAAGTGCTTCATAAAATAAAGTGAAAATAAAAACCTAAGTCTGGAACAAAGTCTCAGTGGGGAGCCTGTTTGGGGATGTGATTTCTGACATCCATCATACATCACTACAACAGACAGTTTTGTGGCTCTGTTACAGGGACTAATGAAAAGAGATCGACTGTATGAGAGCCAGGAGACAATTTGTTACAAGGGAAAATGCAACTAGATTGCGATTTGGCTGACAAATAATAAATGGAATGAAACCCTCACTGAAGCATTAGGCCTTGAAAACATACATCTAAATATACATATGAAGAAGATGATAAGAATTACAACAGAAGAAGTAATAGAGAAATCACAGAATGCTTTGTACAGAAAAGGTCTGCTACTACTGAACATAGGCTGGAGAAAAAGATCAGTCACAGAATGATAGAAATGTAGATGATGGGATCTTACTGTTTTACGAAGAAATGTCAATATTGTTTTTATATCATATGGTCCATTACTCTGACTAGATGCATGGCACAGTTAAATAGAAAGCTAACCTTACAGCCAGAAAGCTCCAACCTTCAGTGCTGCCTCCAACAGATACTGGCTGAGACCTTCATAATTTACTTACCCTCCCAGTGGCCCCAGGCAACTCGCTAAGTAAGTTGAAGAAAAGTTATCAATCTACTTCTGTAGAATGAGCTTCCTCATCTTTGAGATCTGTAAACCAATGAAATCACAGATCGGGGGAAAATATACACATTCCCCAAACCCCTCGTTGCTTATAGCACTGCTTCGGAGCTACATTCTCAACCCCCACCAGTATTGGTAAGTCAGATCACCAGAGAGCAGCTACCCTTCCTCCCCTCAGGGTTCTGGGGGACTCTGGCAGGAGGGGTTTCTACTACTATAGCTCACAAGCCCCTACCAGTAGGTTTCCACAATTTTATTTTCAGGTGATATCAATTAGCCATCCAGGTTTAATTAACTTTTTGAAACAAGTATTTAGTGGTATATTAAGAACAGTTGTTACAAATATCTCCTACCACCCACAAAAAAAAAAAGTATGTGTCACACTTACAAATACATACAGAATCCAGGTGAAAGTCAAGTCAAACTTAGAACACTTGTGTTAACTCAACTCCTGAGTCAAGCAGCCAATAAATATTTATTAAGAATTTGCTATGGGGGCAGCTAGTTGGCGCAGTGGATAGAGCACTGGCCCTGGAGTCAGGAGTACCTGGGTTCAAATCCAGCCTCAGACACTTAACACTTACTAGCTGTGTGACCCTGGGCAAGTCACTTAACCCCAATTGTCTCACTTAAAAAACAAAACAAAACAAAGAATTTGCTATGTGCCAGGCACTGTGTTAAGTGCCACAAATACAAAATAAAAAGGCCAAAATATCATTTCTGCTCTTGAATAGCTCACAGTCTAAAGGAGACTGATCTATGCAAACAGCTATGTATGTTCTAGATGTAAACAGTGGGAGACAATCTCAGAGATAAGGCATTAGAAGTAATGGGGATTTGAGCCAAATCTTTAAGGAAGTCAAGTGGTGAAGATATAGAGACAGAACATTCCAGCTATCAGGGAAAGCCAGAGAAAGGGTACAGAAGAGGGAGATAGAGTGTCATATCTGAAGAACAGCAAGAAGCCTAGTGTCATTGGGGTGTAGATTATGTGGAAGGGATTAAAGCATAAGAAAAATATCAGTACAGAAAGGGGCAGGAATGTGAAAAACTTCACCAACAAAGCAGCTGAATAACAAGACTTGAGACAGGGAGACCAACCAGTAGGTTGTTGCAGTAGTCCAGCTGTGAAGTAATAAGGAACTATACCAGGGTGGCAGCTATGTAAATATACAAGAGAAATATACAAGATATATTATAAAGGTAGAAACCTCAAGAATTGGCAACAGAATGCATATATGAGATGAATATGAGTGAGGGGTTAAGGATGACCCCTCGGTTTGAACGACAATAAGTTTAAAAAAGAGAAGGGTTGGGATGAAAAGGTAATGAATTCCATTTTGTACATGTTGAGACAAAGATGGCTATGGAACATCCAGTTCAAGATGTCTGATAGGTAGTTGGTGATTCCAGTTTGGAGGTGAGAAGAAGGGTCAATGCTGGATAAATAGATCTAAGAATCATAGAGATAATAATTTAATCTATTGGAGCTAATGATATCACTCAGCAAAATAGTCTAGAAGAAAGTCTAGGACAAACCCAGGGGATACCCATTGTTAGTGAGCGTGGCCTGGATGAAGGAGATTGACAAATTCCTGAAAAACTTTTGTTGGAAATATTTTTCTCTCCTTCATGGGACTCTCATGAAGCCTCGTGAAGCTCACCCTAAGGTGAGTTTTCTCCTGGGATCCATGTAGTTTCCTGTTCTCAGTGTGTCTAATTGGCCCTTTACTCCCATTGTTGACACTGCTGTCAGATCTTCTGGAGATACAGCTAGACCCTCTGATCTTTTGAAGTTCATAGTGTCTTCTTCTGGTCAAGGGGGAATGGAGGTTGGGGGAAGGGAGATAGAGATCTTGTTTTTCTACAAGCCCCTCACCTCCCCGACTCCCAAGCAATTCTCTCTTAGGAGTTTGTTTGAACTACTTTCTCCTCTACATCACCAGAGCCCACAAATTCTGGGTTCCAAACTGGTTTACTATACTATAGATGGACCACAGGACATGAATGACAGCATAATAGTTTAATGCCTTTGGTTGACTGATTGATTTAACTGAGATGTTCTCAACTGATAAAGGTATTAGAGCCAAAGTATCTTTTTAGTTACTTTAAGTGGGGTGACTGATCGATTTGATCAGCCCCTACCCTGACTACCTTATCAATAATTAGTTATACGACTTTGGGCAATTCTTTCAATTTCTGCTCCTTAGTTTCCTAACCAGGCCTTAGGGCTAGTTAATACAGAACATTTCTTTTTGCTCTCTCATTTCCAGGAGTTTGTAGGTTTCTAGAGCACTTTCTATAATATTTGATTTTCACAGCCATTCTGTGAGGCAGGCAGAGCAAGAATTCTGATCATCATTTTGTCAATGAGGAAATGGAAGCCAAAGTGGAAAAGTGACTTGGTTAAGGTCACCTGGGTCAGAGCCAAGACTATAACTCAGCTCTCCTTATATCAAATGTTCTTTCCATCATACTTCATTCCCTTTCCTGTGATACACCGAGTTGACTCCCATTGCAAACTAAGTAGGATTATGGTATCTCAGAAGTTGTTTGTTTTTAAATAACTCGACTCTTTCCTTTTTCTATAGGGCAGAGTTATGGTCATTTGATTGGCTATATACATCATGCTAATTTTCTCAGCTTAGTATCATAGAGAATTCCTTAGATCCCATCTTTGGTGAAGAAGGAAAGGATACAGAAGTAAAGTTAGAAAGGTCTCAGGGAAACTTCCCACATAGTGAGGAAAATAAATATACAAGGCATAGCTAAATGTTTTATCCATTCTGAAAACCAATCCTTTGGTTAAGCTTTGGTGTATGTATCTCATCTTTTTTTTTTTCAATTTTTTTTTTTAAGTGAGGCAATTGGGGTTAAGTGACTTGCCCAGGGTCACACAGCTAGTAAGTGTTAAGTGTCTGAGGCTGGATTTGAACTCAGGTACTCCTGACTCCAGGGCCGGTGCTCTATCCACTGCGCCACCTAGCTGCCCCGTATGTATCTCATCTTAACATTAACATATCAACTAATGGTAACAATAGTTGATGATGGGTTCTTTTGGAAAGTATTATGGAAGAGGAGGAGCTAAGACTGCAAGCAATTTTGCCTCACAGAGTGGGGTGGGGGGCAGGGAGCCACTGATTATATTATAAAATAGGCCTACAGAGAGCTTGGTATGGGAACCAGATCATTTTGTACGCATTTGTCAATGAAACCAAAAGGATGACAATCAACCAAGGAAATATCTTTCTCCTGCTATTTTCATTATGATCTATTTTCATCAGCCAAGATGGCGGAAGCATCTACCATATCAGTATCCAATGGACTAACTGAAAAAGTAGTTAAGGCACTCGAGATCAATTTGGGAAGAGCAGTCAGACCCGACTAAATTTATAGAAAAGAAATCCATTCTGAGGCTGATGATATTTTAAAGACATTTGACAATCAATTTTAAGATATCTTTAAAAGAAGAAGGATCCAAAAGTATGGAAAAGGTCACAGATGGTGCTTTAATATTACCAATAACAAAAAGCAATCAAGAAACTATTGGCCCATAAGCCTGCTTTCTCATTTATATGAAAACTTTATAAGAAAGACCAAAGTTTGCATCAAAACTATACTTTGAAATAATACAAGTAAATAGACTGGTTTTTGTAAACAATTTTCTATAGCAGACTAGAACGTCAATAACAAAATTTACTGAAGATATAGAAAACATAAGATACCACCATGACCATTCTTAAAAAGCATTGGACTTAAGAATATAAAGTGAAGTCTTAATGTCTCCCTTTGAAATAAGTGTCTCTCACAAATGCACTTAAAATTACATGATACTCTATAACATATCATTATGGAAATAATTTTGTTCAATGACCCACCATCACGGAATCTAGAGGTAGAAGGGAGTTCGATGTTCCTTCTCACTGGAAGTCTTTAAGTAGAAGTTGGATAACCACTTGACAGTTGTAGTAGGGATTCTTGTTTAGGTTCAGGTTGGACCAGTTGGTCTCTGAGGTTCCTCCAATATGCTCCTACTTTCTCTAGCAATCAAAAGACCAGTAGCAAGAATACAATTACCAGATGGGATTAAACAACAACAGGTCAGGAATTGTGGAAGATGGTGAGGGAATGGGGTGGTGTTGAGTATATAGGATTCCAATGAGTGAATTATTGAAGTTGCTGACTTGTCTATGCAAGTGAAGTCAGCATGTAGTAGCTATATATAGTGGTACAAAGGGATTGAGAGACCAGAAATCACAATGAAGTTGTTAAAAGCAAGTCTAGTATGAGTGAGAGAGTATGAGCAGTAGAAAAACAGGAGATTGTGGTTAGAGAATGAAATTTTTATTTCAGATTTGTTGGAGACGGTAGAGTTCTGAATGATCATAAGATTATAGATTTAGACCAGGGAGACATCTAGTCCAGAAGCCATCTAGTACAAGTCATTTATGCTACAGATGAGGAAACTGAGCCTAAATGACTTGCCCAATGTCACATGGGTAGACAGAGTCAAGCTCTGAACTCAGATTATCCGATTAAAAAATACAATACTATTACCAACATACCATGTTGCTTCACACTTCATGGTAAGGACATGTAATTCCCAGTGTCTGGCTGAGGTGGAGTAGAGATAGAGGTCATCAGAGACAGATTTTTTTAAAATGTGAGATAAGAGAGTTAGAACCATCATCAATATTGGAACTAAAATCCATAAGGATGACTACAGGGGATGGAATAAAAGAAAAGGACTGGGTGGGAGGGAGCCAGTTAAGAAAAGCATTGGGGAAGTTGAGTGCATAATAAGAATGTTGATAAATGTCAGCAACAAGAAGAGTGATAGAGCAGTTGATGGCAATGTATTAATCAATGCTCTTTGACTAAAGTTATTTAACTCATCCCAAATCCACTTAAGTGAACTACTATCCAGCCCACATTTTTCCATCTTGTACCACAAGAATATTTTTGAGAGACATTGTCAAATCTCTTTCATTTGGAATACAAGTAAATCATATCTATAGGATGGCCATGATCAACCAGGCTAGTGACCCTGTCAAAAAAGGAAATGAATTTGTCTGGCATGACTTGTTCTTAGTGAGCCCTAGCTGTCTCATATCGCTGCTTCTCTTTCCAAGTGCTAAGAAGTTCTCTGTTGAATAACTTGTTTGGGGATTTTTCTGAAATTAACCTTAATCTTAGCAGGCTATAGTTTACAGAGTTCTTCACCTTCTTCCCCTTTTAGAAAACTGAGGTATTCATTCATCTCCAGGTCTGTAGCACCTCTTCTATCAAGACTCATCAAATATCATTGACAATCATTTTGTTGCAAGTCATGTTAGAGAATCAATGTGGAAAGAGTAGGGTATGGAGAGAGGACCAGGGCAACAAAGTTGATTAGAAAGTTGACTTATGGTTTTAGGTCATAGTTGAGCCTGTAATAGATGGATGAAATTTGTACGGATGAAATTGCAGGTTCCTATGTCTTTTCTATGTTAAAAAAATTTTTTTCTGGTGTGTTTTAAATGATTTAAAATAAAATGCATTGTTCTTTTCAAGAATACTATATGGAGAAGCAGTTTGACTGATAGCAAGTCAACCTGAAAATCTGCAGAGATGAAGAAGTGTTAATCAACCCAAGTAGGAGTCAGGAATAGATGATTGGCATCATGGAAACCATGGTAACAGCCACAGTAAACTTTGATTACTATTGGGGAAAGAAGTCAGAGTACTGCTCTCTTTTCTTTTTAAAAGGAAAGGGTGGAGGAGATTTAGGGGTGGAATTTAAGCAGAGAGAATAATTGTAGAAGAGAAAAGGTTACAGAGTCAGGCCCCTGGCCAGAGTTACTTTGTCACCCCCAAGGAAGCAGGAGCTGCCTTTTCTGGACCTCAAAGTGGAGCTGGGTAAGGCTCCATAGCTAATTAAGGGAGGGGGCAAGCAAGTCCAAGAGATAAGGTAATTGAACTGTAAGCCTCATGGAGCCCAGCTCCAAAGCTTCCTTACTCTAAGGGTAGAGAGAAAAATTATTATTTTGCTATTATATTAACAACCAATTATTAAATTAGGATTAAGTTTTTATTTCCTTTATTTCCTCATTCAAGGACCAGCCCCTGGGGGTTGGTCAGCCAGTTTCTGAAGGACATGGCTAATAGAGGAGACTGCCCTAATCCTCAGGGAGCATGCTCCTCTGTGCTGAGCAGGACCCCACCCAACTAGGAGACCTTACTTCTGTTTGGAGTGTAACAGGTTAATTCTTGCCCTTAGGGAATAAGCCCCTCCATTGGAGTAACTGTAGGTAAAGATAACCTTAGATAAAAGATTCCTAACATTTTTTTGTGTCATGGACCCCTTTGGCTGGCTAGTGAACCTTATGGACCTCAGAATAATGTTTTTAAGTGTATAAAATAAAACAAATTGGATTAGAAAGAAAACAAAATATACTGAAATAGAGTTCTCAAAGTATTTTAAAGTTCACAGACCCCAGGTTAAGAACCGTTGCCTTAAATAATAATCAATGTGGATAGTGTCTTCCTAATTCAGCTCTATTTTAATGACAAAAATATCATAGTGGGGGCTGCTAGGTAGAGCAGTGGATAAAGCACTGGCCCTGGATTCAGAAGGACCTGAGTTCAAATCCGGCCTCAGACACTTGACACTTACTAGCTGTGTGACTTTGGGCAAGTCACTTAACCCTCATTGCCCCACCCACCCCCCCAAAAAGAAAAAAAAATATCATAGTAACACAGATACTTTTTTGGGGGGGAAATCATACAAATATTTGGAATATAGTTTATTTTTTTCTTCATGTTATTACATTAAAATAGTATGAGTAACTCCATTTTGCCTTTTATCTACTATTTTGTGAAGTTAAATCTCAATACCATGTAAATCATCTGATTTTGGAGAAATCAGAGGATTACTCTCCCTCTAAACTATGACCTGACTTAAGGAATGTCACAAAAACTACCCTTACCCTTCTTACCTTAGCGTCTCTTGATACCCTCCACCAACACTCTCTCACCTCAGTGTTTCCCATTTCTTCCACCAATAAGAAACCAGGTGTCTAAATCCCTACATCCTGGGTTCTTTTTGTTGTTGTTTTTTTGTTGTTGTTGGGTTTTTTTGGTTTTTTTTTAGTGAGGCAATTGGGGTTAAGTGACTTGCCCAGGGTCACACAGCTAGTAAGTGTTAAGTGTCTGAGGCCGGATTTGAACTCAGGTACTCCTGAATCCAGGGCCGGTGCTTTATCCACTTCACCACCTAGCCACCCTTTGTTGTTGTTTTTTGGTGATGGTGGTGGTGCTTTGGTTTTTTATTCCCTCCAAATTATATATTAACCTCATAGAAACCAAGATTCTGAATTTTTGGCTACCAAGAGCCTTGGACCTGATTGTTTCTGCTACTACATGCCTTGCTAAACAAATTATTTGTCTGGATGAAACTCAGTTTCATTATTTCATTGTAATAATGTCCACAATTCAGTGTTGTCTAAAGACAAATCATTATTTCAGGGCTGACTTGGAGAAAATTACACTTCTCATTGAATCAAACACTGTATTCCATGGTAACTTTCCTTTTTATATCAACTAGATGATTTTTTAATAACCTAATTCATCTCCTTTCCTACTACAGCATTCTCGTTTCTTAATTCACCATCTGTCCTTATGAATATACACATATATTAATGGATCTCTTCCATTTTTCTTCCATCCGGTTCTGATGTAGGATAAATGTGTGCAAAATATTCCATTGCTAACTGCCCAGTTTTATGTGTGCACTATTCTTCCCTAGTGCTAATAAATGTACCTATTTATTCTCAAAGATTGATGAGCTTTCATGATTCATAGACCATACTACTGAAATAAACTTTGAAAATAGAGCTTTGCTATCTTATATAACAATAACAGTTATGTAACAAAATCAGTCCAGACCACTGTCCTCCCAGTCACTCAGGTCTGCCATCATCCTTGGCGCTTTACTCTCCCTCATCCCGAATATACAACAAGTCTTGTCAATTATACATTAATAGCATCTTCTGAATTTATCATCCTCTCTCCACTCCCACAGTCCTCACCTTAGTTCTGGCCCTCATTCTTCCTTACCTCAACTCTTGCAGTAGGGTCTTAATTGGTCTCCTAATTGTCTCCAATCCATTCTCTACATCTCTGCCAAAGTGATATTAGTAAAGAATAAGACTGACTATGTCATTGCCCTACTCAGAAAGTTTCAGTAGTTCCCTATTTCCTCTCTGATAAAATGCTAATGTCTCTGTTTGACATTTAAAACCCTTCACAATCTTCTGCATCCAGCTTCCCTTTCCAAGGCTTATTAGACT
Organism: Dromiciops gliroides; assembly: GCF_019393635.1. NCBI lineage: Eukaryota > Metazoa > Chordata > Mammalia > Microbiotheria > Microbiotheriidae > Dromiciops > Dromiciops gliroides. The sequence continues at coordinate 484,383,027 of NC_057863.1, read as the reverse complement.
GGACTCCCCTTTACTCAATCCAGCCTAAGCAGCTAATTTGAAATTCTTCCTATACAACATTCAATCTTTTGTCAATGGGCCTTTGCCCAAGCTGTCCATCTCATCCTTAGAATGTACTTCCTGCTCACCACTGCCTCTTACAATTCCTAACTTCCTTTAAATTGCTCACTTTCTGCAGGAAGTCTTCCTGAAACCCCAGCTGCTAGTGCTTTCTCACCACCACCAAAATTACTATGTATTTACTTTTTTTTTGCAGGTCAATGAGGGTTAAGTGACTTGCCCAGGGTCACACAGCTAGTAAGTGTCATGTGTCTGAGGTCAAATTTGAACTCAGGTCCTCCTGAATCCAGGGCCAGTTCTCTATCCACTGCGCCACCTAGCTGCCCCCTATGTATTTACTTTTTATATTTTTTTGAATGTGTACATACATGTTTTGTTTCCGCAGTAGTATGAAAGCTCCTTGATTGTAGGTACTATGTCATTTTTTTTTTTTTTGGTCTTTTAGCCCCAGTGGTCAAGTCATAGTACTTGGTATTTAATAGACACTTAATAAGTGTTTGGTGAATGTTTGATTGGGATTGACTCAGCAGAAAACTGATTTGACTCTTGAGAAGAACAAAGAAATATATTTGCCTCTTGATACGCTGCTGGATTTTGTGATAGAGATACGCTCAGAAAGATTTTAACTGACAGTTCCCAGTCTCAACTAAAACAGTTTCATTTAAAAACAATTGACCAATCCAGCCATTTCATGAGCTGTTAGTATCTTTTAGAAATACTTACATTAAGTTTGGGTTTTTTTACACTGGAATATTATTTAGCTTAATATTTTCTTTTCTAAATAATGAGCTATTTAGACACCAGAATGTAACACCTTGATCACAGAATGTAGACTCATTTTAAAAAACAAACAAAGCCCACGATGTTCACATTAAGTTTTAACTACTGGCAAAATACATAGTGGGAAAACCACAGAATCAGGACAATGTTCTGATCTTCTGATGGAAGGAAAGTACATCTCCCATCTTTAAGGTCATGAACCTCTCCTGTGCCACATTTTTTTATGAATTTCTCTCTCCCTCTCTCTTTTTTCCCTCTCCTCCATCTCCCTCTCCTTCTCCCTCTCTCCCTCTATCTCTTTCAAAAATGTCATACTAATATAAGCTTTTTAAAATTAACTGATGTAACCTCTATATTTCAAAAAGGTGAATAAATGAATGAAAAGACATTTATTAAGCAGCTATTACGTCTAAAGCACTGTGCTAAGTGTTGGGGGATCCAAATACAAAAGCAAAGGCAGTATCCACCCTCAAGAAGCTTATACACTAAAGGAGAAGATAACAAAGACATATAAAATAATATGTCCATGAATATTTATTAAGCACCTACTATGAGCGAGATAATGTGCTAAGCTCAAATGATGGCCAGGGAGGATCTCTTTGGTCCAGAAAGTTGGAAGATTGGTGAAGCTATAGGGAAGTAAATTGATACAGTTTCTCCAGGAAAAATGTCAAGTTTGATTTGATCATGGCTCATGGTTCCAGAAATGGAGAGCTAGAAGAAAGGGAGAAGGGAGGGAGACAAAGGCTAAAAATTCCTCCAGGTTTGGAAAGTGAAGCCTGGTGAGGAACAAGTAGCTGGAAAGGAAGAAGTGAATCTTGGCTGGGACTTTACTGAAACACTGGTTTGGTATATGTTTCCATTTGTAAGACCTATGTTGTGGCTCTAACACTGTGACTATATATCCTTATATATAATTGGTCAACAGATCCTGACTGTTTCCCTACAGCTGACTGATCTCTTGATGGTAATAGGAAGTAATAAGAGTCAGGGCAGCACCAATTAATGCTTCTGATGAACAGCAATTTATTATTTAATGTTTTAAGCAGCATTTTATGTTAGTGCCTCTGAAAATGAGACATTTCCAAACACAAGGATGATGCAAGTATCTATTTTTAATGTGCTTCATACTGTTTGTGAGTAGCTAGGTTTAGACACTCAATGAACATTTGATGCATTGAATTAAGGAAAACTTTGATTATGTTCCATAGGCAAGTGGATCCTTGATCACATAAATCAGAAAAAGGGTCAGTGTCTTAAGGTTTCTTTCTTTCTTTTTTTCTTTCTTTTTTGTGGGGCAATGGGGGTTAAGTGACTTGCCCAGGGTCACACAGCTAGTAAGTGTCAAGTGTCTGAGGCCCGATTTGAACTTAGGTACTCCTGAATCCAGGGCCGGCTCTTTATCCACTGGGCCACCTAGCTGCCCCCAAGTTTTCTTTTTACTAGTTCTTAGTTATTAGATTCCTCTTCATGTGTTCAAATCTGGCTTCAGATGCTAACTAGCTGTGTGACCCTGAGCAAGTCACGTAACTAGCATTCTAGTATCTTTGCCAAGAGAACTTCACATGGGGTCACAGAATTGGACATGACTGAAAAACAACTGAACAAAATTCAGCCCCTGTTAATAATAACCCCATTGAAGTCATTTGTAAGCTTCTTGTACTTTTGGGGCTACAGAAAGTTACAGACACATAAAAATGTAAGAGAAAAACTACTCTCCTCTGTATACCATAACTGTTGGCCACCCGAACCACCAATTAACAGCAAGCCAGCCAAAATTGGTTTAATTGGTTATTGTACCATGCTGGCTGACTTGTTGGGCTGGCTGAGCTGACAATCAGTAATGGGCAATAAAGGAATTATATTGGATTTGGGATGTTCCCTTCCCTCAGTTTCCTCTCCTCCAATGATTCAAAGTAAGGAGTCTGAGAATGAAAAACCTACTCTAGAAATGGCAGATTTCATAAGGACACTATGGAATCCTCAGGAAGTTTGGGGTTCAAGACTCATTTCTGACATTTACTAGTTGTGTGATCAGCCAAGTCTGTTTTCTCATCTGTGAAATGAGGATAATAACACCTGTAGTAGTGACCTCACAGGATTGTTGTGAGTCTCAAATTGAGATATGTTAAGTGAATTTCAAGCCTTAAAGAGCTACATGATATTAGCTACTTAGGAGAGTGAGCTGGGAGGAAATTCAGATTGAGTCTGACCAGTATGGTTATAACTGTGAACCCATACAAAACCTAATAAAATTGGCATTAAAAAATTCAATGATTTGCCAGAATCATACTGCTAAATCAATCAATATAAGATCCATCTAAAATATTATCTTCAACAAGAAACCCTTCCCAAACTCTCTTAATTATGCCGTTTCTCTTTTAATTATTTCCCATTTATCTTGTATGTAGCTTATTTGTACATAGTTTTATCTCCCCCATTGGATTGTGAGCTCCTGGAGATCAGCGACTGTCTTTTTGCCTTTCTTTGTATCCTGGCACTTAGCATACTGCCTGGCACTATGTATAATAGGTGCTTAATCAGTCAATAAGCATTTATTTATAAATAATAACTTATGTTTATTAAAACAGAATATTTTATTAATAAATGTTTATTGACTGACTGACTACTCACTTCACTCTAATCCATTCATGCAATTCTTCCCAGGTTTATATAAACACATCCCTTTGGTTATTTCTGATGGCACAATAGTGTTCCCTGATATTCTTATAAGATCAATTTCTGGTAAACATTATAAAATGTTCTTTGTTGAATCAGCACACTTCTGCATTTGGGAGGCAACTGCCATGTCCTATGGCACCAGCAACTGGGGAAATTAGGAATGCATATAGATGCTATTGTGGCAAATAAAATACACTGGTTACTTTAAAAGGTTATTCATAGCAGCATTTTGTTATCTATTTTCTTAGTTGACTGATACTAATAGTACTAAAATTATCATGGCGAGTGGTGGGCAGCATAGAAGTGCATGATTTGTGAAATTTTTGTCATTTGAAAAAGTTAGGAACTATGATGTACTAGTATAAACTACTGGGTAGCTTCCAATCTCATTCAAGCTTCCCTTCCCTTCCCTAATCAAGCTGCAAACAAGAAATGAAATCCTCACTGAATTGAAATTCATCACTTGTCCCTTCCCTGGTTTCTCCTCTGGTGAAGATGCTAATGAGCCTTGAGGTGAGGAGGCAGGGCCATAAATAACATCTGCCTCTGCAAACAACAGTTCTAGCCACAAGGAAAGGACAGGCTTTGCTGGGACCAACTACAGAAAGGACTAAAAAAAATTATATATATAATACAATACATACATATATACACATGTGTATATACACATATACATGTGTGTGTATACACACACCCCTCAGTTTTTTGAGATCACAAACTACACCCATGAGGCATAATTACCATTAGACTCCTTTGAAAGTTTATGATAAATGGACTAACCATAACGAATGGTCAGGCACTCAAGTCCCAGAATCAAATAGCAATGGTTTAAGCCAGTCAGTCATGTCTAAGTTCCAGTCTAGCTGCAATGGCAAGAGCCAATGGGAGTTTAAAATGGCAAGAGCCAATGGGAGTTTAGAGGACCTGTTTTCAAATCCTGTCTTTCAATGATTGCTAACTGTGTAACTTTAGGTAAGTTACAACTTCTATGTGTCTCAGTTTCTTCTTCTGTAAACTGGGGATAGTAATAGCACCTATCTCACAGAGTTGTTGGTGGGCGGGGTTCAGAGAATGAAATATTGTATATAAAACATTTTAACTTTAAAGCACTATATGCCTATTATTGTTATTATCTTCATCATCATCATCATTATTATTTTGGTCTCAGGCTCTAAAACCTAACTTCTGGTTCTTTTCTGAGGCACTATCCTGAGATGAGCAGATATAAGACCAACTAGATTTAATGCTGGAATAAGCAAATTTCTACCAGGTTCAATATGAAAGGTTCTGGAAAGGCTTCCCTACCCCTGAAAAAAAAATTCCCCAAGACCTATTGCTGGTGTTTAAAAATTCACTCAGAGATTTATTTCTTTGGCTTAAGTTGTTGTTGTTCTTCCTATTACCTCAACTATCTTTTTTTTTCAACTATCTCTTATATGTATGGCCTTTCTCCACTAAAGCCATCCTTTTAGGTTTCACTGTAGCATGCAGGTGACTCTGTATTTTTAGGAGTCTATGGCAGCAGTCCAAAACCAATGGCAGGTCCAACCAATCTGGAAAAGCTCCAAGGATTACTACTAGTACTAATATTATTAGTAGTACTATTACTACTACTGCTGCTGCTGCTGCTGCTACCACTACTACCACTACTACCACTACCACCACCACCACCACCCAGCAAGCTATCTAGCTAGCTTTTATAGAATACTTTAAGGTTCACAAAGCACTTTAAAAATATCTTGTTTAATCTTCATAACAACATCCTTACCTGAGAGTGTGTAATTTAAGATTCTAAATGTGGATTCTAATCGGTCCCCCAGTTTGGGGGGAAACTGACTAAAATCACTGATAAACCGAGTTTAGGTTTTTAAGGGTTTATTGGAAAATAGAAAGAAAAAGATTGAGAACAGAATTCTAACAGCCTGGCATTCCTATCTTTCCTCAAATTTCCTGTGAAGTCCTCTGCCGCCACCACCACCATCAAGTCAGGAACCCAAAAAGCCCCAGCGCTCTCCGCGCAGGCTCCCTTTCCTCCTTCCTGTCTCCTCCCAGACCATAGGAGGCTCCTCAAGTTGATTGGCTGGTAGCCTTGATAGACAGCCCCCATGAGCAAACGTCATTTCCTGACGCCAAGGAAAGGCCACAATGTCTCTGAGGCATTTTCCTCATGGTGGAGCTTTCCCACAGCAAGTCTCCAGTAGGTGGCGTCATTCCAATCATTACAAGAGGTAGATGCTATTTTTTTTTTTTAGTGAGGCAATTGGGGTTAAGTGATTGCTCAGGGTCACACAGCTAGTAAGTATTAAGTGTCTGAGGCCGGATTTGAACTCAGGTACTCCTGACTCCAGGACCAGTGCTCTATCCACTGGGCCACCTAGCTGCCCCAGTAGATGCTATTATTACCCCCATTTTATAGATGAAGAAATTGAGGCACAGAGAAGCAGCAGCAGCAGTAGCAATAGTAGTAGTAGCAGTTATTGTTGTTGTTGTTGTTGTTGTTGTTGTTGTTGCTGTTTGTCCTTCATACTCGAAGAGGTCCATGACATTGGGGATGTAAACCTCATGACTTACAGTGAATTGGATTTAAGTGAGCTGTGCAAAGTCATCAGCTCTACTCTCTCCTCCAGAGTCATCTGGGTCCACAGGCAAGATATACATCAGGACAACTGGAGATAGCCTCGGATGTTTGAGGCAATCAGGTTTAAGTGATTCACCCAGGGTCACACAGCTAGTAAGTGTCAAGTGTCTGAGCTGAATTTGAACTCAGATCCTCCTGACTCCATGTCCAGTGCTCTATCCATTACCTAGAATGAGCTGATATGTGTTTATCAAGGTTAAAGACAACATACATTCTTTCTTAGCTATGCTGAAGATGAAAAGAAAAACAAAGAAAGGATAGGAACATTGCTTGGGGGTGGATGGAATGATGATTAATTAATGATAGAAGACAAATTCAACTCTTATTTTCCATTTGTTTTTCTCTATCAATTAGAATGATTTTCTAATTTGGAAGTATAGGGGGAAATGCTCAACAGAAAATTGAAACCCAATATAGCTGAAGCCACTATAACTAATAAGAGAGTACCCAAATGCCCTCAATTAGTTCAGATCATCACAACTGGAGGAATAATTCCTAGGACACCAAAAGACCTTCAAGATACGCTTGCTAAGCCACTAGCAATGATTCTTAAAGTGAATGAAAGGGGTCCCACATAAGTGGAAATGCACAGATATGGTCCTCATGTTCAAAGAGAAGAAGATAATTCTTTAACTGTTGGGAACTTTACTGAAAGTTCTGACAAAATTTTAGAATACATTATTAATAGTTCATAAGCAGGGGGCAGCTAGGTGGCTCAGTGGATAAAGCACTTGCCCTGGATTCAGGACTCCCTGAGTTCAAATCCGGCCTCAGACACTTGACACTTACTAGCTGTGTGACCCTGGGCAAGTCACTTAACCCTCATTGCCCTGCAAAAAAAAAAAAATAGTTCATAAGCAATCAGACAAGTTAGTTTTGATAACTAAGAGCCAGCATGGATTCCTCAGGAACAATTCATTCCAGACTATCTTTGTTTCCTTTTCTGACAGGGTAGATGAAGAGAATGCCATAGATATTCTGTATGTAGATTTCAGCAAGATATTTGACAGTGTCTTTTACAATCTCCTTTGGACAAGGTACAGAGATGCATACTAGATAATACAGAGAGCTGGATTTGAGTCCGTTTGGATGATCAGACCCCAAAGAGAGTCATTAATGGGTTGATGTCAAGATAGAGGGAAGTCTTGAGGGGAATGCCCCAATGATCTGTCCTTGGCCCTGTTCTGCTCAGACTTTAATGAAGGTAGATGGCAGATAGCATGCTTCTCAAATTAATGGATAACATGAAACTAGGAAGGATAGTTTGTATATTCATTGACAGAATTGGGATACAAAAAGATCTTAACATATTAGAAGTTTAGATAATATCTAATAAGATGCAATTTAATAAGGAGAATTATGAAGTCCAATACATTCAACTGCACAGAGTCTATGGGACATATGGCTACACAAAAGTTCATCTGAAAAATGCCTAGGGTTTTAGTGTACTACAAACTCAAAATAAGTCAATGATGGACATGATATCCAAAAAACATCCTAATGTTATCCTAGAATTTCTTTGATTCATCAGCTGCCACAGGACTGAGACTAGAAGATCACCTTTTCTCTAGTGGGGTACCTTCTAATAAAATATAGAAGTAAAAATAATAAGACTTACTAGTAACTACCACTACTACAAATCACCTTATCTTTTCTTTTCTTTTGTGTGTGTGTGTGGGGGGGGAGGGCAGAGGGTTAAGTGACTTGCCCAGGGTCACACAGCTAGTGAGTCTCAAGTGTCTGAGGCTGAATTTGAACTCAGGTCCTCCTGAATCCAAGGCCGGTGCTTTATCCATTGTGCCACCTAGCTGCCACCCTACAAATCATGTATAGAGTATTATTGGAGGAATTCTGTTCATGTATGAAACAAACTTTATGACCTTTGAAATTCCTTCTCATCTGCTAACACTTCTGAAGTTGTAAAATGGCATGAGTGAAAACCCATTGAGTCCAATTTTGGGCACATCTGTTTCCCCAGTAACTGATTCCTAAAAATGATTGCAAATTTCTGTTCAATCACTGAAAAGCCAAGAAAAGAGAAAAATGAGTTTGCATAAATGCAAATAGACAAATTTTCTATGTGGAAAATGAATTGGAAGGAGACTTCTTAATTCTCTAATTCTCTTAGATGAGTGGAGAATGGGAATAGCAAGAAAGTAATTTTTTTAAAGGAGTCAACAATTTCAAAAGTTCTCATCTTTGTCCTCAAATTCTCACTGTTGTCCATTTTCATTTTAAGACAACTAATAAGGACTTCATGGCAATTCACAGAAGTATATAGAAATTTTTAAAAACAGCTATTATTAGTATCTTCACAAGGTTAAAATGCCCTTTTTCTATCATGATTCTACCATTGGTGTGTAGAAGAAAGGGCAAAAATAACTTATACTTGCCTCTTTAGTTCCCTACAAAAACATTTAAATCTGATAATGAAAAAATGCTAACATAATTCCAAGCTCCTGTTACATAATTCAAAGACATTATAGGAGCTTCCTTTACTTCTCTTAAATTATTCATAGCATAAATCTTGTAAAATATTTAAGCCCTTTCCACAACAGCCAGAGAAGATTGCTGATGGAAAGGTTTATCAGTAGGTATTTTGGGCCGTGACTGATAGAATCTGAACTGTATGGGTGGGGTTAGAGAAGGCAGGGAGGTGAGAGGAGACAGCTTCAGAACTTTACAAAGGTGTTCAGTTCTGCATTTTTTTTCTTATTGGAAGTAGGAATGGTTTTCTTTTGAAAACAAGGCTTTACTGAGTGGGACTATTTGTTTCAAATATTGTTCTTCAGGAAGAGACTTCAACAAAACAGAACCATGTACGTTAAGAAATGAAAACGTCCTCCCACAGTAAACGAGAAGTCACTCATTAGTAAAACACTGGGTGCTACTATGAAGACAGTTGTGCAGCTGGCAAGGATCCTGAGAGGAGAATTATTCATCACCATGGTTACTGAAGCTAGAAATATTACCTCCTGCAATCAACACAAACAAAGATCCTTTCAAGGAAGTGTAGAAATCTGAGACACTGTAAACAATTAATTGAAATTGTAAGATGCATGGAAGTTAAACACATACCATGTTACTTCCCAGGCCTGGAAAGCAAAGGAGACTACAACCACACTAGAAGACAATGCTTGAGGGAAGAAAAAGAACTTAGATATTCACGAAGCAAACCAAAAACCTAGAAAGGGGCTAAAGTTCATTCCAAATTGAATGCTAGTCAGTGGAAGGCAACAGGCCTAAGTTCAAATTCCACCTCTGATGCTTGCTTACTGCATGACCTTGGGTAGGTCACTTCACTTCCTTAACCTCAGTTTCCTCCTTTGTAAAGTGAGAACCTTTGTGATCCCTTCCAGATTTATGATTCAGTGACCTCACACTAGAGACCTTATTTCAGAGTAAATCTAATCAATCACAGAATCAAAGAATTGGGAGCAACTTCAGAAGACTTCAGGTCCAGTTTGTATCTGAAAAGAAATTCCTTCTATAACACCTCTGACAAGTGCTTATACCATCTTTGACCTTTACCTTTCCAAAAACATTTTCCATATTTGGAGTCAAAGTCTACCTGTCTGCACATTCTAAAAACAATGCTTCAATTTCTACCACCAGAGATCAAGTGGAACAAAACTAGAGCACTGGTCAAGTCACTTAATCTCTCAGTTTCAGTTTCTTCCTTTGTAAAATGTGGGTAATAGTAGCACCTACCTCCCAGAGTTGAGAGAATCAAATGTGATAATAATATTTGTAAAGTTCTATATAAATTCTGGCTATTCTTCCACTTGCCAGACATTCAAATATTTGACAGCAGTTACCATGTCTCAACTAAAGCTTCTCTTCTGTAGCCTAAATATCCCTTGTTCCTTCACTTGATACAGAATGGGTTTTGTTTGTTTGTTTTTTAGTGAGGCAATTGGGGTTAAGTGACTTGCCCAGGGTCACACAGCTAGTAAGTGTCAAGTGTCAGAGGCTGGATTTGAACTCAGGTACTCCTGACTCCAGGGCCGGTGCTTTATCCACTGCGCCACCTAGCTGCCCCGATACAGAATGATTTTAAAGGCTCTTTGCCATTTTGGTCACCCTCTTTTGGATGCTATGCAGCTCATCCACACACTTTCTAAAATATAGCCATACCAGGAGAAAGAACAGCAGTACTGTGACTTTCCTTGGTCTGGATATCAGGTCTCTGGAGGACAACTAAGATTACATTAACTTTATTGGTTTCCCTGTAACCCTGTTGTTCCATACTGAGCTTGCAGTACACAAATGGCCCCAGATATTTTTTTAAGAAACTTCTATCTAGCCATGTCTCCCATTTTCAATTCAATTCAACAAACATTTATTAAGCACCTACTGAGCTCACTAGTAAGCTTACTACTAAGCTCACAAGACACTAGGTTAAGACCAGGAGGATAAAAAAAAAACTTACAAAAACTAAATAGAACGTTGGAAAATATCTTTACATATAATTAGGGGAAAATAAGATCCTATGAAGTGAAAAAAAGTTAGAAGTCAACAAATAGGCTTTTCAGTGAAGGAATGAAAAAATGAGAAGACTATAGCTCATACCCCAAAAAAGGTTGAAGGAACTGGGGGTGTTTAGAAAGGAGAAGACTGGGGGAAAAGATGATAGTAAGCTTTAGTATTTGAAGGACTGCTATAGGGAAAATGGTTTAGACCGGTGGTATCAAACAGAAATGGATCCCTGACTTAGAAAGCCACAAATTAACATCTTCTATATTATATTATATTTTCACTTATTTTGTTAAATATTTCCCAGTTATATTTTTATTTGGAAGTTTTGTAGCGTCTTGTAGGCCTCTTGTCATGATTTTCACATCTCTGGTTTAGACTATTTCTGCTCAGGCCTAGAGGGCAGAACAGGGAACCATGAATAGAAGTTTCAGAGAGGCAGATTTTGGTTGATATCAAGGAAAAACTTTCCAACAATTACAATCCCAAAGCAAAATGAGCTATCTTGGAAGTAATATGAAGCTCCCTATCACCGAAGCCTCCGTCAAATGAAAACTGGGGATGACTGCTTATCAGGAATGATAGAAAAGATATTTCAGTTCAAGACTAAATGGTCTCTGAGGAGTCCTCCAACTGAGATTCCAATAACCCTTATGGCATTTTTTTCTAGGAGACATGGTGGGTGTGTCCTTCCACCAAGGGATTGCTCTCTGTTGATGCAGGTGCTGACAAAATATCCCAAATATTCCTTAAATTTCTCTCCTTAAGTAATTAGGTGGAATTAGCCAAATCTTCCTAGTCTGGGTGGAGTTGTATTCTCAGCAATTCTTAAAGTATGTATGTTCTGAGGATCTCCATTCTACTCTCCTAAATTAGTTTGGAGACCACAGCATCCTCTCACTAATCAGTTACACTTGGATCTGGTTAATTACAAAGTCAGTAAATGTTTGCCACGTGTTTTAAAAATGTGCTGTGCTATACAATGTGCAGTCGTTGTACGGTATTGTTATTATCTTGCTTTGCAGCTAGGCATGAACTAACTCGAGAAAAGAATGGAATTAAAATGATATATAGTCCCCTCTTCTCCTACAACACATTATTTTTGCAAGTGATAACAGAGGAAAATGGATTTACTTTCTGAAGAAACTTTTTAATGAGTGGGTATATAAATATATTGATATTCTGCTTAGAGAACTTTAGCACTTGGAGCCTGTCCATATTGCTGCTATGAGATCTAGTCTCAAACTCCTCAGTCAACAAAGTGCCACCTTAGAAGTAACTGCAACAAAATCCCATCAATTTTTAATTGATGATAATGTAGACTCAGAATGAAATGGTTTGCTTATCATTGCTTCTGAAAAAACAGATTATGGGTTAAGACTCAGAGTTAAGAACCAAGGGGTCCATAGATATATTTTTGGGTGTCCATAAACTTAGGGGAAAAAGTTACAACTTTCATTAGCCTCTAAGTGAAATTTCACATTTTCTTTTGAATTATTTGAAAACATTATTCTGAGAAGGTGTTAGGCTTCACCAGATAGCCCAAGGGGTCCATGAAACAAAAAAGAAAGTTAAGGACCTCTCTTTTGGATGATGATGATGATGGTAATAATAGATTGTATTATCCAGTGTTTTAAGCTTTGCAAAGTGCCAGACATATGTTATCTCATTTTATTCTCACAATAACCCTATGAGATAGGTGCTATTATCATCTCCATTTTACAGATGAAGAAATTGAGGCATTAAGAGGTTACATGACTTGCCCCAGGTCATACAACTAAGTCAGTGTCTGAGGGAGAATTTGAATTCTTCAGCTACTTTAAGAACATTGGTTTTATTCATATTGAGTACACCATCAATTCAATTCAATTCAATAAGTATTTATTATGTACCAACTCAGTGCTTGGCACTGAGGATATAAAAACAAAAATGAAAAAGTTTCTGCCCTCTTACATTCTACTAGGGAACCTATTCCAACAAAGTATATGGCAACCCCTCCACATCTTTTTCTCCTTTCTTGTTGTTCTTCCATGTTTTTCCATACATCCTCCATAGAGGAATCACCCAGACTGATGAGAGCCTTCCTCTAGTTCTTTCAATATCTAAGGCATTCTGGACATAGGAGTCACCAAAATGATGGGAGCCTTCCTCTGGTTCCTTTAATGTCTAGAGAATGCTGGACAGAATCTATTCCTCTAACCTAATTTTGTTCTGTATATACCAAGCAAGTAACTGGCATCTTCCATCTACTTGACTCATTCACACAATTAATACATTGATATTCATCAATAGGAAATTATGACCTGTCATAGTTTTTATAATATAAAAAGTCAAGAAATAGAGACAACTTAAAGAAAGAGAGGAAATTATATAAAAAGGCCTGCCAGAAACAGATTAAAGAAAGATTGAGTAGAGTTTAATATTTTATACCTCTCAAAAGGGATAGACAGTCAGCAAATTCTAGCCTTGGAATCTGCATCACAAAGTGGTTGCAGAATCATTTTTATCCTTTTCTACAAAAACTAATCCACCATCATCTTGATGCTGCTGTCAACTGCTCCACCCCTGGTGCTAATCTACTCCTCTCTCCTTCCACAATCTCCTACTCCCCTCCTTACATGTTGCTGATTACATTGTGTTTTTTTAACTCTCAACATGACAGAAAAAAGTCTTCCTCCCTCAGAGCTTGTGATAGTCTTCTGCCCCTCCCCCAAAACTTTAAGCTCCTTTTTATATGTTATTTTTTCTCCATTAGAATGTAAGCTTCTTGAAGGCAGGCACCATCTTTCTTTTTGCTTATATTTATATCTCCAGCACTTAGCGTAGTATCTGGCATGCAGTAAGCACTTAATAAATGCTTATTGACTGACTGGTTTGGAAACTCTTTACCAATTTAGGGTGACTGCTAATATGCAAGTTTTAATCTTGAAAGGTTGCCTGAGAGGTTAATGACTTGCTCGGGATCGTATAATCATCATATGTCAAAGGGAGGACTTGAATCCAAGTCTTCCTGCCTTGGAGGCTGGTTCTCTATCCACTATTCCATGCTTTAATTATTTCTAGCAAATGAATAAGCCACCAGGTGGCTTCTTTTTTTCTTTTCTTTCTTTTTTTCAATGTACTAAGCAACTCATAAAACCTTTTACATAGGTTATAATTTGTATCTGTAGATGGCATATCCAGAGAGATGAAGTCATGGATTATTGGGGTAATCCCTTAGCAGCAAGAAGGCCTGAGTCTTTCCCTGACAGCCTTAGTCTGCTATTCCATTATGGCTAGACCTGTATGGTGTTCCTCACTGGTCATAAGGTAGCATAGAAAGAAAATTTCTTTATCTACAGATTAAGAGCTGATGGACTAAGATGAGGATGTCAGTACATTAATTTTATCTGTGACCTAAGTATATCTAACCTCAGCTAAAATGACATTTAAAAAATCTATTTACTCTGGGGAGCTGTGTAAGAAACTCAAATTGTATAAATCCTTATCTCTTGAAAGTACCCAGGATAGACTCAATGACCTTCTGAAGTCTCCTCTGTATCTGTAGAATTCAATTAACCCAAGGCTACACTTGAATCCTGTCCTTTTAAAATGCATAGGAACAGGGCAGCTAGGTGGCACAGTGAATAGAGCACAGGCCCTGGAGGCAGGAGGACCTGAGTTCAAATCCAGCCTCAGACACTTGACACTTACTAGCTGTGTGACCTTGGGCAAGTCACTTAACCCCGATTGCCTCACCAAAAAAGAAACTAAAATAAAATAAAATAAAATGCATAGGAATAAGTCAAACCAGAAGGAAATCACACTTTGGAGATTAAGGAAATCCGTCCTTACGAAAACCATTTTGAGTAAAATCTTTACTTATTCATTTAATATTTTGCTACTCCAATGGTGTCCACTCAATGTCAAGGAAACTAGAGGAAGACCCAATTACATTGGGCAGACTCTGCTGGGAAAATTTACTGGAGGACATGGCCAAGGGTCACATAGGATGGGAAGGTTCTGATTTATAATACTGGAGGAACCACCCACATCTATGAGATCTCAAATCCATCAAAAACTGGTGATATTTGCAGAAGTCAAATTCCCAAAACTAGAAGTAACTTGGGCCCTAAGAGAATAGAACCTCTCATTAGCTTCACCCACCTCATATCAATAGTCTGTCAGCAATAGAATTCAGGGCAGACTCCCCTTCAGAATGCTGACTTTCAGATGGGCTTTGAACAAGGGAAAGGAAGCAAATTGGTGGCTGCAAAGTAGAAGGTTAATTCTAGACATAAAGGACAACATGGGAGGAGTAATAAAAGCTGTCCAGGGAACAAGGTACAGAGGAGGGCAGGGAGAAGGTAAGTTTTGAAACTGAAGAGCTTTTGAATAAAAGGAAATGGTAGATTAAAGATGTGAGCCATGTCGGGGAAAGGTATGCCCAGCTGGCAAACTGGAACAAAATCATGCTTTTCTTTACCATGATGTTTGGAGCTTCACAGCTGAAAAAAAATTACTAAAAGATCAATGTTTTCCTCAAGAAATAACTGATTCTACGGCTCATTGGACTTTCTGGAAAGGGAGATAAAGAAGAAACAACCCTGTTAACTACAGGCCAGTCAAACCTTGGGATTTGTGTTTGTAAACCAAACCATCACCAAAACTGAGAAAACAAGATGTGACAAGATTATCCTGAAATGCAGTCCCAGAGGGAAAAGTAAGATTGAGAAGCTTGTTAAGAAGCAGGTTAGCATCTGAAAGTCAGTAAAAGACATAGATCTATGTGAAATGAACATCTCCTGGGAAAGACAAAGGTGCTAACCACTGACAGAGGCAGATAAAAAGCTCACTCCTGTACTCCCTAGCTGCCCCCAGAACAGACTTAAAGGTCACAAGGGGCAGGATGAGATGTAGATCATACCAGTCTTCACTCTCTTGAAAATAAGGAAAATTCCAAATGACCTTGGGTGTATTCTTAGTGCACTAATACAAAGAATGCTGTTTCAGGAGCCACAATGAAAGTTAAATTGGCTTAAAGTTCAACTGACCTCAGGAATAATCTTCCTGAACCTTGGTTTTCTCATCTGCAATAGAGTGATATGAAAAGCAATGTGAAGTAGCATATAGAAGACAGGAGCCAGCAAGACCTGAATTCAAATTCTGTCTCTGAGATATGCTAACTGTGTGACCATGGACAAGTCATTTAATTTCTTAATATACCAGGCAATTCTCTAAGCTCTAGAGGAAGGTTAAAGAGTTTCCAGTCTGCATCAAGGTAGAGAGTTTCTACTTTGGAATGTCCCTACACAGATAAAATCACAGGATCAAACAAAAAAAATCTGCATATTTATCTGGTTATAATAATATTTGTACTATCTACCCCACAAGAATACCTTCCTCTTTCTCCTGTGTCCTGTCTTTTCTCTTTTTTCTCCTTTTCTCTAATTGTCTTCCTGTTATTGTTTAAGCCTTATCTCATTCCCTAAGAATACACAGCTTGGTTAATGGCATTTATAAACCATAAAATAATAAACTGCTGGTTTATGTATATTTAATTTTTCATTCAAACATCAGTAAATATGCTTTCAGGAAAAAGAGGTGGTGTATTTTAGAAATATGTATAATTTTAGAACTTAAGTGCATTCTTTTACAAAATTGTCATCCAAAATGTTTGGGGTGGGGCAGGGGGAATTATTGTGGGAAAACGTGGAAGTTATTTCTTTATTTACTTAGAATTGAAGCGAACAACTTAGATATTTCTGTCTTTATATTTCTGTTTCCCTAAGGGACTCAGGTATTTCAAATGGAAAATTATTGTGCTATAAGAAATGGCAAACAGGATGATTTCAGAAAAACCTGGATTTACTTGAATTGATACACAGTGAAGTGAGCAGAACCAGAACATCATACACAGTAACAGCAGTATTGTAGAATGAAGAACTGTGAATGACTTAGCTATTCTCAGCAATACACTAATCCCATACAGTTCCAAAGGACTTGTGATGAAAAATGCTATCCACCTTCAGAGAAAGAACTGATGTTTGAATACAGACTGATCCATACTATTTTTCACTTTCTCCTTCTTTCTTTCTTTCTTTCTTTCTTTCTTTCTTTCTTTCTTTCTTTCTTTCTTTCTTTCTTTCTTTCTTTCTTTCTTTCTTTCTTTCTTTCTTTCTTTCTCTCTCTCTCTCTCTTTCTTCCTTTCTTCTTTCCCTTCCTTCCTTCCTTCCTTCCTTGAGTCTTCTTGCACAAAGTGACCAATATGGAAATGTTTTACATGATTGTACATGTATGACCTATATCAGATTGCTTATTATCTCAGGGAGAGGGAAATGGAGAGTCAGAGATAGAATTTGGAACTCAGAGCTTTAAAAAAAAACAACAAATGTTTAAAGTTGTTTTACATGTAATTGGGGGGATAAAATTAAAATTTTTAAATTAAAATTTAAAAACAGGGGAAATTCATCCTGAATAGAAAGAAAAGCAAGACTCAATTTTTAGATGGTCAAAGGCTTCTATGGTCAGAAGTACCCTGAGATGTTGTTTGTCCTTCATTCTCAAAGAGGACCATGACATTGGGATGATGTCATGGACTTGCACTGAATTGTATTTAAGTGAGAGACAGCTGTGCAAGGTCATCAACCTCACTGTCTGCTCCAGAATCATCTGGATCCAATGGCAAGATATGTATCAGGAATATTGGAAATGACCCCCGATGTTTAAGGCAATTGGGGTTGTGACTTGCTCAGTGTCACACAGCTAGTAGTGTCAAGTGTCTGAGGCCAAATATGAACTCAGGTCCCCCTGACTTCAGGGTCAGTACTCTTTCCATTACACCACATGCATACTATGCACTGTTGTAACTCCTGGGCTTTCTACCACTACCCTATGTGCTTCCTATTTACTGAAAATCAGTCACCATGACACCAAACATGAACTTTATGGTAAGGTAAAACTAAGAATACTCATATAATTTGCTTAATAGAAGACAAAAGCAGAAATTTCCCCTGTTTTTAATTTTAATTTTAAAAATTTTAAGTCTTTATTTTTAATTATTTACTTTTAACATTTATTTGTTTACATTTTGAGTTCAAATTCTCCTCTCCCTCCAGGACTTTCCTCACCTATAAGAAGGCAAGCCAGGGCAGCTAGGTGGCGCAGTGGATAAAGCACCGACCCTGGATTCAGGAGTACCTGAGTTCAAATCCGGCCTCAGACACTTGACACTTACTAGCTGTGTGATCCCAGGCAAGTCACTTAACCCCCATTGCCCTGCAAAAAATAAAAAAAAAAAAAGAAGGCAAGCAATGTGATATTAATTATACATGTGAAGTCATACAAAATATATTTCCACATTAACCATATTTTTAAAAAATAAAGTGAAAAAAGTATTTTTCAGTCTGAACTCACAATTAATAAGTTCTTTCTCTGAAAGTGGATAGCATTTTTTATCATGATTCCTTGGGAATTGTCCTGGATTATTCTGTTGATTAGAATAGCTAAATTTTTCACACTTGATCCTCATTACAATATTGCTATTACCGTATTCAATGTTCTCCTATTTCTGTTCACTTCACTGCATCAGTTCATATAAGTCTTCCCAAGTTTTTTGAAACCATCCTGCTAGCACATTGTTTCTTATAGCACAATGGTATTTCATCACAATCATATGCCATAACTTGTTCAGCCATTCCCCAATTGATGGGCATTTCCTCAATTTCCAATTATTTGCTTCCATAAAAAAGCTGCTATAAATATTTGTGTATATATAAGTCCTTTTCCTTTTCCATTGGTCTCTTTGGGATACAGATCTAGTAGCTGGGTCAAAGGGTACACTTAGTTTTGTAACCCTTTTGGCATAATTACAAATTGTTCTTCAGAAAGGTTGAATCAGTTCACAACTCTACCATCAGAGGCTTAGTGTATCTATTTTTCCACATCCCCTCCAGAACTTGTCATTTTCCTTTTCTGTCATGTTAGCCAATCTGATGGATATGAGGTAATACTTCAAAGTTGTTTTAAATTTGCATTTTTCTAATCAATAGTGATTTGGAGCATTTTTTCATGTGACTATTGATAACTTTGATTTCCTCTTCTGAAAACTATCTGTTCATATCCTTTGACTATTTAGCAATTCGAAAATGGCTTTTACTTTTATAAATTTGACTTAGTTCCCTGTATATTTAAGAAATGAGGTTCTTTATCAGAGAAACTTAAAAATGTTTCCCAGCTCTCCTTCTAATTCGGTTTACATTGGTTTGTGCAAAAACTTTAAAAATTTCATATAATCAGGGCAGCTAGGTGGCACAGTGGATAGAGCACTGGCCCTGGGGTCAGGAGGACCTGAGTTCAAATCCAGCCTCAGACACTTGACACTTACTAGCTGTGTAACCTTGGGCAAGTAACTTAACCCCAATTGCCTCACCAAAAAAAAAAAATAAATTCATATAATCAAAATTATCCATTTTACTTCCCGTGATCCTCTCTATCTCTTGTTTGGTCAGAAACTCTTCCCTTATCCATAGATCTGCCAAGTAAATTTTTTTCAAGCTCCCCTAATTTGTTTATGATATTTACCCTTTAAAACTACTGTACCCATTTTGACCTTATCTTGGTATACAGTATGAGATATTGGTCTATACCTGCTTTTTCACAAATTGCTTTCCAGATTTTTCAGCAAGTTTTTGCCAATTGGTGAGTTCTTGCCCAAAAACTTAGATCATTGGGCTTATTAAATACTAGATTATTATCATCTCTTTTACTGTGTATTATGTACCTAAGCTATTCCACTAATCTACCCCTCTATTTCTCAGCCAGTGCTAGATTATTTTGAAGATTTCCACTTTGCAATACAATCTGAAATCTGGTACTGGTAGGCCACCTTTCTTTGAATTTTTTCATTTATTCTTTTGATATTCTTGAACTTTTACTCTCCAAGATAAGTTTTATTATTTTTTCTAGTTCTATAAAATAATCCTAAGGTGATTTCATTTGTATGGCACTGAATAAGCTTATTCATTTAGGTAAAATTGTCTTTTTATCATGTTGGCTCAACCTACCTGTGAACAATTATTATTTCTCTAGGTGTTTAGGTCTGTCTTTATTTGTGTGAAAAGTGTTTTGTAATTTTGTTCATATATTTCCTGTGTGTGTCTTGGCAAGTAGATTCCCAAGCATTTTATACTGTGTATGGTTATTTTAAGTGGAATTTCTCTTTCTGTTGAACTTTGTTGGTAACATATAGAAATGCTGATGATTTATGTGGATCTCTTTTATATCCTGTAACTTAGCTAAAGTTGTTTACTGTTTCAAGTAGATTTTAGTTGATTCTCTAGGGTTCTCTAAGTATAACATTATATCATCTTTAGGGTATTTTTGTTTCCTTGTTTCCTATTTTTATTCCTTGAATTTCTTTTTCTTGACATTGCTATAGTTAGCATTTCTAGTAATATATATATATATATTGGGGGGGGGTGAGGCATTTGGGGTTAAGTGACTTGCCCAGGGTCACACAGCTAGTAAGTATTAAGTGCCTGAGGCCATATTTGAACTCAGGTCCTCCTGACTCCAGGGCTGGTACTCTATCCACTATGCCACCTATTTGCCCCTCTAGTACAATATTAAATAATAATGATGATACTACACATCCTTGTTTCATCCTTGATCTTACTGGGAAGGCTTTTCTTGGGAGTTTTCATTTTGGCATCTTTTTCAAGACATGATTAGTAGATTCTTTCAATTTCTGTTTTAAGGTGTTATTTTCTTCAGTATTTTTGTACCCCTTTTAAGAACTTGTTAATTATCTTTTCATGGTGGGGTGGGTTTTTTTACATCACTCTCATTTCTTTTCCCAGTTTTTCCTCTATCATTCTTATTTGACTTTTTAAATCATTGTTTAATTCTTCTAGGAATTTTTGTTGGGTTTGTATCTAATTGCATTTTTCTTTGAGATTTTGCTTATAGTTGTTTTGATATTATTTTCTTCTGAGTTTGTGTCTTGATCTTCTTTGTCACCATGGTACATTTTTCTGGACAGGTTCTTTTTTGGTTGATTGTTCATTTTTCCAGCCTATTTCTTGACTTTGAACTTTATGGTAAAGTTGGGTTCTGCTCAACTATGGATTTAGGGAAGGGTGCCACTGTCCCAAGATTCAGGCTTTTTCCCATTACTATTTTCAGAGCTAGTTCTGGGTGTTTGGAAGTTTTCAATACTTCCAAGATGGTGCAATTCAGGAAGAGGTATGGTCACTACTCTCCTGATTTCTGGTCTAGTACTTATTCAGGAAGTGTCCCTGCTCTCTTGGGATTATAAGCACTATTTTCCTTAGGGCCCCTTCTTCCTTGGGAATGAAAGCACTCCTATCTGCCACCAGAATTGAGACCCAGAAATGTGTGTGGACAATGGAGTTGCCAGACAGTGCCCTTACCAGCTCCTGGTACTAGCATGGGGTCCCTTGTAATCTCTTTCTGACCAGTTGCCCAATTCTCTTACTATCTCTGGGCTGAGAGTTCCCAAGTTTGCTGCTGTTGCCACCACCAAGTCCCTATAGCTGGTGTTGCCACCCCATGTTCTCTGGGCAAGTCCCTACCCCAGTAGCATATATCCCTCCTTTCAACTTCCTAGGCTATCTTGACCTAGAAAAATAACTTACTCCAACCTTTTCATAAGCTTTGCCACTCCAGAATTCTATTTGAAGTGTTATTTTAAAGTTGTTTGGAGGAAAATGTTGTGAGAGCTCAACTGTAGTGCTTCCTATACTCCACCATTTTGTCTCTGCCTTCCCTATCATACTTTTTTTTAAAAATCCCACAGTTTGTACCACGTGTTACTAGTGGGATCCAACAGATTCTCTATTTTCTACTTCCATTCTGGTCTGTATAGTTGGGCTAAGTCTATTCTTGGCTATTCTTGGATTAACAAAGCAGTGGCAAACTCTTGGCACAGAGTGTTCCTCCTCTTCCTATACTTCAAACCAGGTAGGGCAATAGACAACAAAAGAGACATTACCAAGATACTTCCCCTCTCTCAGGTTTTTAGCAATCAATATGTCCACAAGGCAAATGGACAATAACTTTACATAAATAAAAGATCATGGCCGGTTCAGGCCAAAGTAGTGTGTTCTCCCAGGTGAGAGCAATGCCAAAGATGGTATAAATACAACCTAGATCTGTTTTATTTGCTTTTGCTTCCAGACTTCAAAATGGAGACCACAGTAAGAGGCTAATTTTATTAATTTTTTTATTCTATACTTTAAAAATAGGAATCTTTTTAATGCTCAAATTAACAAACAAGAATTTTAAAACTATTGCAGGTAAAATTGTAAACTCCATTACTTTGTTTAAAATGTTTATATGAACTTTAATAAGATAAGAGCAACTGTTTGTGATTCTCCTCCTAAAGTGTATATGTATGTGTGTATGTGTATGTATATATGTATGTATAGTTAGCTATTATTAGTTTTAGTATTTACCAGTGAGTATATTGCTAGAGTCTCTTTTGATGCACTAAACCTTCCACTCTAGCATTTATTCTTTGTGGTTATCATTTCTTAGGACATAATCATATCCAATTATATACAAGTCACAAACTGTTCAGCCATTTCCCCAATCATGGAACACACGAGTTTTCCATTTCTGCTTTTGTAAGTCCCATTGGTATGAGACTCTCTCCTCATTGGTGGAGATGAAGGCCCTTCCCTGAATAAGGAGTGAGGCAGTTCTCAGCCAGTCCGCATTTGTGGACCCTTCAAGTTGGAGTCCCCCTTTGGGACTCTTCAAGCAACAATCTTCCTCAAAAAATACGAGTCAGCCTTTGACTTTGAGAAAGAGGGCAGAAGAAGCCAACCTCACTTCAGATTGCTGAAGGAAAAGACTCAGGGAAGATGTGAGAGTAGTTGCCAGTCTCCATCAACTCTCTGCTCCCAATTTACTACCCCAAAGACTCTGGGGAAATTCCCCTTGTGTGAGATCCAGGACCCTCTCTCTTGACTGAGCTATCTCCCTCCCAATGGGAAAGTTCCTTCACCTTGTATTGTCTGATATATATTCTATGTATATCTGCTCTGATTTAATTTGCTTTGATTTAAATACATGGGGTTCTTTACTATGTGTGTTCACTGTGGAACTGGTATTTGGTGGGACGGGAGTCAGTCCTTAGCTATGGAGCTTGGGGCCCCACTTCCTCCCAGAAATTGTAAAGCAATCAAAAATTAGCTAGAACCTGATGATATCCCTTTGATGAACATCTTTAAAGGAATAGATAGATGTACATCTGGCCCAGTACCCCTTCTTTCTGAAGAGAGAAGAGTGGTGATCTACAACTAGAACTTACTGCTTTCCCTCTTGGCAGGAACGAAAGCTTCCTGTGGACAAGAGTGGGGAGAGAAGAGGCTGGAGATGTCTATTCTGCCTCCTTTCAAATCACATGACAACCCCTTCACAACACAACCCATAGGCCTCTCTACATAGTTGGGGCCCACTCTCAATCTGTATCTGATACATCCATATACTACTATGACTAATAATGTTAAAGATATCTTTGTAGAGGTGTGTATGAGGGGAGTCCTTTAAATAATATACTTAGGATTTATAGTGACGGTAGAGAAAGAATTGGGTTAAAGAGAAAAAACTTCATAATTATTATCATATTTACAAAAAGATTTTACCTGAATTGATGCTGAGTGAAATGAGCAGAACCAAGAACATTGTACACAGTATCAACAACATTTTGTGATGATCAACTGTGATGGACTTGATTCTTCTCAGCAATGCAATGATCCAAGACAATGCCAAAAGACTTATGGTGGAAAATGCTTTCCACATTCAGAAAAAGAACTATGGAGTCTGAATGCACACTGAAGCATACTATTTTCACTTTTGTGTCAAGATAATGGAATGTGATAGATGAGATTTAGCAGATATTCAGGGACCCACCTGAATTGGATAAGGTAACTGACTGTTGACAGCTTCCTAGATTATAAGCACATCCGCTGGTACTTAAGGGTACTTAAGAAAGCAATTGTTCTCAGAAGCTAATAACTTTGAACTTTGACCACTTTTGGGCCCAGTGAACCAATCAGCTTAAAGAACCTCCCATTTCTGGGAGAGGAACAGGAAGGAGGAAGCTGTCACTGTCTAGAGAGCTCAGCCTCTTTGGCTTCGAGATATCGGCGTGGTGACAGTTGACTTCAGAGGTGGGAGTTTAGGAGGTTTAGGATCGCCAGGTTATAGGAAATCTGTTCTCAATCTTTTTCTTTCTTTTACTATCTTTCAATAAACCCTTAAAAAACCTAAATTCATCTATCAGTGATTTTAGTCAGTTTCCCCCAAACTGGGGGGACAGATCAGAACCCACATTTAGAATTTTAAATTACACACTTTTGTTATTACTTTTTTGTTATTGTTCTTGTTTATTCTTTCTTGTGTTTTTTTTTCTTTCGTTCTGATTAATGTGGTAATATGTTTAACATGATAGTAATGTATAACCTATATCAAATTGCTTGCTGACCTTGGGAGGGGGGATGGAAGGGAGAATGGGAGAAACATTTGGAACTCAAAAAATATATATTTACATGTAATTGAGAAAAATTAAAAATTAAAAAAATTAAAATTAAAAACAAAAAAGAAAAAGACTTTACCAATTCACAGTCGCACTGGCAATGGGATAGTATGCCTGGTCCTCCACAGCCTTGACAATGGCCTAATTTCAAGGTAAATATTAAAGAATTCATTTCACTTTGGTTCAATTCATTTCAATTCAATAAGCAAATGCTTATTGTTCAAAGCACTTCAGAAAGGAATTACCCCCAATTTAGAGTATTTATTAAGCTCTTACTTTGGCAATTACTTAGATTGTATTTCATAGTATAATGTATCCAGAAGCCCCTGGCCTATCTCTAAAGGGAACTTGGTAAGGTTCACAGCTCTTACTAATTTGAGATGATCAAAGAAGTCTAAGGATTAGGCAAATAGCTTTTGTCTTCAGATCTGATCACCCAGAGCATTTGATAAAGATATTTTAAAGTTTTTGTTTCTTCATCATTACCTTTCTTATCTAAATTATTTCTTCATTCACAATATTTTTGTTGTTGTTTGTCCTTCTTTCTGAAAGAGAACAATGACATCACGGTGATGTCATAACTTGTACTGAACTGGATTTATATGAGAGCTGTGCAAGGTCACCAACCTCACTCTCTCCTCCAGAGTCACCTGGATCCAGCAGCAAGATATACATCAGGATGACTGGAGATGGCCCTGGAGGTTTAAGGCAATTGGGATGAAGTGATTTACCTAGGGTCACACAGCTAGTCAGTCTCAGGTCAGATTTGAACTAGGTCCTCCCAACTTCAGGACCAGTGCTCTAACCACTGCACCACCTAGCTGTCGCACATTCACAATATTAACCTCTTAAAACACCCCATTTTTTGTCTTATTGAATTACAACCCATGTAGATTCATGGATTAAGTCATTTGATTATTTTGACCCCCAGATTAACAGTGGTTGTTCAGCCACAAAATCCCTCCTTGTGACCACCACTATTCTTAGAGATGTAAATATCTTTTTTTCCTCAATTGACTTGATTACGATTGTTTATATGGTTTCAAAAATGTTTGAATATAAATGTTTATCCAAGAAACTCATAGCATTTCTAGGCACATATACACCTTTAATCCTCATAGTTATCTAGGGATGCTGAAGTAATATGATACAGTACTGGAGTGTAGGGTCTGAGGTCAGGAGTACACGGCCTCAGCTAATTACTACCTAAACAAGCATGAACAAATCACTTAACCTTTCTGAGTCTCAATTTGGAAATCTAGAAGACAAAATACCCTTAGATTTTAAACTTCAGATTCCATATTCTGGATTCTTTCTCTGTCCCCGCTACCATCTCTCTAGTTTTCTCTGACATCACCCTTTATCTCAGTACCACAGTGGTGTTGAACTCAAACAGAAACAGATCTCTCTGTAGGCAACATATCAACTTAGAAACCCATAAATTAACATTGCACTGCAGATATCTGGTATAGACATAATTATTTACATGTTTCCTCCTCTATTAAATATGAACTTCATTAAAGCAAGGAAGTGGGTTTTTTTTTCCTTTCTTTGTACCCCCAGGTTTAGTATGGGGTCTAGTACACGGGAAACACTTAATAAATGCTTTTTCGAGTGATTGATTTCAAGAATACTACTAAAAATATATTTCTTTGGGTTAAGAGATTATCCCATATTAAAATGCACATATTCTGTGAGGGATAACACATAATAGAAATTATTGTAGTCATTTATACCTTACTTTATCATCTCATTCTTTCTAACAATACTAGCTTAAAGCATCTTTTTTTTTTTAAAGCAACTTTTGATGAGAGGAGATGAGACAGAGAGATAACAGATGGTTTGAGAATTTTGGAACTGGGGGGGGGCAGCTAGGTGGCACAGTGGATAAAGTACCCAGCCCTGGATTCTGGAGGACCTGAGTTCAAATCCGGCCTTAGACACTTGCCCTGGGCAAGTCACTTAATCCTCATTGTCCCACCAAAAAAAAAAAAAAAACAGGAAAGAAAGAAAGAGAATTTTGGAACTGGAAGGGTCTAGGTGATCTCCAGGGTAAACTTCTTATCTTACAAATGAGTAAACTAAGGCCCAGAAAGACAAAGTGAATTACCCAAGGCCATGAAGTGAATTAACATCAAAGCTGGAACTAAAGGATGAGATTTCTTCTAGTCCAATGTTTGCCAAGTAATGTTAGATCCCATCCCAAGGAGGAAGGACCAATGAAGACAGTGAAAATGATTTTTTTCTGTCAGCCCTGAGCAGCAGCATCACATATGAATGAATTATCAGACTACCCCCAGCCAGCTGCTGGTGTGAAGAGCTCCTTGTGAGTAGAGATTGCATCATTCTTTGTGCCTCCAGCCCCTAGCGCTGCACCTAGCACAGAGCAAGAACTTAATAAAGACTTGTTGATTGATTGGTTATCACAACTATATGGGGAGTGGGATGAAGCAAGGAAGAAAAAAGAAGAAAGACTGGGGTGAGGAAAAGAGGTAGAGGTGGGGCAGCTAGGTGGCACAGTGGATAAAGCGCTGGCCCTGGATTCAGGAGGACCTGAGTTCAAATCCGGCCTCAGACACTTGACACTTACTAGCTGTGTGACCCTTGGGAAGTCACTTAACCCCCATTGCCCCACCCCACCCCCCAAAAAAAAACAGAAAGAGAGGGAGAGGGAAAGGCATCAAGAACATAAAACATTTGGGCAGCTTCATCTTCCTTTACCCTTATATTCCCCTTCTAATTTAAAGGAGAAAAAAGTGTCAAATTGTTTTGATCCATTTACTACAATGGATTAACTCATCTCTATGAAGTTTACTCTCAATCCACTGGAGAAGGAAATGGCAAACCACTCTAGTATCTTTGCCAAGAAAACTCCAAACGGGGTCACAAAG
The DNA here is from genome assembly GCF_019393635.1 of Dromiciops gliroides. NCBI lineage: Eukaryota > Metazoa > Chordata > Mammalia > Microbiotheria > Microbiotheriidae > Dromiciops > Dromiciops gliroides. Next base: position 484,355,957 of record NC_057863.1, on the reverse strand, counting down.
AGTTGGATACAACTGAAATGACTGAACAGTAATTCACATGTGTATGTTCACACATAGTTTCCAGGCTTTTTTTCCCTAACAAAAAATGATACTTGTGTATTATCCTACCCACTTCTTAAAATAACCAAATCACATTGAATAGAATTCACATCCACAGGGAGGGAGGACAAAGCAAAGAAGGGGGGGGGGGGTAGAGAAAAAAAAGTCTTGGATAACTGACCAATTCTTCCTGGAATCAAATGGAGAACCCAAGCTGATCAGTTAGCTTGCTATGTGGCTCTGGGGAAACAATGACCCTTTCGGTTGTGATTTTTTTTTTTTTTAGCAGAGGTTTAGAGTCCTCCCCAGCCACTAACGCAGGTCAGCTCTTCTCAAGGTAGCAGAGGCCACCAATGAAGAAATAACCTTTTCACATGAACAGTACAAGGTAACCATGCATTGGTCTTGTCGGATACAGTCACACAAGGTCTGGGCATACAGAAGTGCATACACACATTCATATACAGGCACACTCACACACACTGACCCCCAGGAGGCATACACAACTCAGTTTCATCCTCCTGCCTGCTGTATGTCATCATTGAGGATGCATGTAATCTTGGGAAAGCTGCCACTAGAGAAACAAGAAGCAACTTTCCTATTTATCACTGAATGCAAAGTGACAAGAGGATTTATTGGCTGGATTAATCAAGCCACATCAAATGACAGGGACTCATTTTCATTTTAAGAGGTTGGAATGTGATAAGAGAAGGGCTGTTCCCCCAGATGCTTTACACTCACTAAATGAGAGGCTATGCAAAGCAGCCGAGTGCTGAGCACATGATGGGATGAATGCTCATGCCCTAGAATCAGAAATACAAATGTACAAAACCCCCGGATAAAAGATTTATAGGTTTAAAAATATAAATATTAATTCTATTTTGTCAAACCATGGAGGTGGAGGGAAAGAAAGGCACCTATTTTGCTATTTATTATTTTTAATAGATTTTTGTTAAGGTGCATACTTTGAAAAAAAAACCATCCTGGGTGATGGTTTTATAAATTTAGAAACTTTGGGGAAACCATTGTTCCAGGAGGTTCCCCACCCCCACACCCCCAGGAAAAGTTTAGTGGAAATCTTGAAGTCAGTTTATTATAACAATAATATCTACACTAGGTGGTACAGTGAATAAAAGTACTGGGCCTGGAATCAGGAAGATGACAGTTCAAATTTGGCCTCAGACATGTGGTATGATCTTGGGCAAGTCACTTAACCCTATTTGCCTCAGTTTCCTCATCTGTAAAACGAGCTGGAGAATGAAATGGCAAACCACTCCAGTATTTTTGCCAAGAAAACCCTAAATGGGGTCATGAAGAGTCAGACATGGCTGAAACACAAGAACAAGCCACGTATATACACAGGTCTTCCTGACTCTAGGCCCAGAGCTCTGTCCACCACACCACCTGGGCACCAGCTTCCTTGCTGTAGTTCCATCCTCTGACTCCAGGAGTTTTCATTGGCTGTCCTCCATGCCTGGAATGTTCAACACCCTCATCCCTACTCCTTGTTTTCCTTCAAGGCTCAGCTAAAATCCCACCTTCCACAGGGAATCAACTCTTCCTAATTCTTCATTCTAGTTCCTTCCCTTCATCAATTATTTACTATTTATTTTTTCTACATCTTTTTTAGACATAGTTGTTTGCATGTTGCCTCCCCCATTAGACTATGAGCTCCTGAGAAAGACTGTCATTTGTACCTCTTTGTATCATCATCATTCAGCATAGTGCCTGACACATAGTAGGCATGTGATAAACGTTTATTGTCTGACTGACTGATGGTCTAAATTTTCAAATGTACTTTGTAAAAAGTAGGTCTAAGCAGCAATTTAAGACAGTGTGGGAAGCCCTAAGAAAGTACTGGACTTAGGATTAGTCATACCATCTGGTTCACTTACCATGACAACCATCCAATAGCCTATTTAATTTGGCAATCATTTATTAAGTGTTTTCTCTGTGCCAGGTCCTATGCTAGGTGCTACAGATACAAAACTAAACATGAAACATTCCTTGCCTTCAAGAAGTTTACATTCTACAATGTGTAAAATATATTCGATGGGATTCATGACAAACTGGATTTTCTGATTTCCAGGTTAAATGATAGAAATGGAAATTTGGGGGAAATCACAGGATTTCAATATTTCACTGGGAAGAAAAAAAAAAACCTCTGGCAATCATCTAGTTCAAGCCATTCATTTTACAGATAAGGAAATTGAGACCCTGAGAGAGTCAGCAGATTGCCCAAGGTCCCACACATAGGTAGCTAGTGGCAGAGCCCAGACAAGTGACCAGGTCTCCTGATTCTTCTTCTAGTGCACTCACTCTTCCTTATACCACATAGTTTCTGGTTCACAGAGTCAATAAAGTTGAAAAGAACCCCAATATTCTACCCGTGGCCTCACCATTTCAATAGCTTTCATTTTTTTTAAAATGGTAGCTAAAGTGGGCACAGAGTTATAAAATTCATATGTAGATGCAACAGCAAATCTAAATTGAGTGGTTAATAAATAAGAGCAAATTTGGACAATGTGGGAAAGGTTTGAGTGAGAAAAGCTGCTAGATTCTCACACTCTACACCTGAGATTTCATTTGTTTTAGATTAATTACAAGCTAGGGCATGCTGGTGCCAGCTCAAACCTACTCATGAGAGCCCATTGTTAAATTTTCAGTGTGAGCATTTACACCTTGGAAATAAGCAAATGCTACAATCAGAGCTCAATTTATTGTTTTGTTGATTGTCTAGACTTAAGAAAGGGATAAAAAATTATAATAATGCAGATTATACTTTAAAGTGTCAGGAGTATATTTCCCACCCCCTGTTATCAGGACAGCCACTTGTTAAACATTTACCAGCATATCACTGTATACAAGCCAACTCTCCCTGGGAAACTTGAATGTTTTGAATGTACTTGTTAAAATTTCCTGGTCATCCAAAGGGCCATGGAGAGATGCATGATGGGTGTGAACAGGCTGTAATAGATTCCCAATGAAAAATTGAACAACAGAAGCAGTATAAAGGATGTTGTCAAAGTTTAACTGAAGAACGGGGACTAGTCATGTGATCATGAGTAAGGGTTAGCCAGTGGGATCACAGATTTAGAGCTAAAGAGACCTCAGAAGTCATCTGGTCTAACTCCTTTATTTTACAGAAAAAGAAAGTGAGACCCTAGGGATTGATATCCACATAATGTCAAGAGAACTAGAGGATGGTTCCCCAGCACATTGGATGATCTCCCCGTGTACAAAATTTATGAGAAATTATGGACAAGAATCATACAGATTGAGATGGTTTGCATCTGCATCATAGGAGGAAATACACAAATCAATGAGATCACAGATCTATCTAAATATTGAAATCTAGTTTAAAAACAGAGATGAGGCGGGTGGAGATGGGAACATCTCCACTGAAATCACTGGCAACTGAACAGCAATCATTTAAATAAATATCCACAACCATAAAAGTCTGATTTTTGTCCTTCCAATTCAAAAACAAAGTCAGTTTCTTTGCTGCAAGCAAATTAGAATCGAATTGAACCTTGAGACTACCTCCTAAAGTTGCAAAGAAAACACATTCATCAGGAAAATCAGAAAATGTGATTGGTCACGATTTAGAGGCCATAGAGAACACAGAGAATAAAGGGCTTTTGAAAGAGCCAGGTCCTCATTTCCACAATTACAAGTTACATTAAAGAGGTGGGTGCCTCCATTAGCTACCACTGGAGCATGCCGAGGATAAGAGACAAGCCTGGGAGGGGCTTTTGAAAGAAGAAAAACAAAAGGGGAACGTGTTCAGAATGGCTGAGCTTCTATCGGGGAAACCTATTACCATGACAACAGAAGAGATTCTGTCTGTATGTTAAATGTTAATCTCAAAAAAGGGAGATACCTTCAAAGGGAGGCAGAGTGTTTGCCTACTAACTATAGAAGAAGAACAGATTTTTCTGTAAGTAGTTGGGAGCATGCTAATCTCGGACACAAAACCAGTTTTCGGCTTTGCCGACAGGGGTTAACTTCTTCCCATTGAGCCTGTAGACTGAAAGTGACAGTAAACGGTTCTGAACTCTTGTAATAATTTCATTCCCTCGGCTTTATACAGTACAGCCCTGTTCATGGGGCCAATCAAGATAATACCGACATGGGAGATCTTCTGTCTCCTGCCTTCTTTGAGAAATAGGCAGAGATTGGGAAGGGAGTGGGGGGAGGGAGAAAATACCCATTACTGAAGACATACACATCCTGTACAGCCATGTTTTGTGTTGTCAGTTTTACTAAAGAGGCCCAACAACAAGAGAGCAGAGACCACCATCGATAAAATGTACTCCCAATCTAGTTTTGGCGGGATTATAGGCTGCTTGGACCTCATCTTGTCTATGTGTCACCTTGCATATGAATAGATGAGAGGAGCCTTCTCTGAATCATTCTCTCAAAAAGAAGATGGGCAGTTAGATAATAACGACCCTTATAAGTGGCTATTGTTGCAGTGAGCTGGCTCCTCTGTAGTGTTATCATAGAGAAAAGGCTTTTGAAGAGCACTCTGTGGAAGCAGCCATCAGGAAACCTTCTGAGCAAGGCAAAGTTGCAAAATCACTTCCCCCTCTCCCCCAACCAGGAGCCAAACACACAGCAACACACTGACATTTTCCACTGGTGAAGCTTTGTTTTTCAAGCAAAGATTCACATTGTGGCCTTATATCTCCCCCCCTCCCTTTTGTCACTTTCTATCACCCTATTGAACGTTGATCCCAATCATTCAAACATATTGAAGTTGAATTTCTATAAGGGAGAATGAAAACATGAAATGGGTAAATCATTCCTCCACTTAGCTTGGAGTCAGGGTGGGAATTAGGAGCTACGATAGACTCTGGGATTTATGCTTTTTTCCCTTCTCCAGGAAATCACTAGATTCTGCCTAGGAGACTGTAAATTCCACAAGGGAAAGGATAGTTTGGGTTTCTGAGACCCCAATGGAAGGCTTTTTGTTTTAATCTGGACTTCAGTTTTTACCTGTGAATGGGGAACTCCCTATGTGGAAATTCTCTTCACCAATGAAAATTGGCAACTGATCCACAATTTATCATCTTAGAGTTTCCCATAGCTACCCAACCAGTATGTATCAGAAGTAAGATTTGAACTCAGGTCCTCCTGACTCCTAGGACAGCCATCTACCCACTGCAAGACTACATCTCACTATGCACATAGTGGGTCTTAAATAAATGTTTGTTAAATCTCATGGAATTGACCTCCCTATTCCCAATAGTGATAAGATCATTTGCCCACTATTGATAACAAGAAAGTTAATATGCCTTTTTCCTAATTTTTAAGGGTACAGATTTTTTTGGTAAATGTGAATCTCATGATAATGTTAACAGGAGTAAATTGTAGGGGGACAAACAGAAATGAATGGCCAAGGCAGAAACCTAATGACCAAACCAATGGATCATGCAGCATCCAGGAAAGGAAATCCCACACATTTGTGGGATAGAAGACCTCACAAAACATGCTAATGTATCAATATTCTGGAATCATCTGACAGTTTCCTCATGAGGTACCCATACAATGTTATCACTGTAACATACTCTGGAGTAATTAATACTAGACTACTTGAAACAAAGAGGAATACAGTCTTTACTTAAAAGGAGTGAGGAGCTTCAAAGTTGACTCCCTCCAGAATGAGAGTCCTAGGCTAGTTTATGTTTTAGAGAAACATTTCTAGAGAACTAAAGAGACATATCTCCAAAACAACTGTTTGGTGAAATCAGTTCAGTCAAATATCTATCTGACTAAGTTGTTGGGGAAATATCAACTAAATAATATGTGTAAGGTGCTTCACAAACCTTATAGCACTATATAAATTCTATTTTTAGTAGTAGTCGATAATAATAGTAATTGCTATTATTAGTTGCATCAAAAAGGCTAAAATGATAACTCTATAAAAAAAAAAACAACCTCGTGTTTTCAATATCCAGAGAGCACATGCATGGTCATTTGAAGAACTCTGCCTTGATGTTAAAATCTCCTTACTTTTTCCACTTGAATATTTCAACATTAGACCGCTCTTTTAGGAGGATCAGAAATAAATTAAATCACACCTCCCCACCTCCCATCCCCAGCATTAATCGAGGCTTAATCTGTTTTTCCATCCAAGGTGAACATTGATTGGCTAGCTTCCCATTTGAGCATAGATCTAAGCTAAGTGTGAAATAATGAAAAGTTGTACAGAGTTCAGATAAAGGGATCCTGGGGACCTGAAAGGACATGGTTACCTCGGTGACAACTGAGGCGGCAGATACCATACATGTTGCTCATTTGGGTGCAAATCATTGAAGACTCCCTCCTCAGCTAATGACTAGAAGTTTGGATTCAGTAAGGCACCAGCTTCACAGGCATTAAACAGGTTAGTATTCCAAAGGGCAGATTACTTATGGAAAATGAACTCTATGTCTAAATTTACCTTTAATGCTCTTTTCCTATTCCATTATGACCATTATGGAAAATTCCTCTTGCTTTGGTAAAAAAAAAAAAATTCTCTAAGTCATCAATTGAGGCATGAAAACAACAGCTAAAAGTGAGTAGAGAGTTACTTCATATAATAATACACATGTCATAAAGATGTGCAATAGCAGGTTGTATTTATGAGGAGATAACAGAGCAGGTCAGACAACTCATTGGACTGATGACCACCAAATTGCTTAGCAGTTCCACTGAAGTGACTGAATCAACCTCTTGTCTTGAAGCCTTCTAATAATAACAACCACCACCAATGCCTATCACATAGTAGGAGTTTTGAATAAACAATTGTGGATGTACTAAACAACCAACATTTATATAATGCCTTAAAATCTGCAAAGAGCTTTATCTCACCCCATCCTGACAAGAACCCTTGAAAGGTAGGACAACAGGCATTGTTATTCCCATTTTGCAGTTGAAAAGACTGAATCTCCAAGGGGTTAGAGGACTAGCCCATGGTCACACAATTTATACAGGTCAGCAGTGGTATCTGAACCCAAATCTTCCTGATTTCCAAGTCTAGCATGCTGTATACTCACCCTTAATGCTGAGGTTAGACCTATCCAGATCTTTGCTGAAAATTCAAGAATGTTGAAACTATATGATCCTAGCATTCATCAGCTTTCAGTTCTGCTGTCCTCTTATAACCATTATTTAACATATAGTCATTACAAGACAAATGATGCCTAAAAGATGTACTAAAAAGTGGAAACATTTAAGTGTTTAGAAAAAATAGTCTCACAGACTAATAAATGAAATTGAGAGACTCCTGTGCATGAGGAATTGGTTGTCAGCCTCACAGAAATGATCCTGTCCCTGGCTATAATAGGGTTAACCATTCTTTCCTTACCACCCCAGTGCCCTGCCAGTAAAAAGTCACAGAAGGTGTTATACAACCCATCATTCAACTCCTTCCTTCAGTTAATGGAGGCAGAATTCTTTGAGGGCAAAATAAGTGAGAAACATGAAAGAAAATGATGGAGAGAAAGGGAAAGAAAGAAATAAAAATATCTTTAATAGAGTAACTAGTTAGTCATTCAGTAAAGTTTTCCTTATTTATAACAAAGAGGACATGACATACAAATCCATTGATGTGAATGAAGAAGTGGATCTTGAACTCGTGTTAGTTGAAAATGTATTTCCCCTGGGGTTTAAATGATGTGCCCCTGCCTTTATAACTCTGTGATCTGGTCCCTCCAGCTCTGGAATTTGCCACAGTCCCCCAGTGTTCTCTCTCTCCCTCTCAACTTCCAGTTCCCTGTACAAGTAGACAAATATAACTTTTCTGTGTATTCATGCAAAGGAGAATATGACTTGTATAGGAAAAAAAGAGACAGAAAGAAAGATTCTTTGTCTTTTGGTTAGGATTGAAATTATGTTTTCTGCATTCATTTGAGAGAATGTATTACATTTTTAGGCTCTAAAGTCTATCAGCCAGTACTGAGTCAAATGCAACCTATCTCCTTCCTAAACCAAAAACAATTGCTAGAATCTTTCAACGTGTGAACCTATTAGTTTTTCTTTGTCAATTTATGCATGGCTAAGTAAATGAGCGTATGAGTAGGTGTGTATGTGTGTGTGTGTGTGTGTGTGTGTGCCTGTGTGCACACACTTGTGCATGTATAAGCAGGAGGGAGATATTCTGCATCTCTGTGTGTTGTGGTTATGGGTATGGAATACTTAAGGCTGTGACTGTGGGTAACAGGGTCACGCATATAGACAGCAGAAGGAAATCAAATATTAAAACATTACTTCAAAATAACATTAAGGATATGCTTGCCAGAAAGCAAACAAAGTCAGGAGTCTTACTGTAAGAAGCCAAGGAAATCACTTCTTTCTTATCCTCAAATCAGGTCAACAGAAGGTTTTTAAAAAGGAGCAACCTGCTTTGATCTCCTGACACAGATTTGCATTTCCTCTCTCCTGGTATATTTTACATCAGGTCCTTAATATTATCAAAAATGTTATTGTATATTTAACTTTCCCTCTTGTTCCATTTATAAAGCAAAAAAATAAAGTTTAAAAAAAAGTTTGCAAGTAGCAGTTAATCACATATGAAAGCACTCAGGTAAACATGTGGTTATGCTGAAGTGTTTACATCATTTAAATATTTATAGCTTCATTTAACTCTGTCTAAACTGATGCACTGAAACATCTCCCTATAGACTCTCTGGTCTATTGATTAAATAAGGGTAATCTGTTTCAAAATGCATATTATTTAATCATTAGACCTTAATGGCATCCTAGGAGCTGTTTCAAGCTATCATCCAAACTTATAAGTAGGCATAGGATAAATCCTTACGAAATAAATTTCCTCTTTGAAAAATTAGACAATACACATTTATAGGGAAGCCACTTTTCAAAAAAAAATCTTGGCATAAAAATATCCATTATACACAAACTTGACAATTTCATATTTGGAGCCCCCTGGATCAGTCATTAAGACTAAAAACAAAAGCCAAATGTCATATACAGCCAGATACATCCTTTTTCCTTTCATTGTTTTCTTTAGATGCTCCCCATCTTCATCTCAGACTGAGAATTGACTTTGGAGCCAAAAACATTTCAAGCCAAATTAACAAACCCCTGAAAATTGGGGTTTTCTGTGAGAATTCTGACAGACTGTTACCACAGGCAAGGCCAAGCCAACCCCCCACCAACAGCCACAGACTAAAGGAATAGAATCCACTTAAACAAACAGATTTGCTCCAGCTTACAGTCTTATATCAAAGGATAGCATTGGGTTTAAGACAATTATCTTGTCTAACTATAAAAACAGATGCTTTAACTCTGTGTTTTACTGACAGGCTTTATAAAATGTCAAACTGTAAAATAAGCATTTATCTACACATGAAGAATGTTGTATTTTATAAATGCAAAAAGTACTGTCTATTGGCATTTAGTGAAATATTTCCCTGATCCTGGTTTCTGCAATGGATGAATATTGAAGCAAACGTCTGCACCATTGAGCTAGATGTGTCTGTTACTCCTCATCACAACTGATCTAAACCAATAGAACAAATATATATATATATACTCTTCCTCCTGGTAGTAGAAATCCATCTCTTTTCATAGCTAGCAACCAAAAAACAAGTTATGTCTGTGGCCAATCACTGGTTCTCTCTGTTCATTGGGTAAATACCTGGCTTATGCGGCTTTGTGGTTTTCCCCCATACAGTGGTAACAGCAGAGAATAATTTTCCCCACCCAGGGGGGAAAAGAGAGAAAAATTATACTGGAGAGAGCCCCTCTTTTTCACTGTGAGCTGTACCCTGGACATTCTGGACAACTCTTGGCACAACTTAGCATCATGGCTAGATGCTTGCTAAAGTTTGCTAATGTCCTGTTCTGCAAAGGCAAGCAAAGGTAATCTCCATCCAAGTATTTAGTGCTTCCCAAAACATGATACAAAGATAAAAAAAGAAAGAAAAAAGTGCTTGAAAAGAATCTTCAGTGACATCTTGAGAAGGGAAACTGAAGGGTAGCACCCCCCTCTCACATAAGCTGTATTCCTTTTCCAAACAACATAAATAATTCCAGCCCAGGCTATTTAGAAGGGGCTGTCCTAGAAGACTTTTCCTTAAATGAAGCAAAACTTTCCTTAGTGGTTTCCAGTGAAATTGCCATTCCTATGATGTGGTCTCTCTTGGCCTTCAAAGCCTTACAGCTTTTTGGCACCTTCATGGCAAGCTGCTGCTCTGATCGTGGTCCCGGCTAAACCCCTGTTACTGACCCTACGGACCAGCACTTTGGATACAGGGATTTTTGTTCTGGGGATCTCACTCTTGGTCGGGTGATGGTGCACCACAGGATGGCTGGCAGGAATAGATGCTAGGTGTTTGATGCTGATGGGGATCTTGGAGTCCTTGATCAAACTGCTGGGTGTTTTCAGAGGGCAGGTTATGGTTACCGGAGACACCGGCTTGGAGCGGGACAAGCTGGTCACTTCTTCATCAGAGGGCAGACCTACTGGGTTTTCATCTGGATCTGTGTAGAGATCATACAGAGCATCCCCACTGTAGCTGTCCCTGGGGATCCCTTCCTTCTGGACAGTGCTCGTGCTGTCTTCCTCTGGGCCAGGGGTGGTCGAATCCCAGTAGCCCTCATCGCTGTTGGGGATACCTTCCTGCTGCTCCTTTTCCCGGTTCTTAGGATCCTCCTTCTGATGCAGCTCAATGGGAATCCGATGGATCCTACTCCTTTTGACCAAGGAGCCATCCTTAGCTCCTTCCTTACCCCTGCCATCTTTGGAGGATTCAGGGACTACCTTGGTTTCCTTGGCCGCTGCTCCCACTGCTGCCTTGGCCACACCGCCTTGGGGCTCCCGTGCTCCTTGATCCTCCGTCTGGGATAACATGTCCCAAAATTCCTGGAGGTAGGTGTCGTCCACTTCGTCTGGGCTGGCCATCTCCTCCCCTCCTCCTTGGTAGGCCACCATGTTGGGGTTCTTTTTGGAGGGAGCTGGCTTGCCTGTCCCAGAGGCATTCTTGTCGCAGCTGGCACCTGCCTCATCCTCCTGGTCCGCAATAATATCTCCACAGCCTGTAAGAGAGTCAAAGCTTTTCAGTGAAGTGACGTCAGCAAACATCAAACAAATACGATCAATCGATGGCTCTGAGGGTGGATCAATAGAGGAAGGGTCAGGGGCAGCAGTGTCAGGGCCACTGTTACACCCAGGCTCAACAAGGGGGATAGTCTTTATCGGAACGTCACCTGTTCTCGCTGCATCCTGGGCTGTCCGGCTCTCCCCAGTGCCTGGCTCCCGCGCCTCTCGGTGCCTCTCCTCATGCCGATACCCAGCGGCATCCTCTCCCCGTGTGTTTTTGTTGTTATGCAACACCGGGCTGAGTGACTCCCCAGAATTCCTCACTTCAGGCTTGTCCACTGAGGCGTTCGCCTCTTCTCCCCGCCGGAGCTCACAGGATGGCTCTTTTCTGATTTCCTTGGTGGGGTTTTCAGGTTCACACAAAGGTTTGGGAATTTCCTCTTTGATACACTCCAAGCTGGCTGTCAGGGAGCCAGGCAGAATGAGGCTGGACTGGATTTCAGAGGCTTCCTCCTTTTCCTCTTCCTTTCCATGTTTATCCTTCTTATGCCAGCGCATACTGCTAAAGATCCCTTTCAGCCCTTTCTTTTGTTTGCTGCCAGCCTTGTTTTGATCTGCATGTTCTCCTTTGCCATTCTCGGATCTCCCGTTCTTTCTTAACAGCGAGAAAAAACTGTGCGACTTGGCCACGGAGCTGTTGGCTAAAGAACTCACACTGGTCACCGCGGCTCTGGGGTGGGTATCCGCGTTCAGCTGGTCCCCGCTGCCGCCTCCAGCACTGCCCCCGCCGCTGCTCGGTTCCTCCTTCTTGCTGCTTTCCAGCATCAATACCTCGGCTAATCCATCATGAGTCTTGCTTCTCACCATCCCCGTTTTACTCGAGCTTTTCCCATCTCCTTTGTTTTTTACCCCAAATATACTGGGCATGGTGCCACCCGATTTCCTCTTCTTAAATAATTTGAAAGCGGTTTTATTAATCTTCCCAGAGGGCTGCTCTGCTGCAGGAGTTTCGGCGGCACAGTCACAATGCAAGTCCATGTCTGCTGTGTGTGTCCCCGATTCTGCCTCCTCCTTCCTCCTGCAGACCCCCACAGATGCCTGATTGCTGATTCTCTCCCTGACAGCCTCTATGCTCCTGCTGCTGCTGCTGCTGCTGCTACTGCTCATCTCCATGGTAACCAAGAGGGATAAGCAGCTTTCGTCAGTCATGGGCTGGAGCCAGGCCACTGTCATCCATATTCTAAATCAACCTGAGCCACTGTTGCTGCTGCTGCAAAACCCACGAAAATAAAAGACCTCCTCCCCTCCCCAGAAACCCTTATATAATAACCTAACCCACTTTGGTGCTGGCTTAGGGGTTTGTAGTGTATATTCTTCCTCTTCTCTCGTGTAGACAACCAAGACTAAAGCTGATTATGGGAATGGACAACAATCACATTCCGTCAACTCTTTCCATAAAATTCTAGTAAATCCCTCCTCTAGACTTGGTACTTCCCCGAGCCCAATGTGGGGCCACCAGCAACCTCTCCCCTCAATGGATGGAAAAGTTCAGCTCATCACAAAACCCACAACTGTGTTACCATCTGGCCTTGACTTGATATGGTCTCATTCCTTCCCCAAAGTCATTCACATCTGTCTACATCCCCAAGAAAGTAAGCCCAAAGGGAATGGACCATGCCTAGGTCTGTATTGTGTTCAGTGATGGGTATTCCAAGGCAATGTATTATATGCTTATTATTATGTTTAGAAATATTCTTGCCCAAGAACTAGGCAATTAGCAAAATGCAAATTATAGAAATCACTGCAATGAAATTAGGGTTATTGTATAGGGTGGAAGCTGCCTGGTCAACTGTGATGAATTGAAGTGCCTATCCCAGTTGTCAATGACTAAATGGTGAACTCACAAAATCCTCCTGACTTCCTTCAGTTGACTTCTTTTGTGGTGGTTAAAATGGAAGGGCTAAGAATTAAATTGAAGGGCACACAAGCATGTGAATTGTAGTGCCTCCTCTACAGGTGGTTTGTTTAAGCCACTGACCTTGACTCTCCCCTTTGCAACCTTCAGGATATTGGCAACCTTCCTGTTCCCATTATCACCACTCCAACCAGTATGGTTGCCGTGGCTCTGGTTGTTATTGTTACTGCTCCTGCCCTCATCCCTGTCAATGCTCCCAGGAGGCAGAGTAGCTTCTCAGAGGAAGGAGGGAAAAGAGAACCCTGTCCAAGAGAGCATTTCATTCAGTGGTCCAAGGTCCTTCAGAAAGACAGAACAATGGATCTGGGAAGCAGGCAGGCAGCAATTATTATATCCCAAGTCACATAGGTAGTGAGTGGCAGAGCCAAGATTCAAACCCAGATTTACTTATTCACAAATCCAGAATTTCTTCCCCTAAACAGCTTTGTTGTAAGGAGGAAGAAAAAGAGACCAGGGTGAGAACTCTATGTGGTAAACCAGCTGAGCATTGAGGATTCTAGTTACTTGGGTGGCTCTCCCAGTTCCATTTTCATGCTCCACTGTATTGTTTGTGACACTAGGGAAAGTCACATATAGTACCTTATTCTTCTATTGTTGGAAGTCTTAAGGTACAGTATACACCAAAGGTATTGTTTGAACTGTGATGATGCCGTAATGAGGTCAGCAATGGTTGTATCCTTGATAGCATCTTCTGAGCCCTTCCCTAACTCTTAAAGAGCCCTATACTGAGGCCAAAAGAGCCTCCCCACCCTCCACTAGGCCAAAGCTATTCCTCTGCTCCTCAGAGCTGCCATGGGGACCTATTGAGCCAGGTGGAGGATCCTAGGAGGCAACCCAGTTAGTAATCTATTGAGTTTTGTGTCCATGCACTCCACCAACATCCAGTTTATAACCATAGCCACCTGATTTAGTTGTAAGTAATCATCATAAGGGTGATGATGTTAAGTAATGATTATAAGTAATTACATGAAATTCTGGGGGAAAAGATGCTCAGAACTTTGGCTCTCACCCCACCCCCAACCACCTTTCACATGGTATATTAGATTCCACCTATCTATTTATTACTTTATTATTAGTCCCAAGAAGGGCTCATCTTCTTAGAACTGGAATTTGATTCATTTTAATATGTGCCAATCACTGCCATTTCGATTTTAATGAGTTGTAGTTATTTTGTACCTATGCCCTGGGGTTGTTATAATCTTAATGATGAATATTATTCTATAAAACTTTTAAAAATCAGCAAACATAAGGTTGAGAAATAAATCATCTTAGGATTCTTATTCTAGTCTCTCTCAAGCCACTTCAAAACATAAGGTTTAAAACCAAGATTGTGTCTGTCTTCCCTGACCGAAGATTTCATCAATGTAACTCCCAATGTGGACATTCCCTCCCCTCATACAGATTAACAACTCATTTGTAAGGTATAAGGTTTAGAGAGTTGCCAGGGGAGGATTGGGAAACTAAGTCACACACAAGCAAACATCAAAGGCAAAACTTGGACCCAACTCTTCTTGATTCAAAGAAGGCCTCCTAACAAACTGTCTCTTAAGACAGGAACTGAGGGGCAGCTAGGTGGTGCAGTGGATAGAGCACCGGCCATGGAGTCAGGAGTACCTGAGTTCAAATCTGGCCTCAGACACTTAACACTTACTAGCTGTGTGACCCTGGGCAAGTCACTTAACCCCAATTGCCTCACTAAAAAAAAAAAAGGAGGGAAAATAAGCTCCTATTTTAAATAGTCTAATTCACTCAACTAAAATCAGGCACTAATTACACAGGAATTCAAATTAGTGGTGTTATCTTAGTCTCTGTGTAATATAGGGTGTGCTTGTTGAGAGGTTATGTAAACATACAGGTATACAGCCTATATGTCAACCTCTGTTTTGAGTGCCTAGGACCAGAGGAACCAATGCTGCTTTGGGTGGTTTTTGTTTTTTGTTTTTTAATAACACTTCCCCCATCCCCTAACTCTCCCCTACACACACACACACACACACACACACACTTAGGATAATGGCTCATGCTGACAACTCCATTTGGGGGTGCCCTAAATGAATAAGTCAAAAGCAGTTGTGCAGGTTGAAAGCTGCCCTAGTTTCAGTCTCACACTCCATATGTTGCAAGAATCTTTTGTAGCACTGAATTTTTTTTAAAAATACTTAAGGATTTCCCTGTCTTGTGTCTGTTAGTTGCAATTTCCTAACTCTCAACTAATAGACTCCTATTCAGGAAATGCATCTAGGGTCAAGTGGAGATATCTAAAGATATGCATACTCTATATTATTATTATGGTTTGCAAAGTGCATCTGGGTGGGGCAGTGACTACAGCCCATGTTTTGGAATCAGGAACACTTGAATTCAAATCCTGCCTCAGACACTCCCTAGCTGGGTGATCCTGGGCAATTCATTTGAACTTTCTGATCTTTACAAGCTCAAAGAGGAAATGACTTACTCAGAAGTGACTTACTGGGGAGCCACACAGCTCGTATTGTGTTAGAGGTAGTATTTGAACCCACATCTCCTTGGCTCTCAGTCCAGCTCCCACTCAGCTGTCAAAGGGATCACCAGGTCTGACCCCTCTATTCAATGAAGTACAGGGGCTCCCTATTACCTCTAGGATCAAACATAATCCTCTGGCTTTCAGAGTGCTTCATTACCTGGTCCTTTCCTACCTTTCCAGTCTTCTTCTACATGACTCCTCCCACCCTCTACCCCATGTACTCTGTGACTCAGTGACACCCTCCTCCTTGCTGTTCCTCACACAAGATATTCTATCTCCTAACTCTGAGCAATTCCATGCCTGAAACTCTCACCTGCCTCATCTCCCTCTCCTGGCTTCCATACTTCCTCTCTCAGCTAAATTTCTACCTTCTGCACAAAGCTTTCCCCATGTTTAATACCTTCTTTCTGAGATTATCTTCCATTTATATTGTATATGGTTAGTACATAGTTACTTGCATGTTGTCTCTCAGATTAGATTATGACCTTCTTGAGGGCAGAGATTGTTTTTGCCTTTCTTTGTACCCCCAACATTCAGCACAGTGCCTGTCACATAGTGCTTAATAAATAATTGTTGAAAGGATCCATGACGAAAAATCTATATACTATATACTTCCAGAGAGAGAATGGGTGAACTCTAATTGCACATTGAAGCACCTTCTTTATTTTTCTTGTTTGTGTATATGTGTGTGGATTTTTTTGCAACATAACTAATATGGAAATATGCTTTGCACAACTTCATATTTATAATAGATATTATATTTCTTGCCTTCTTAAGGGGTAAGGTGGGTGTGCACAGGAGGGAGAGAATTTGGAACTCAAAATTTTTTTAAATAAATGTTAAAAATGTTAATGTAATTATGAAATATTTAACAAAAATAAAATATGTTTTTAAAAAACAAATGCTTGGGGCAGCTAGATGGTGCAGTGGATAAAGCACTGGCCCTGGAGTCAGGAGTACTTGAGTTCAAATCCCGCCTCAGACACTTAACACTTAATAGCTGTGTGACCCTGGACAAGTCACTTAACCCCAATTGCCTCACTAAAACAAAACAAAACAAATGCTTGTTGACTTTACTTGACTTTCTCCACTGGGTCACACAAGAAGATATATAGTGAAGAAAGGGTATGCTAGGCTTCAGACAGGCTCTGAGGAACCTTCCCTACAGTGGGTCAAAGTTAGCTTCATTTACAGCTAAGCTTTTGGAAGTAGAGGCAGAACTAATACTTTTTAGAAGCTAGAATATTTATTGGAACAAATGCCTGAGCCCCCCCAGGAAATGGTGGACACTATAATCTAGCAGCGTCTGAGCCTGGATGAGTCACAGGCTTTCAGGGAACAGAACACATTTACCTTTAATCAGTGAAGGCTCAGCTCACAGAACACCTTGTGAACTGAGCACAGGACCAGGAATCACTTACTGTGAATGCAGGTCTTTGCTCGCTAACTTTCTGCCTAAGGCTATATTTGTATGAAACCAACCCAGTTGACTGAAAGGGGGAAAATCAGCCAATCCACCAGGACGTTTTTATTTACTGGAAAGATTTGCCATGTAGTAGAAAGAGCACTGGATTTAGAGTCAGAATTCTGGGCCTCATTTTCCTTATCAATAGAATGAAAGGACTAAACTAGATCATCCCCAAGGTCCCTATTAGCTCTAGCTCCTATGAACTCTAAGTAAAATGGGTTGTTATTGTTGTTGTGTCTGACTTTTTGTGCCTCCATTTGGGATTTTCTTGGCAAAGATACTGGAGTGGTTTGCCATTTCCTTGTCCAACACATTTTACAGATGATGAAACTTGAGGATTGACTTACTAGCTCTGTGATCTTGGACAAGGCCCTTGGTCAACTCAGAAGTCACAGGCATAGATGCTGGGGAATATTCATGACCAAAAGACCTCAGGATCTGCATCAAACATCTGACTTCTAAACCAGTCAGAGCAGGTGTCCCCGACTAGCAGATTAGGGATCCACCGGTAGGTTTCAAAGACTGCCCAGGTACCTTTCCAATCAGGTTGCCATGCCCAGCTTCATCACCCTTATCTCCATGGTTTGCCAGGATTGTTGATGGGCAGGAAAAAGTCATCTCCCCTACTTCACTATCATCACTTCCATTCTTCTAGCTTCCCCTGGCCATCTCAAGGCTTCCAGTCAGTGAAAAACAGCACTTCTTCTTAAAAAAAAGGGGGGGGGGGATCAAATCCCCAAGCAGTTACAAAGGGGAAAAAAACTTTTTAAAAAGTGACTTTAAAAGAGAAGTGAGGAACCTAGATTTGCAGACTTTTCCAGTTGATTTCAAAAAGAATGAAATCTATTCATTTAGGTGTCATTGGCCAAGGACTCTTGAATCTTTCCATTTCTGTTTTCAATCAGCAGAAACTATGGGTCTTGCCTATGGGAAATAACTGATTTGGCTTCTGGTATAATTGTACATATGTACATGTTGTAACCCAAGTTCCACTTCCCCAAACCCACCCAGCTTCACTTAGTGCTTCACTGGGACAGAGACTGTTTTGAACTCTTATCTTTGTCTTTTCAGCACCTAATACACAGTTGACACTTAAATGAACTGTTGAATGATTTTGCTGTTGACCTTTTCAAGGTGCTTTCACAGCTATTCTCTCATTGAGTTACCTCCATGGCAGGTGCTACTATGCCCATTTTACAGATGATAAGACTGAGAGCCAGGGAAGTTAAGTGACCTGCCCAAGGTTCTACCAGATAAGCAGAGGCAGAATTGAGGCTTGAACCCAGGTTTCCTGCCTTGAAAACCAGAGATCTTTGACTTTAATTAGAAGCTGCTAGGTGGTATAGTGGATAGAGCACTAGACCTAGAATGATGAAAACCCAAGTTCAAAACCAGTCTCAGACACTTCTTAGCTGTTGTGACCCAGGGCAAGTTGCTTAACATCCATTTGTCTGGATTTCCTCAACTGTAATATTGGATAACAACAGGACTGACTTACTTCCCAGGGTTTTGGTAAGAATAAAATGAGTTAATACCTATAAAGAGCTTTGTAAACTTTAAGGTGCTATATACTTATGAGCTGTTATTATTAGTTAAAAGATGGGTAGCTGAGGGAGGGATCTGAGTTCGAAGTCTTTTTCCCATTCCCTGAATCCCTCAATTCAGAATGGCAAACCTAGCATAGTACCATTCTCTTACATCATATTCTGTGTTCCCAGAGTGTCTCCCTCCAAGTTCTATGCAGTCAATTAACAGGTGGGATATAGAGGAGGGAGGGAGGGAGGGAGGGAGAGAGAGAGCAAGCATAGGTCTTAGAATGAAAGACTCAGAAGATTTAGGTTTGAGGATTGGCTTACTAGCTCTGTGATCCTGGGCAAGGCCCTTTGACCCATCTAAAACACCCTTTGCTTGGCTATAAAATGGAAAATTTGTTCTAAATTAATGGTGTCAGATTCAAATTGAAATGGGGGCTAATAGACTATTAATAGAAATGGCCACTAAACCATACATAAGGATCCCTGCAGTTTGCATATACATTTAGAAAACCACATATTTATAGATTTCTTTTTCACTAATACATTAACACATTAAAATTGGATAGGATTTTAATCCGGTTCAGGTCCCTCTCAGTAGTGTTGTGGACCACATGCATCCTACAGGTTATGTGCTTGACATCTCTGTTCTAAATGATGTCTAAGGCCCTTTATATGTCAAAGTCCTAAACAACCTTTTAGAATACAACCTGCCCATAAGTTAGAGATTGCCTACAATGATGATGAGTCAGCCCATTGCTACCAGCAAAGAATAGGAATCTATTAAAAAAAACACTTTTTATCTGCCCATCAGAGTGGGGAGAAAGGGTTACAGACATTTATTTATACTCTTGCTCTTGTCCAGGGCTACTCTGTAGGGGCCCTGCCCCTGAGCACAATTTCAACTGTGCAGCTCTGAAAGGTTTTTGGCTAGGGTCAGGAGAAGTGCTCAATGACTTCTAAAGATACCCACCCTCATCTTTGTGACTGTATGATAAGGTTACCACTTTGAAGGACCTTAGCTTCTGAAATTCAGACCTATAGAGGGAAAGATGTGGTCCCACATGCTATATGCTTGTTCACTCCCCATCCTCCCCCCATTTTTTCTTTTTTTCCTTTATCATTTCATTGGGGGGGTATTTGGAAAAAATGAAAGGGGGAGGGAAGAGGAGGAAAAAACTACTTCCAAAAAATGCTGTTCAATAATAATAAAAACTTAGAAATGTAAACATCAAGAGAGTTTTGCCAGAAAACATGCTGAGTTTTCTTTTCTGACATAAGGAATCTGTTGTCATTCGGAGGTTCCTCTCTCTATGCAGCCCACTTCCTGAAAGAGAGGCTCACTGAAAAGAAAAAAAAAGGGATGAGAGAAGGAAAGACAAAGGGACAAATGTGGAAAACCATAACCATTAACATAATTATGAATTACATCCTTTTGCTGGAGAACCTTCTCAATAAGCCATTCTGATCTATGCTTTTGTCTAAAACCTCAAGGTTTGCTAAGTAGACTCTTCTGCCTGGTGTCAATTATGAAGGGCAAAGCATAAAGGAGGAAGTCACCAGGCACAAAGGTCCCTGGTTAGAAAGGATAATTTCATTTCATCAGATTGTGTCATTTGAAAAAATATGGGGATGCTTACCCCAGAACCCCATTATTTTCTCACAAGATGTTGTAGCAGTGATGCTGCACAGGTCCCATCAACCTCGATGTTCCCACATCAGGGAGGAGTTTCTTTGTTCTTACTCGAGTTTACCTCAATTTCACCAGTGTTATGCCCTATAATAGTCTGGCATTAATACAAAAGAAGGACTTAGAAACAGGAGGAATTTTGACACAAAAAATCATTGCCCAGGCTCAGCTACCAGGGCTTAGTATTTTTTTCTTCATAATTGGTGTGTGTTTTTTTAGTAATTAGAATGATTGTAATTGGTTCTCTCTTTTTTGCCCAAAAGGAGAACTTCCTAGTACAGAAAGTAGGAGACCTTCCCTCTATTTCTATTCTTTATTATCATTTTCTCTGGTTCAGTTGAGTGTAACCTGAGAGAAATGCCTTGGCCATTACCTAGAACTTCCCTATCACCCTGTGTTCTGACTCTTGGTGAATTTGCCTTATGTCAGGGGTGGAGCAGGAAATGGATCAAGAGAGTTCCCCATTCAACCTAAAAGTTTATTTGGGATGTAATGAGTTTGCAAGACTGTTGTTGAGTCATGTCCAACTCTTCATGACCCCATTTGGAATTTTCTTGGCAAAGATACTAGAGTGGTTTGGCATTTCCTTCTCCTGCTCATTTTACAGATGAGGAAATTGAGAGAAAAAGGGTTAAGTGACTTGCTTAGGGTCTAAGCTGCTAAGTGTCTAAGGCTGGATTTGAACTCAGGTCCTTCTGAGTCCAAGCTCAGCAATCTATCCACTGTGCCACCTAGCCGCTTTGTATAAGGTACTCTAGTCCTGTAAGGCACCACTAGTCCTATAAGAACTAAAGTCTTTTCACTAAATTTCCCTAAAGAGGCTCTACTGGCCCATTGACACTTCGTTGAGAATCAATCAATCAAAATCACTTGTTAAATGCCTGTTATATGAAAAGACAAAATCCAAAATGGAACAATTCTTGCCTTCAAGGAGCTTACACTATATTTAGAAGATTAGAGACCTCTGAATAGATCTCAGTGACTGGGGATGTACCCAAGATGAAATGATAGAATTGGAATTTCCCCCAAGGAACAAAATTTGTTCAGAGAGTGCCTGTCTGACAAGGAAGGGGTTGCCTTCCTAGAAACTCCAAAGCGTGCTTCTTTTCTGGGGGAATTCAAGGCCTCAGAGGGACTTAGTAGGTTAAAATGGGGAATAACTGGAATGTTATTGTTGTCTTGTCTTGTGGCCTCAAAGTATATTTACTTTCAGGAGAGAAGCCGAACTATAGGGTGGTGCTATGAGTCTGGGGTAAGGACAAAGGCCCTATGGAGGAAGGAAAAATAGTAATTGCTTTAGGTTTATTGTAGACCCTTTTTGTGCCCTTTGTATTTTTATCTGTTCCTTTAATTTTATTTTTTATTTTTTTTATTTTTTGGTGAGGCAATTGGGGTTAAGTGACTTGCCCAGGGTCACACAGCCAGTAAATGGTAAGTGTCTGATGCCGGATTTGAACTCAGGTCCTCCTTACTCCAGGGCCAGTGTTCTATCCACTGCAACACCTAGCTGCCCCTGTTCCTTTAATTTTTAGGCAGTTTCTGTAGAGCAAAATAAAATCTGTCTTCTGCCTCAAAACTGTATCTGATACTGTGAGTTCTTGTACAAGAACTGAGGACCCCTTTCACCTACAACAAGCTACATTCTGGGGGGTGGAGCCAAGATGGTGGAGGAAAGGTGGTAACTTGCCTAAGCTCTCCCCAAGACCCTCCAAATACCTTCAAATAATGCCATCAGACAATTGCTGGAGCAGCAGAACCCACAAAAAGACAGGGTGAAACAATTTTCCAGTCAAAGATAACTTAGGTCAGGAGAGAGTGGAGTGCAGCCCAGCACAGGTCATATGTGCAGCCCCAGCCCCAGCAAACCAGGAGCAGGCCTTAGGAGCCTCTGAATCGGCAGCAGCAGTAATTGCTTCTAGAACTCTTAGCCCACAGATGGTAAGGGGGTTGAACAATTGGCCAGAAGGAGATTATAGGGATTGCTTTGCTAGCACTGAGTCAGGACTCTGTTGTTTTGTCCATACTCCCATCCAGGTCGAAGGCTTGGGTGGTGGTCCCAAACCAGAGAGGAGCACAAGCACACTGAAGCTTGTGGCCACAGTGGAGTAGGACTCTGTTTATAGTTCCAGGGCAGAAAAACAGGCCTTTTGTTGCTTGCAGACCAGAGCACAGGCCAGGAGAGTAGTAAATACACCTCTCCTTAAATCATACTACCTTGGAAGAACTGAAAACTTAAAAATCCCTAGAAGTATCTCTGAAAACACCTGTAAAAACTCCCTGAAGTTTAGGACAGCGCACCCTCCACCCTGGAAGCAGTGCCCCACTTTAACAAAGAGTTAAAAGTCAAGAAATAGGCTGGGAAAATGAACAAATAGAAAAAATTCTGATTATAGAAAGTTTCTATGGTGACAAAAAATCAAAATATACCCTCAGAAGAAGATAACAAAGGCAAAGCTCCTACATCCAAAGCTGCCAAGAAAAATATGAATTGGTCTCAGGCCATAGATGTGCTTAAAAAGCATCTTGAAAATAAAGTAAGAGAGGTAGAGGAAAAATGGAAAGAGAACTGAGAGTGATGCAAGAAAATCATGAAAAAAAAGTCAACAGCTTGGTAAAGGAGACACAAAAAAATACTGAAGAAAATAACACCTTAAAAAATAGACTAGGCCACATGGTAAAAGATGTACAAAAAAACAGTGAGGAAAAGAATGCCTTGAAAAGTTGAATTGGCCAAATGAAAAAGGAGGTACAAAAGTTCTCTGAAGAAAATACCTCCTTAAAAATTAGGATTGAGCAAATGGAAGCTAATGACTTTCTGAGAAATCAAGAAACAATAAAGCAAAACCAAAAGAATGAAAAAATAGAAGGTAATGTGATATATCTCATCGGAAAAACAACTGACCTAAAAAGTAGATCCAGGAGAGATAATTTGAAAATTATTGGACTACCTGAAAGTCATGATCAAAAAAAAAGAACCTAGATATCATCTTCCAAGAAATTGTCAGGGGAAATCTCCCTGATATTCTAGAACCAGAAGGTAAAATAAAAATTGAAAGAAGCCACTGATCACCTCCTGAAAGAGTTCCCAAAATGAAAACTTCCAGGAATGTTATAGCCAAATTCCAGAACTCCCAGGTCAAGGAGAAAATACTGTAGGCAGCCAGAAAGAAATAATTCAAGTATTATGGAGCCATAGACAGGATAACACAAGATTTAACAGCTTCTATATTAAAGAATCAGAGGGCTTGGAACATGATATTCCAGAGGGCAAAGGAACTGGGATTACAATCAAGAATCACCTACCCAGCAAAACTGAGTATAATCCCTCAGGAGGAAAAATGGGAATTTGATGAAAGAGAAGACTTTCAGACATTCTTGATGAAAAGACTTGAGCTGAATAGAAAATTTGACTTTCAAATACAAGACCCTAAAGAAGCATAAAAAGGTAAACAAGAAAAAGAAATCATGAGGGATATTAAAAAGTTAAACTGTTTCCATTCCTACATGAAAAGATGATACTTGTAACTCATAAGAAATTTCTCATTATTAGGGCATCTGGATGGAGTATATTTAGACAGAGGGCACAGGTGCGAGTTGAATATGAAGGGATGATATATTTTAAAAAACAAACTACATTCTGAGATTTCTTACAATAAACTCTGGAGGCAATATAGGCCAAAGAGATGAATGCTCTTTTAGGGTAACCCTAACATCAGACCCCATCTATGTGAGCCCAGACCATGGCCTGGGGACATAAGTTATACTTAAAATGACAGAATCTTAAGTATTGGAAAGAACTTTATGCCAAGAAGTAAAAGCACAGTCCCTACCCACAAATTGGTTACAATGTACCTGGATAGACAAGACAGTTATATAAAGTTAAATGATAATAAAAAGGTTTAAGTGCCTGTTAAAACTAAACCAGAAGAGATGGCATAAAGGCAGCACATGACTTCTCACCAAATAAATTATACAGACAATAACTGTAGTAGGAATTCTGAGGAGCACTTGAAGCAGGGAAGATGTAACAGAGCAGCTAGAATTTGAGCTGAGCTTTGAAGGATGGCTAGAGGAACAGCATAAGCAAAGACCCTGGGTAAGAAAACACAAGGCGATCAGAGCAGACAGGGGCCTGAACCTTTAGACCCTAACTTCTTAAACCATGGGTCACAACCTCATATGGGCTTGTGTAACTGTATGCAAGGGTTGTGAAAAATTTAGCAACAGTAAAAGGTTAAGTATACATATTTTATATACCTGTATACCCAGGGTTGCATAAAAATTTCTCAGGCAAAAAGGAGTCTCTAGTGGGAAAAGTTTAAGAAGCCCTGATTTAGACCACAGGGAAACACAGACAGGAAGAGGGAGCAGGGATAGTTGGTACTTTCCACTTGGTGCCCATGATGTTCTTCTCAGGATAAGCCAACACCTGAAATTTCATCATGTTATTTAACTCAAATTTGGATTCTCCATACCTCCTCAGCAACCTCAGCCTCCTCTCTACTCTGGTTGGAGGGTTGGAAGGTAGAGCACTGAACTCCTCCCAGAGCTTCCCTTGATGGAGGGCAGGATCTAGACTTTGCAGCTCATTCCCCACCTTCCATCTGCAGCTCTGCTTAGTTTGAATTCCAAGGTACATGACACCCCCTTGCTTGGTGCCACCCTAGTGCCCCTCCTTCCAGCTTGCTTTTATCTATTGTCTTCCCTCATTAGATTATAAGCTCCTTGAGGGCCAGGACTGTCTTTTTCTTATTTGTGCCCCTAGTGCTTAGCAGTCACCAGCACATAGTAGGTATTTAATAAATGCTTACTGAATTTATTCCAAGGAAAGACACCCAGGACTTCCTTTCTTTCAGGGGTGGTAATTAACCATGAGTTACTTAAAACCTGGCTTCAGTAATGAAGAACCATGGGTAGTATAGGTTGGCCAATGTCATTCTGCAGCAATAACGTGAAGTAAAAGAAAAGGATCTCTAATTAAGTGGTGGGGGACTGAGAGGGGAGTAAGTTTCTTTCCTTACATGTGAATTTTCTATGACCCTTAGTAGCATCCTTTGCTTCAAGGGGAGAGCCAAGTGTTTGCTTTACCTTTCTGTGTATGTTTCCAAGGGAATAGCCATGGCAGCATCATTTATCCCATCTGGAAGCTAGCAGCATGGAGATCAGGGCCAAGAAGAAACCAGGGAAATCCTCAAGTGATGAAATGAGGACTCTCAGACTCAATTGCTGTCTGCATGTCTGCAATTTCTTTTTTTTTTTCTTTCTTTTTTTTTTCAGTGAGGCAATTGGAGTTAAGTGACTTGCCCAGGGTCATACAGCTAGTAAGTGTTAAGTGTCTGAGGCCGGATTTGAACTCAGGTACTCCTGACTCCAGGGCCGGTGCTCTATCCACTTTGCCACCTAGCTGCCCCATGTCTGCAATTTCTAACAGATGCCTTCCCCTCCCCACTGAGGATATGCTTCCACCAAAGGCATTTACACTAACAAAAGCATGGTTAAGGAATAATGAATAAACCAGTTTGGCTACAGTGGAGAGTTTGTGTTGAAAATAGTAGGAAAGATAAGTTGGGGACGGATTGTCCAGGGAATCATTTATTCTCCCAATCACCAAAAGGTCAGAACTACCTTCGACTCTTCTTTCTAATTGCATCCCTGTCATCCAATTCATCACAGTCCTATGGAGATGATTCTTCCTTTACATAGATTATCCTTTCTTTCTAATGTCATTTATGTTCATTTGAAATATCATTTTCATTCATTTTTTTCTTGGGCATTTCTACTGCCACCATCCTAGACCAGGTAGATATTATCTCATGTACAGACTTTTTCCATAGTAGCTTAACTGGCTTCCTCACATCCAGTCCCTCTCTCCTCCAATCCAGACTGCCTACCAAAGCCAGAGGATTTTTCATTAAAATAAATAAACTTTGATTATACTGTTCTACTGTTCAAATACCTTTTCTGGCTCCCTGTTAAGCAACCTAGATACCACCCTTGACTCCTCACTCACATTAAGAGGCAGAGAGATGGTGCTACAATGCATAGAATACTGAGCCTAGAGCCTAGAAGACCAGAGTTTATATCTGTCCATAGTTACTAACTAGCTGTCCCACTCTGGGCAAGTCATTTAACCTTTGTTTGCTTCAGTATCCTCAACTATAAAATGGAGATATTAATAGCAGTCCCTTCATAGAATTGTTGGGAAGATCAAATGAGATAATATTTGCAAAAAGCACTTTGCATGGGGCCTGGCATACAGTAGGCACTATATAAATGCTTCTTCCCTTCCCTTTTTCACTCTTTCTCACTCCGTGCCAAATGCAATCACTTGTCAAGTCCTGTCGATTTTACTTTTGCACCTGTCACAGACTCCCTTCTCTCCCCCAACACAGCCCCTACCTGTGTGCAGATATACTCATCACCAGGTGCACACCACAATAGTCTGCTGGTTGGTCTCTGTGCCTCAAGTCTCTCCCTTCACTAGTCCCTCCCCAACTCAGCTGTCAAAATGAGCATCCTAAAGCATAAATCTGACCGCATCACCCCACTATTCAATCAATTTCAGTGCCTTCCCTTCACTTCCAGGATCAAAACCAAAATCCTCAGTTTGCCTTTTAAAACCCTTCATAACCTAATCCTTTGCTACCTTTCCATTATTGCTACACATTATTCCACCCCTTCCACTCATCCCTATCAATTACCCTGTGATCCAATGACACTGGCTTCCTGGCTGTTCCTCACACAAAACACTTCAGCTCTTGACTCCAAGGCATTTTCACTGGGTATTCCCAGTGCCTGGAATTCTCTCCCTCCTGACTTCCTTCAAGTTTCAAGTAAAGTCCCATCTTCTACAAGAAACCTTTCCTAGTCTTCCTTAATCTTAGTGCTTTTCCTCTGAGATTACCTCCAATTTATCCTGTATATCTTGTTTGTACATAGTTGTTTACATGTTGTCTCCCCTATAGACTGTGACTACCTTGAGGGTAGGGACTGGTTGGGTTGTTTTTTTGGGGGGAGGGGGGTTGCCTTTCTTTGTTTTCTCAGTGCTTAGCATAGTTCTTGGCACATAGTAGGTGCTTAATAAATTCTTGTTGACTTGACATGTTGAGTTATCCAGGATCAAAGATCCATCATAAACTAGCTCCTACTTTTTCAATTTAGTGGTAGACAAATTCACCACTCTGACTAATTACCACTGCTCCATGAGAATGCCTTACATAGTCCAACCTCCACACCACTCTTAAAATGCCCCCCTCAAATCTACCTGTATAAATCTGACCTATCCTTCACATCCCAGTTAAAGTTCCATTTCCTCAGCAAAGCCCATTTTGTCCACAATGATAATTTTATCCTCTGAATTCCTATAACACTTATATATTATACTACTCATTTTTCCTTCCTTCTATAGCCAGTATCTACTTAGCACACTACCTGGCATATAGTAAATGTTTAATAAATGCTGGTTTGTTGTTGATTGACTCACTGGAAACAGCATCACATTCTGCTGCTTCTCTTCCCACACACTCTGCCCAGAAGACAGGTTCCACCCACTTATTTTCACCTGCTGGGCCCAGATTAGCCACATTAAGATTGACTCCAGTGGACCTAAAGGCAGAGAAGATATCTCTATTCAAACATCCTCCTTGGCATTGGACACTTAAATCTCTTTGCTTTCATCCTATTCCCCTTAGCTCATGCAG
The DNA here is from genome assembly GCF_019393635.1 of Dromiciops gliroides. Taxonomy (NCBI): domain Eukaryota; kingdom Metazoa; phylum Chordata; class Mammalia; order Microbiotheria; family Microbiotheriidae; genus Dromiciops; species Dromiciops gliroides. Next base: position 484,328,003 of record NC_057863.1, on the reverse strand, counting down.
TTTCTCTGATTCCTTCCTGTTGCCTCGAGCTTTCATTTCCCCTCATGGTTCTGTCCTCCAGTTTGTTCTCTGACCTGATTTTGTTGCTGATGCCACATGGTGCTAATCAAAGGCTCAGACTAGTTTATTCCTATCAGGCCAAGGGGCAAAGCTTTGCAGGTGTGGTGGATCCTAATGGTAGAAAGAGTACAGGGCTAACCCTACTGGAGAACCAACCAGGTCTTAAGTCTTTAAAGTCCTGTCCTGCTTTCATGTTGACAAAAAGAAAGGGGATTTAAGCAAATTCAGCATCTTATAGAGTAGCTATAGGAGGGAACAAACCTGGTTTTTGGTTTTCCAAAATTTTCCTCCAGAGTTCTGCCATTTTTCCCCAAAGAATATTTATAAGGAAATTCAGGATTTGGGTGAAAGGTTTTTGGAATTTGGGGGGTTATAACTGCTTTTCTCTTGCCATCTCTTTTCAGTAGTCTGCCTGACATTAGGGTCTAATATAGCAGATGTCATGGGCATGTGTCTACTGAAAGGAGAGATTAATGTCTAATTAGCAGCATACAAGAGTATGAGCCCAATGTAGCTTCCAACCTTCGAGATTAACCCTAATATATAATTGCTCAGGTTGTGAAAAGACTCTCCAAGGGTCCCAATGGCTCAGTCTCAGTTGTAGTCCATCATTGTTGCTAGATATGTAGATTTTTAACTTATTTGTACAACCTTGCCCCAAACAACTTCCTAGACTTATTACATATTTTTACTACTCTCCTCCTACTCCACAGTTCAACCAAACATTTAATCTCCCATATTTTTGAAGGCTTTACCCCATTGCCTAAAATGAACTCCCTCTTCAACTCTGCCTCTAAGAATTCCCTAGCCTCCTGAAGCTCAGTTGAAACACCACCTCCTCTAGGAAACTTATCCTAGAGCTTCACCCCAAACTGACGCAATTATCCAAATTTGAAATAACTTTGAACATACTTTATAGGGAGGCCCTAGGAGCAGGAAGGCTCAAGTCTACCTCTAATATATATAGACTTTATGACCCTTGGCAAGGTATAGAAACTCAGTGCTAAAGGGGTTATTCAACTTTTTTGTGTCATGGACCCCTTTGGCAGATAGGTGGAACCTACAGACCCTTTCTCAAAATAATGTTTTCAAGTGCATACAATATATAGGATTATAAAAGAAACCAATTATATTGAAATAGTTATTAAAAATATAATCACATAGAGGTTAAAAACTCCCACTGTAAGGTTATAAATTGCAGAGAAGGTGTCAAATTGCAACATTATAGGGAATTTTCTCATCCCTGAGTTCTTTACACAATGAAATTAAACACCCAGTCCCTCTCCCTATACTTTATATGTGTACATGATGTGTATTCTGTAATAGAATATTAACTCCTTGAGGGCAGAGATGGTTAGGGTTTTGTGTTTGCATCTCCAGTTCCGAGCACAGTGCATGGTACATAATTGTTGTTTAATCAATGCTGTAGAGAAGTCCATGCAGTGGGGACTGCATCAGGAAGAACCAGCTGCAGGTGCTCATAAGGATGGGCCTTTCATTGGCCAGTCCCCCATTACACTTGATTTATTGATTCTTCACTAGATTGGCTTTGAGGAGCAATTGACAGAACCGATAATAATTCATTTTCCTATTCCTCCTACATTTCCCCTACTGGGGGTAGAAAGAAGCACCCTCTACTATTCATCTGCCGGTTATTTGGCTGTTGCTGCTTTTAGAAAATGAAGTAAAGCATATCCCAGTCTGATGATGTATAAATTCTGCACTTTGTAAGTCGGGGAGCTCAGGCAAACCTAAATTCAACACTGCTCTCCGCCCTCCACCCCCAACCTCCAAAGCAGAGGAGTTTCCCTCTACTCCTTGCATATCCCCTGCTTGGAGTCTCTGAGCTGGCTGGGTGCCAGCCATGCTGTCTCAGACAATCCCCTAGGTGATGCATCCATACAGAAGCTAGGGAAAGCCCACGGCAACAAAATGGTGTAGTAAGGGCTCCAGAGATGGCAGAAGTAAGAAGTTAGCTAGAGAAAAATCACTCAAATTCAGGATGCAGATTGAGATATGTTTTTCTGGACGCAGCCACTTTAGGAATTTATTTGGCTTAATTGTACATATTGGTCACATTTGTATTTTTTTCTCCCCCCCCCCAAATGGGAAATACAGGAAAGGTGGGAGGTAGAGAAAAATAGATTTTTTTGTTCACTGAAAAAAATAGAATTTTATTTAAGAAAAAAAGAAAGTCACCCAAGCAACAAATCCCCCTAGTTCCTCCCTTATTATCTCTTCCAGTCCCTTTTACTTCATATCCTTCCATATTCCCTTCTGTAGCCACATAATAACAGTTAAGAATGCTTTAAGGTTTGTCAAACATCTCACATTAGTTACCTCACTTGATTCTCACAAGAGCCCTGTGAGGCAGATGCTATTATTATTTTTATTTTATAGATGAAGAAACTGAAACAAAGCAGTGAGTTGTCCAAGGTCACATAGCTATCATCCCAGTTAGGAAATGAACTGATTCCACTGGAACTCTACCTACTCTACCACCTAGTTTCCCCACTAGTATAGCTTGCCCCCATGTATAGTAAACATAGGTGCAAAATTAAAAACATGCCCACAGACACACAGATACACACACACAATTTTCTATTCTCAAATCCTGCCTGTTGAATATCACCAATCAATCAGATATCCCCATGGCATTTCCAACTCAACATGTCCAACAAAGAACCCATTATCTTCCCCTCAAACCCACCCAATCTCCAGATTTCCCATTATTCTATCTTCTACCTACCCTGCCTTTGAAAAGATTGTCCTCTTGTCTGGAATGCAATCCCTCCTCACCTCAGTATTTTAACATACCTACCTTCTTTCAAGGCTCAGCTTATGTGACACCTCATCCTCCAACCCTTTCCAGTTCCCTTATTTGTTAGTGATCTCTCACTAAGAGAAGGGGAGAGGAAGGGAGGGAGGGAGGAAGAGATACCTGGGTAAAAACAAAATCATTTCATGGTTATATTTTATAAAGAGAGCTAGCACTGATTTCAGCCCTCACGGACTATTCCACTAACATTAATAGACCCCTGAGACATACACAGATCCATTTCCTCTCCCAGCTGTGCCCAAAGGTCCTTTTGTAAACTATCCCTCAGGGAAGCCTGTGCCATTCAAACAAACACTCTTCTCTTCTCCTATAGATGCCTTCATCAACATAGAGACCCTGGTTTGCAGAGGAAGGTGTTAGTGACGCAAGATGATGTCAGTCTCTGTACAACATTATTTTAATTATCATGGAAATGGAAGCTATGGGACTCAAGGCCAGGAGCACCACCATACAGAGTGCCTTATACAAGTATAAGCCGCCATAGATGTTTGTTGAATTGAATTGAATTGAATTGAATTGAACTGAAGCCAAGGCAATATGTAAAGCCTTCCTAAGTCTCCCAGAGATACGCTTCTGTAGTATGGGGCCCAGGTGCCATACAGCAGCAGTGAGACCTAGCCATGTGTGAAATGATCCACTTCATTAATACTTTATTAATCAATTTTTCCCCATCATAAGCACTGGGCAAACAGGACTAAGGGCTTTAAGAGGATGGAGGAGAAAGAAACAGCTTTAACCCATTAAAAAAAATTACATCTGCCTCCATCGAGGGTTAATCCTGATGTGGTCAGGATTATTTGTATCCCAGATCTCTTACCACCTACTGAGTTTTCTTCTCCTTCTTTAGGTTAAATCCATGGATCTGGCTTCATGTGGCTTTCATTTCTGTTTCATTTGTTATTTAACCCAGCAAGGTTGTTCCTAAAAGGACAAAAATCCCAGCAGATGTATTCATTCTAGAATGATTCCTAGACATACACCAGTCAGCTCATTAGCCCAAGGTAACCACAGGGGTTTTTTGGTTGTGGTTTTTTTTTAGTTGGAAGCACAAAGCAGGATCAGCCTAGTCTTACTTACAGAAGGGCTATTTTACAATGGTCACAGCACTTACCCTCACAGAGAAGGGCCGTGATTTGTTAACAGGTATATTTTGGGGGGTGTTTGTTTTCTGTTTTGTTTTATTTTGAACAAGGAGAACACTAAGAAGGCAAGAAAATTCTTAGATCAGTAACACCCTGTTCTAAAACCAAAAGGAAAAGTATAGTTGAGCCGGAAAGAACAGCAAAACTATGGTTCGGGACATTGGAATAGTCTTACTTGATTACCCACTTAATGCAGTTCAGATTAGGAAGGGATTAGCCCAGGGGGTCTGGCAGATGGAAATCACTATAATGAAACCCCATGTGGGGATCCAGGGTGAGTGGTAAAGTGACCACCTGTCCCTGTTTCTGAAGGTCTGTGTTGATTAAGAAGCATGAAGTTACTTCTTTGGGGGAGCCTCGTCCAGGAGGCTAGAACAAGCTATGAGCCCCGGCTTGTTTCTCATAGTGGTGCTTCTCAGAGTCCTATTGATGGCAAAAGAACAGGCCCTGTTCTCGGCCGTTCTTTGTATCCTCGGCTCTTAGCCCAATGTCTAGAATAAAGTAGGTCCTTATTAAATGTACCTTGACTTCTAAACTTGTCCTTGCATTCCTTAGGCTATTTGGGTCCTTCTCAAGCTATTTTCTGCCCCGCCCCATCCCTTCCTGTTCTCTGTACAATGAGTTGAGTGACTTTGAGATTTTTCATGCTGTTCTAAGAATCCTTAGTGAAAAGAGTAGGGAACGGGGCAGCTAGGTGGCGCAGTGGATGGAGCACCGGCCCTGGAGTCAGGAGTATCTGAGTTCAAATCCGGCCTCAGACACATAACACACACTTACTAGCTGTGTGACCCTGGGCAAGTCACTTAACCCCAATTGCCTCACTAAAAAAAAAAAGAGTAGGGAAGGTATTAATTATTGTGATATAAATTCCAATTTCTAGGCAGTTTCCTGAGTCAGTCTCAAACAACCCTGCGAAGTAAGCAGAGCAAGTACTTATTTTGCTTGGTTCGAGTTCATGCCCAAGCAACAAAGACCTCCATCCTTCCCTCTTCCTTCTAGTTCGTAAAACACAACTGATATTGGACTTGGTTGATGCATAACCCTCATGGGGAAGCATGGGGGAAGAGAAGGATGATTTCTGGTGAGAAAAATCCCTCTTTCATCACAGACAGGCAACTGATAGAATTTATAGTCTTAGAAAGTTTCCTTCATCAACACAGTCATTGGTTTGGGGAGGAAGGCAACCCAGGCTGATGTCAGTCTCTGCACAACATTATTTTAATTGTTATAAAGATGAAGGCTATGGGACTCCAAGCCAGGAGTGCTCCGTATAGAATGCCTTGTACAAGTGTGTGCCACCATAGATGTATGCTGAATTTAACTGAAGCCTGGGGCATTTAGAGGTTAAGTGATCTATCCTAGATCACACTGGAAAATGTACCAAGTAGAATGTGAGTCAAGGTCTTCCTGACTTTTAATGGGGCAGAAGGGAAACTCCTTCCCGACTTCCAAGAGGCACACTGAACCAAGGGGTCAGTTCAGAGAGATTAAAAGATTTGCCCACAGAGGCAGCTAGGTGGCACAGTGGATAGAGCACTGGCCCTGGATTCAGGAGTACCTGAGTTCAAATCCGGCCTCAGACACTTAACACTTACTAGCTGTGTGACCCTGGGCAAGTCACTTAACCCTAATTGCCTCACTAAAAAAAAAAAAAAAAGATTTGCCCACACAATACAAATTGGTTAAGAAAATGAAATCTAAAGGAAAAAATATATTGGTGAATCAATCATAAAGCCACTGCTGAAACTAGTATACTGTGATCTGAGACACTGTGCTCAGGAGGCTTGTTGTGGAATTATACCCTATGAGCTGTAGTTGGTTAGTTTGCCACATGGGAGGAAAAGGGGGCTTTCAATGATTGGAAATATATAAGCTCAGCCTTTGGGGAGGAAAGCAAAGAGGCATGGGAGAAGGGATAGGAAATGAAATCAAAAATAAGAAAAGTATCATATAGTGGCAAGAAGACTGGATTTGGAGTCTAAAGATTAGAATCTTTGGTTCATACTAGATGAATAAAAACAAAACACATAAATTAATTTGGCTGAACTATTAAGAGAGAGAGAGAGAGAGAGAGAGAGAGAGAGAGAGAGATTGAGATCTGCCCATTCTCACACAGCTAAGTGTCAGAACCAGGATTGGAATCTAGGCCTTTTGACTCCAGTCCAGTGCTCTTTCACCCCACTGCTTTTTTTTTTTTTTTTTAGTGAGGCAATTGGGGTTAAGTGACTTGCCCAGGGTCACACAGCTAGTAAGTGTTAAGTGTCTGAGGTCGGATTTGAACTCAGGTACTCCTGACTCCAAGGCTGGTGCTCTATCCACTGCGCCATCTAGCTGCCCCCACCCCACTGCTTTTTAGTTCTGAACTTTCATTGTTGGGAGTTCTTCCTCCACTCTAGCTGATTATAACCCTTTCATACCTTGGCAAAGGGTTTCCTCCCCTTCCCTAAAGGTCAGACAGATCCATCTCCAGAAAGGAGGAGGACCTTCTTTCATTTAGCTTCCCTTTGCAATATAGGGACTGCTTGGTTTGGACTCTTGCCTATGGCTAGTATTGTTCTTTGACTCTAAAAAAAGACAGATTGAAATCTGTGCCAATCTGGACCTTCTTTCAACTCAGCTCTCCTTTTCCAAAGAATTGGGGTCACTTTTGGTCCCATTCCTTTTAGTAGCGAGGGGCGTCAGGCTTGGCTTCTCTGTTCTCTCAGAAAGACCTTGGGCAAACCTTGAGCACACAGAAAGAATGGTACCATAAATAACATAATCAATAATAAATAAGCTTTTTAGATTTTTTTGTGCTTCAAGTTCCTTTTCTGTCCAGCAAGGTAATAATGCTGATCTCACACGGATGTTTTTAGGAACCATTTGATTCCAGACTGGAAAGCATTTTGCAAAGCACAAAATGTATAGAGATCATCACTATTCAAACCAATCCCAGTTGTCTAGCTTGATGACCACAGCCCTATCATCTGTGGATGAAACTGGTCCTTTCCCCATGGACAGCTACATTTTCCTACTTCTCCTCCCACCTCTTCTGCTCTCTGGGAGCTAACAGCAGAAAGGATCAAAACTTTACAGCTGAAAAAAATATCTAGTCATTTGCTTTCTCTGCAGACAGTTGCCAGCCTATTCCAAATGACGTGCCAACAGCATTGCTGAGAAAAAGCTAAAGCAGAGCCCTGCCAATGGAGATCCATGAAGCCCCCTTGGCACACAGACTATACTGCAGAGAATGGGGGCCCCCTGAAGTTCCTGGATCACCACCAGTTTCCCTCCACAGATGCTTAGGAGAGGGTTATTTAAAACGTGAATGGGTTTACCTTCTCCCAGCAGCACAGAAAGACAAAGAGAATTAACCCTAGCAGGCCCTTCTTTGATTATCCCTTAGCTTCTGATTCTAAATACTCACCCTTGCTGTAAACAATGACTCTTTGGGGAGCTGACATGCCTGGTTCCCCAGAGATATGTAAGCCACAAGGGGTTGTTTGGAGGCTTGAGCATCTGAGTCTAAAGCAATTTCCCTGTATTTTAAGAAAAAATATTTGACTCATAAGAGATTCTTACTCTCTCTGTCTCCCTCTGGAAAGCAACATTACTGCCTGGTGTGATGCTGTCAGGCAGTGGGAGTCTAGGGATAGAGCTTATTCATGATATGATTTACCTAATGCATTAGGTAAGTAATCATTGTATGTGAGTGGTACCTGATGCAACCTGATCTGTTATCAATAGCCTGGATTCCAAGGGTGTGGGGAAGGATAAGTTTTTTATTATTAATAATTTATAGTAAGCATTTCATGTAAGTGCTTCAAACCAACAATATCATTCTTTAATTTCTGTAAGGCACTGCCAAGAAGTTGGGTTTCTGGGTAATCAAAGAAATCTTCCATCTAGTACCTTTATGTGTTCCTCACATTGGCATTTTTCTCCCTCCCAACTTCTGACTCTTAGAATTCCTGGCTTTCTTTAAGACTCAGATCAAGGACCGCCACCTCCAAGGGCCTTTCCTGATCCTCCCATTCCCTGTTACGAGAGCCTTCCTCTCTCAGGTTACCTTCCCTCTATTTGGTATTTCCCTTGTATGGTCTCTGTCTCCACCGTTAGAACATAGGGTCCTTGAGGCAAGAGACTATTTTTGCTTTTGCCTGGCACATAGTAAGTGTTTAATAATTGTTTATTGATTGACTGATAACATTGTCTGAAGGAATGCCCCTAACTAATAATGCATGAAACATTTTATAACTGTAGCATGTATGCTCTGACCTTTTCTCTCAGAGACAGGCTGATTCATCTTCCTCCTTAGAGTTCCAAGGGATAACCCTAAAGAATGAGGCTATCTCTTTTCTATATCATTGGACTGGCTGTGTTCTCTTCATTGTTAAGGGGACTAGAATTTGAAGAGACGGCTTTGACAAATCTAGACAGCATACTAAAAAGCAGAGACATCACCTTGACAACAGAAGTCTGTATAGTCGAAGTTACAGTTTTTCCCGTAGCAATGTGTGGCTAGAAGAGTTGGACTATAAGGAAAGCTGATTGCTGCAAAACTGATGTTTTTGAATCCTGCTGCTAAAGCAGACTTTTGAGAGTCCCTTGGACAACAAGAAGATCAAATTAGTCAATACTTAAAGAAATTAATTCAGACTATTCACTGGAAGGACAAATACTGAAACTGAAGCTTAAATACTTTGACGACATAATGAGAAGACAGTACTCATTGGACAACACCCTGACGTTGGGGGGAAAAGATGATGAAGGAAAAAGTAGAACGGGGCAGCAGAGGATGAGGTGGATAGATAGTGTCATGGAAGCGATGAACATGAGGTTGGACAGACCTCAAGAGACAGTGGAGGGTCACAAAGAGTCAGATATGACTGAACAACAAAGTAACTAGAATCCTAGTTCCATTTAACCACTTAACATCTGCCAAATTTTACACAGGGATATTTATTTCATAAATATGGCAAGAATAAATGTACAGGAATGACTAGGTGGCACAGTGGATAAAGCACTGGTCCTGGATTCAGAAGGACCTGAGTTCAAATCCAGCCTCAGACACTTGACACTTAATAGCTGTGTGATCTTGGGCAAGTCACTTAACCCTCATTGCCCAGGCCCTCCCCCCCCCCCCGAAAAAGAATAACTGTACAAACCTTTTCCCCATACTTTCAGGTCACACTCTCCCATGGGGGAGGCTCAAAACTTGGCTCATTGGTCCCACCACTGCAGAAATTGCATCAGCCAAGCAAACTGATAGGGTCTGTTCATGGGCCAACTCCCCATTACACAAACACCGGATTTTACTTTCCTCTGCTCTAAAGACTCATCATGATATGAGCAATTTGTAAAGAACAGATTAGAGAGATATGAGTAATTTGTGATATAATATATGATATGAGTAATTTGTAAAGAGCATACTAGAGAGTTCTCATTTTTTTTACTTCTCCCTAGAGATGTAGTTTTGTGGAGTTGGAGTTAACTATCATCTGGAAAATGCAATGGATCTGCTTCAATTCTGCTTTTGCCTCAAATTCAATAACACATAGAACCCTGATCTCCAAATACCTTCCATCTACTCTGTATGTATCTTATACTTCCTAGTTATTTACATATTGTCTCTAGCATTAGATTATGAGCTCCTCTAGGGCAAGTACTGTTTTTGGCTTTCTTTGTATGCCCTGTATTTTGTACAGTGACTGGCACATAGAAAGTATATGATAAGTGCTTGTTGACTGACCGATTCATCTTATCTAATAGTGCCTCAAAGGAAACACCACAAGAACTTGTGAAGAAGTTGAGGCAGGGGGTGTGCTGGTAAATGTTTAACAACCAGCTGTCCAAAAATAATGTATGCATAGCACACTTTTAAATTCAACCTGCATTATCAACATTTTCTCCATCACTTTTTTTGTTTAAACGATCAACAAAACAATAAATCAAACCTTGGTTTGTAATGTTTTCTGATTTCCAAGGTTGAAATGCTTACACTAAAAAAACTAACAATTGACTTTCCTTGTATAAGGGCCAAATTTTAATTGGGGAGTGTTAGCTAGGCGGCTCGATGCAATATTGGGGCAAGGAAGGAGACCAACAGCCTTCCTCAAAAACAGAACATGGTTTATTAACAAGAATGCACTTAAAAACACAAGCAAGATAAATAGAATTAAGGGAAAGGAAAAAAATGGGGAAAGGGAAACGATACAACCTGAATAACACCACCGCCCAGGGATCAGCTGAGAACACATGGCTGCGTCCTGTTGCTTTCCAGCTTCAAGCTAGAATGGCAAAACTCCTCCCTTCTCCTTCCTAGCAGACCCCAGGCTGACCACACACAGCTCCAAGCCAATTGGCTGGCAGCCCTGACTGTCACATGACTGCCCTCACTGGGCTTCCAGTCATTATAATTTTGCCAGGCCCACAGTGACAGCTACAACCAGTGAGTGGAGCACCTTGCCCCTGTGAAGGCATGGTGCCTGAGCCCCAGGCCAGTGGGCGTGCCAGGGTTTTTTTAATTCTAGCCAAAAGATGGGGTCATTAAAACCTCAAATAACAATTAATTCTTTACATTCCCCCCTTTGTTTCATCAAGAAACACGGGGTGTTTCCTTGATAGAACAATAAATAATAAACAATAAATTTAAAAAAGAATATCATAACCTATGCTAACAAACAATATACTAATAACAATATAGGTAAGGGAAAATACATATTACAGATGATGTATATAGTAACAGAAGGAAAAAAAAAACAAAAATGTTCATTTAGAGTCCTTGGAATCTTGTCTTCAAAGGAGGGTTTAGATGTCGTCAAGGGATCTGGATTCTGGTTTGGACTCTGGTTTCTGGTTGTCTCTTTAGATGTTGAATTTTAGCCAAAAGATGGGGTCATTAAAACCTCAAATAACAATTAATTCTTTACATTTGGTTCCAGGATACCATTGGCTTGGGAAACAAATAATTCACCTTCCCCTCTCCCCCAACACCCACTGGTAAATACTGTCTATGCTTTTGCAGAGGTTACTGGTAGACTTGGGGAAAGAAGAGTGTTATGTAAATAAGACCAGGCAATGAGGAAAGGGGAAGAGGGAGTAGCTAGGGCTAGGGAAAAGGCCCAAAGTGATAGAGAGCAATAAAAGAGAGAAGAAAAAGGAATTCAAGAAAGAGGATGAAATTAAGGGAGTAAAAAGAGAAAGGTAGGGAAATCCTATTTGCCACATTGGGAACCCAGGAAACCCATTTACCATAGGGATGTCTTGGGGATCCCACTGCAGAATAAATCCCAGGATTCTTTCTTCTTCTTTTTATTTATCTATTGATTGATTGATTTTTGTTTTATTTTATTTGTTTCTAATTTTATTTTCCAAATTACATGTAAAAACAAATTTTGACATTAATTTTTTAAAACTTTGTGTTACAACTTCTCTTCCTCCCTCCCTCCCCTCCCCCAAGAATTCAAGTAATTCAATATGTTATACCTGAGTAGTAATCCCAGGCTTCTAACACCCTGTTCCTACCCTACTACTAAACAGGAACCAGGTATAACTGTGGTTATACCCAGTCTTAAAATAGTCTTGCAATGCCTGTTTTATATCTCCCCTTCCCCTTCCCCACCCTCAATCACCCCCACCCAAGCTATAGCTGCTTCCTGCTCCTGCCCATGGATACTACTTAAAGCACAGTAGTGAAGAGATAGGAAATGTGAAGAGACTCCAATCAGTGAAACAAATGCTAGCACTAAAAGGAACTATCAGGAATTTTAAAGTGCTAAAATTCCTTGGGAAAAAAAATTTTTTTGCTTTGTTCTCCATACACATCTAATCACAGTAAGATTAAGCTAGTTCCTCTCAGACAAACAATTCTTCTCCGAAAGAACAAAGCTAAACCAAGTTGATAGATTTGAATGTTATATGGCCTATCACTTCCTAACAGGGTGTAAACTGAAGGCATCTAAAGCTTCTAAAATAAATTCCCATAAACACAAATTTGGTGTTTTAGATAATCAGCACAAAACCTTCAGCACACTGGAGGTGAATAAACCTTTCTTTTTAAAACTAAACTTTGAAGTTGTTTACAGATAAAAGAACTATCTGGGAGGCAGCACTAAAATGGGATAGAACTATAGTTATATGGCAATAAACTTCTGAAGAGCTCATCAAAATTTAAGAGTACAGTGTTAACAGATTTCTACCACTCAGGCTCACTGAAGTATGTGACAGGACAAAAAAACACTTAACTGAGACTAAAACAGATTCACATCAGAGCCTTAGTAAGATTGTTGAAAATTCTTTTTATCTCTACAGAAAATTAAACTTTTTTCCCATGTATCACCTAAGCACCCAAGAACATCCCCTATGCTATTGTTCTAATCGTGTCTCTGAAAAGCACAATAGAAATCCAATGCAAATGCTTCAGGCTGATTTCAATGTGATGATATAAAAATACTTGAGGGGTGATAAAAAAGGATTATACAGGGAGAAGAGGAAAGGGGAGGCAGAATGGGATAAATCACATCACATGAAGAGGCACAATGACATCATGGAGTGATATCTTCACTTGCCCTTACAGTGAGTTGGGAATGCTTACTGTTATTGGTGGAAACATAAAGTAAAATACATACCACTTCCCTTTTTCATAAACCATTAGAACGCTAGTTCCTTTGGGGCACTATCAGACAATGGCAATCATGTCCATTGGTGCCTCTTCATGTGATGTGACTTATCTCATTCTGTCTCCCCTTTCCTCTTCTCCCTGTATAATCTGTAAGAAGTGACAAAAAGGTTGATTTCAGAAAGGCCTGGAAAGAGTTGCACGAACTGGTGTATGGTGAAGTGAGCAGAACCAGGAGAACGTTGTGCACAAAGACAGCAATATTGTTTGATGAAGAACTGTGAATGACTTGTAAATCCATCTGGCCCTGGATGTTTTTTCTTAGGGAGTTCAATTTCTTTTTCTAAAATGGGCTTATTTAAGCATTCTATTTCTTCTTCTGTTAATCTGGGAAATTTTGGGGGCAAACATTTACCATTTCTTTTAGATTGTCAAAGTTATTAGCAAAATAGCTCCTAATTATTGCTTTGATTCCTTTTTTTGTGAGGCATTTGGGGTTAAGTGACTTGCCCCAGGGTCACACAGCTAGTAAGTGTCAAGTGTCTGAGGCCAGATTTGAACTCAAGTCCTCCTGAACCCAGGGCCAGTGCTCTATCCACTGTACCACCTAGCTGCCCCACTTTAATTCCTTTTCATTGGTGGTGCATTCACCCTTTTAATTTTTGATACTGACAATTTGGTTTTCTTCTTTCTTTTATAAATCAAATTAACCAAAGAGTTATCTATTTTATTGTTTTTTCATAAAACCAGCTCTTAGTTGTATTTATTTTATAGTTTTCCCACTCTAAGTTTTATTAATCTTTCCTTTGATTTTCAGAATTTCTAATTTGGTATTTAAATAGGGGTTTTTAATTCGTTCTTCTTCTAACTTTTTTTAGTTGCATGCCCAATTTATTGATCTCCTCTTTCTCTATTTTATTCATGTAGGCCTTTAGAGATATAAAATTTTCCCTAAGAACTGCTTTGCCTGTGTATGTTGTCTCATTATTGTCATTCTCTTTGATGAAAGTATTGATTGTTTCTATGATTTGTTGTTTGACTCACTCATTCTTTAGGATGAGATTATTTAATTTCCAATTAATTTTTGATCAATCTTTCCACGGCCCTTATAATTTTTGTTGCATCATGATCTGAAAAGGATGCATTTACTATTTCTGCCTTTCTGCATTAGACTGTTAGGTTTTTATGCACTAATACTTGGTCAGTTTTTGTGTCTGTGCACTTCTGGGAAAAATGTATATTCCTTTCTATCCCCATTCAGTTTTCTCCAGAGGTTTGTCATAGTTAATTTTTCTAAAATTCTATTCACCTCCTTAATTTCTTTCTTATTTATTTTGTGGTTGGATTTATTTAGCTCTGAGAGGAGGAGATTAAGGTCCCCCACTAGTGTAGTTTTAGTGTCTATTTCTTCCTGTAACTCACTTAATTTATCTAAGAATTTAGATGCTATACCACTTGGTGCATATATGTTTAATATTAATATTATTTCATTGTCTATGGTACCTTTTAGCAAGATGTAGTTTCCTGCTTTGTCTCTTTTGATTAGATATATTTTTCCTTTTGCTTTGTCTGAGATCAAGAATGCTACCCTTGCTTTTTTTTTTTACATCAGCTAAAGTATAATATATTCTATTCCAGTCTTTTACCTTTACTCTGTGTGCATCTCTCTGCTTCAAATGTGTTTCTTATAAACAACACATTGTAGGATGTTGGTTTTTAATCCACTCTGCTATCTGCTTCCATTTTATGGGAGAGTTCATCCCATTCACATTCATAGTTATGATTATTAACTATATATTTCCCTCCATCCTATTTTTCTTCTTGTTTATACCTTTCTCTCTCCTTTTACCCTTTCCCTTCTTACCAGTGTTTTGCTTCTGACCACCACCTCCCTCAACTTTCCCTTTCTTTTATCAGTGTGCCACCCTTTTCCCCCTTTCCGCTATTACTTCCCTATAGGGTAAGTTAAATTTCTATACCCAACTGAGTGTGTGTGTTATTCCCTCTTTGAGCCAAATCTAATGAGAGTGAGGTTGAAATAATACTCACCCCTCCCTTCTTTCCCTCTAATATAATAGGTCTTTTGTGCCTCTTCATGTGATGTGACTTATCCCATTCTGCCTCCCCTTTCCTCTTCTCCCTATATAATCCTTTTTTATCATCCCTCAAGTATTTTTTATATCATCACATTGAAATCAACTTATACCCACACCCTTTGTCTATGTATACTCCTTCTATCTGCCCTAATAGAGATATAATTCTCAAGAGTTATGAGTATCTTCTTAACATGTAGGGATATAAATATTTTAACCTTATTGAATAACATGTTTTGTTGGGGGCGTTTCTATTTTTACCTTTTTACATTTTTCTTGAGTCTTGTATTTGAAGATTGAATTGTCTGTTCAGTTCTGGACTTTTCATCAGGAAATTTATGTCCTCTATTTCACTGAATGTTCATCTTTTTCCCTGAAAGACTATGTATGATCAGTTTTGCAATCTTGGTCTTGGTCTTGGTTGCAATCCAAGCTCCTTTGCCCTCCAGGATATCATATTCCAACCCCTCCAATCCTTTAAAGCTGCCAGGTCCTTTGTAATCGTGATTGTGGCTCTTTGATATTTAATTTTTTTTCTTTCTGCCTACTTGCAGTATTTTCTCCTTCACCTGATAATTCTGGAACTTGGCTACAACATTCCTTGGAGTTTTCCTTTTGGGGTCTCTTTTAGGAAGTGATACATAGATTCTTTCAATGACTATTTTTTCCTCTGGTTCTAGGACATTGGGGAAGTTCTTCTTGGCAATTTCTTGAAATATGCTGTCCAAGCTCTTTTTTTTATCGTGGCCCTTGAGAAGTCCAATATTTCTTAAATTATCCCTCTTAGGTCTATTTTCCAGGTCTTATATTTTTTCTGATGAGGTATTTTATGTTTTATTCTACTTTTACATTCTTTTGATTCTGATTCACTATTTCCTGATGCCTCATTGAGTCATTAGCTTACATATGTTCAATTCTGATTCTTTTTTTCCTTCTTTTTTTTTCAGGGCAATGAGAGTTAAGTGACTTGCCCAGGGTCACACAGCTATTAATTGTCAAGTGTCTGAGGCTGGATTTGAACTCAGGTCCTCCTGAATCCAGGGCTGGTGCTTTATCCACTGCACCATCAATTCTGATTCTAAAGAAATTTTCCCTAGTGAGATTTTGCACCTCCTTTCCCATTTGACCAATTGTATTTTTAAGGGATTGTTTTCTTTTTTCAAGCTATTAACTCTCTCTTGCATAACTCTTATTTCTTTTCCCAATTTTTCTTCTATCTCTCATATTTGATTAATAAAATCCTTTTTGAGCTCTTCCAAAAGAGCTTTCTGGTCTTGAGACCAATTTCTCTTCCCCTTCACATGTAGGCATTTTGACATTGATGTCCTCTTCTGAGTTTGTGTTTTGGCCTTCTTCTTTGTCACCATAGTAGCTTTCAATGGTGATGATTCTTTTATGTTTCTTACTCATATTTTAGCCTATTTTGTACCTTTTAAAGTTGAGCTCTGCTCCTGGGGTACAGTGGGCACTGTCCCAAGTTTCTTTTGCTTGGGCCCAGGGGTCTGATCACTAACTTTCTGTTCTAAGGCCTTAGCAGCTCAAGGCTTGCTCACTGCACTGGGGTGGCCCAGCCTAGTTACACCTACTGTATAGCAGATACCCCAGCTGGTAGGTTGCCTTCTGCACTGGGGCTGAGGGCCTTACAACTGGCCTGCTGTGCCGCTAGCCTGCTAGCTGAGTCAGTACTGAGTGTCCTCAGCTACTGATCTGTACCATGGCTAATAGTCTTATGCTGGCTTGCCCAGACGCCCTCTGCCCTGAGCTTCACTCTCCTTTTAACCAGGTGAGACAAACCTTCCCTAAAGTCCTTCTAGGTTATCTTAAGCCAGAAGATAGTTTCATTTTTTGTAGGTTCTGTAGCTCCAGAATCCATTTAGAGGCTTAATTTAATGTTGTTTCTGAGGGAAATTTGGGAGAGCTCAGGCAACTTCCTGATTTCACTCTGCCCCCTCCAGCAACCCTTCTGTAATGTATATATATAACCTGCACTAGGAAGTTAAGTAATAATCATAATAATAATAGAGAAATAGCAACTAGCATTTATATAGCACTTCAAGGATTCTTTTACAAATATGATCACATTTTATCCTCAAAACAACCTTGGGAGGTAGGTGCCATTATTTTCCTCATTTTATAATGAAGAAACTGGAATTAAGTGGCTTGTCTAGGGTTATACATCTATTAAGTGCTTGTTCTTAATGAACTGACATTCTCATTAGGGAAGCAAGACTAACATATAATTATAATACTGTAGAAGGCATGCCTCGGGGCTTTTAATTCTCTTCCTCCTTCACCTGGCTGGCACTTGGGCAAAAGTTTACAGGAATAGATTTGAGAAAAACAGTGACTTCTAGGGCAAGGCCAAGCCTTGAGAAGGGGAGGCATTGGCTATAGGACCAGTGCCCAAGTTCTGATCTAAAGGGAGAATTGCAGGAACATGGATGGGCCATGCAGGTTTTGGCTAATGTGCACTGGCAAGGCATTTGGAAGTTAAATGAGCTTTAAGAATAAGCCAGAGGCAGATGCAACTGGAGCTAAAAAGGGATAAGATGGTTTACCCCAAAAAACTCCCAACTGCACTCACAATGAAGAAATTTCTGTTAATTTTGAGTTTGTTCCTTGCTACTGGTTTCAGGTCCAAGGCCTATTTAGGTATTTACCTATTTTCTATACCTGTGCCTATACTCTGAAGCTATTCCAGGCACTAAATGATAATCACAAAAAGAAATAATCAAGCAGGTCTGACAAGTTATTCTCTCACCTCTTCTTGGAAAGAACGGAAGTGTCAAGAATGAGAATGGGAAGAAGAAGAGGCATCAGAGATGAACATAACAAGGGGCCCCATAAAGAAGGTTGGATGACAGATCTTTAACCCCATTGGAAAGGTTAATGTCATACCAATGCCATATTTTGCTTGCAAGAACTCCAAAAGACTGACCATATTTCTTCATTTAACAGTCTGTTTCTATTTACATTTGTCCAGCCTTGTATGTCACTGGACAACGATTTTTTTCTGAGGTAACATAATTTATGTGGTTGATCAGGACCTTTGACTGGGTATGCATCCCTTTAGGTTTTTTTGTCATTATGAAGAACTGCCTTATCTAAAAGTTCCTCAGTCACTAGATGGGGACTTGCACCCCTTCACATTTGTACTTCCACTACACACTAAAATTTCAATACTCCTGGATGCATGCCTCAAGGATATGGAATCACAGGACCTGGAATCAGGTCCCACCTACCCATGCTCATCTGTAAAATGAAAGGGTTGGACTAGATAACTTCTAAGGTCCCTTCCAGCTCTTAATCTGTGATCTTATGAACTATGAAGCTGCTTCAATTCACTGAAGCTAAAAGACCTCCAAGAATTTGTTAGAAAATGGGAATAGAAAAAACAAAAGATACTTCTAGGAATTGTAGAATGGCTCCTAATACATTTGTTGTTGTTCAGTTGTTCTAGCTTTTTGTGACCCCATCTGGGGTTTTCTTGGCAAAGATACTAAAGTGGTTTTGCCATTTCCTTTTGTAGCTCATTTTACAGATGAGGAAACTGAGGCAAATAGCACTAAGGATCAAACATCTAGTAAGTGTCTGAGGCCAGATTTAAACTCAATTCTTTCCGACTCTAGGCCCAGTACTCTATCTCCTGAGCCATCAAGGTACCTTCCTAATACATAGGACAAGATAGTTCAGTTTAGCAAAAATGTGTTATGATGCCTATGATATTCAATGTACCATGCCAAGCACTGAGAATACAAGAATAATAAACAATACAGTCTCTATTCCCAAGAACCTTACAGCCTAACACATACCAAACAAATCTGTTAAACCATCTCTAAGCAGCAAGTTTTGTAGCTCTAAGGAATTTATAATGGTTCATAGGTCAAGAAATCATGGATGTCACAGCAATCATAAGGTCACCACCAGCACCCACTGACAAAAGCTGGGGACACTCCAGGTAGATAAGACTATGTTCCTAAACTCTTACCACCATGAACAATTACTGGGTGATATTCTTGATGTTCAAAGTTTCCTGCCTTAAATAAAGTCATGTGGGGTGTAGGCTCAAAGCCTAGAAATGGTTGAAACCAACCACATATGCACATTAAAAGCAATCCAGAGGAAGACAATGATTTTGCTCCCCAGGGTTAGTTTTGTTCCAAATGCTTCTTCTCATCCCTATTTATAAGCATAGGAAACCAGAAATGTCTTGGCTTTGAGAAAAACTGAACAAGATACTCTAAACCAGAGTTCCTTAACCTTTTTTGTGCATCGAGAATCCCTTTGGAAATATAGTGAAATCTATAGACTCTTCTCAGAATAAATTTTTTTAATTAGATAAAATATATAAGGTTACAAAGGAAACAAATTATATTGAAACATAGTTTTCAAAGTATTAAAAAAATAAGTTTATAAACCCTCCCCTGAAATACCTCTGCTCTAAATTGATACTGACAGGAAAGAGTCAAAAATAATGAGCACTTAAACAGGTTGCTGAGAGTAATTTCTGACACTAAATCAGAGCAAGGACTCTGATAGAGACCCTCTTCTTAATGATCAGGAAGTTCAGGATTAAAAAAAACAAAAACAAAAGATTTAAACCAAAAGGCATTAGTTAGCTGGAACTGTTCTATGCTCCCAAGAGCTTGATTTTTGGAGCAAAGAATTTCCTCCAGAAGAGAAAATAGTTCATTCCACCAAAGATCTATGAATGGATAGATTCTCAGGAAAGAAGGAAAAGCTACTGTTCTATGCTGTGGACTGAGTCTGTTTGGGCTTTCTTTCCAAAGGAGATATAGCAAAAGGACCCTGTGTGATAAGCAAAAACAGTAATGGTAGAACCTACTTTTCCTATTTTGAGGAAAATAGCTAAAGACTCCATTGCTGTAAAAAACAAAACAAAACAAAAAACCAAAAACTTCATGCCCAATGGAATCACACCTGGAAACTACCATAAGAAAAACAGAGAACACTTGGCAGGAACTACATGTCTGGCAGAAGCTGCAGTTATGGCAGAGAGTAGGTAATAGAGACTCCATGCCATATAAGTCCAGTGGGGAGCAGGGCCAGCAAGAGCAGGTATGCTGGGGGAGCTTTAATGGATACATTATCTCAACCATTAGACTGGGAGCTCCTTGTGGGCAGGAACTCTCTTTTGGCTCTTTTTGTATCCCTAGCTCTTAGCACAGTGCCTGACATATGGTAGGTGCTTAATACAAGTTTGTTGACTGACTGAATAGTTCAGTAACAATGTTTGAAGACATGGGTAGTCCTATTGGGTTGTAGGCATGAGTTAACCTTCACACACATTCTCTGGTTACTTATGTTGGCTATATATGTGATTTCCACTCTATGCATGTTTCTAAGATGTATCTAATCTTCCCATTGGTGGTGTTTATTTTGGGGTAGGTACTAGGTTTTTGAAAGGGGAAATGTTTTATTCCTACTTGTCTCATTATGCTATTTAATGACTTTGCTTTGAACTGTGTTCTCTAGCTGCCTAGCAAAAGTAAACACATAGGGGCAGCAAGATGGCGTAGTGGATAGAGCACCGGGCCTGAAGTCAGGAGTACCTGAGTTCAAATCCGGCCTCAGACACTTAACACTTACTAGCTGTGTGAACCTGGGCAAGTCACTTAACCCCAAGTGCCTTGCTAAAAAAAAAAAAGTAAACACATAGGTGGGACCTTGTGAGCTGTGGTTTTAAGTGGATATGGATCCACACAGTGCCTTGAACCTGAGGTAGGCTTGTTTGGGAGGACCAATAAGCATTTAAGGCACAAGGGGGTGGAATCCCCCACTTATCACAACCATATTACATCATAGGGATCCAGTTTACCTTTTTGGTAGGATTCCCTTGATCCCACCCTCTAATCTCTAATAAAGAAATTTTCTAAGATAATAAAACACCTTATCTTAGGAACAGTAACCTGAGGCCTTGGCTCTATGAATGAATGAAACAAATAAATGACAGTAGTCCAGGGCAGAGTTGTCAAACACGAGGGCATGTGACTGGCAACAATCCTTATTGTGGCAACGAGATTAAAATGTAATTGAGAAATATTTTTAAATGAATAAAAATAGGATAAAATATAGATAACATTACATTTTAAAACTATGTCAATATATGGTCCAGCAGGGATCCTTAGGTACAGATACTGGCCCCCATTTCTATTTGAGTTGACATTACTTATGTAGGGAGTGAACAAATTATGGAGCAAAAGCTGGGAATGGTGTCTTAAAATTTTAATATAAAGTTGAACTTAGCTCTACCTTACGAGAGAACACCCATGAATGTTAGAAGCTTACTCAGCTCCCAAGAATTCCCCAAATCCTGGGTTTCAAGGCACCACACAAACCCCAGATTAGCAATGGAGCGAGGATATATTAATAATTAAAAGCATGAAATCAAAAATTGAATCTTGCAATATCCTCACTTCCTCCTTGTAAGAATGATTTTACAGGAAATGAGGCAGTGTCATGCTTTTCTGACATAGACTGTGTGAGTGAATCTGGTTTGTCTCTGAAACACGTGCTAGAGAAATAATAGAAAAGACCTATGATACCTGTCTGTCCCAGAAAAAAAAAATACTTAGAGCAGTTCCATGAGGTCAGAATAGGCACAGTCTCCAGCATGTAATCCTATTAGTTTCCCTGTAATCATTTACATAACGAGGTCGATGTCTGAAAAGGGCACAGACAGCCGTATGGTAAAGGAGCTTTGACTCCGAGGATTCAGAAGCAGCAACAACAGATGTTCTCTCTGCTCATTTGAAGTATTTAGCTTCAAAAATTCAATTTGGAGCCTCCTAAACAGGCTAATGCAGTCAGACCAGTTTAATCTGTTATTGGTCTATCCCTTGTCTGAGTCCCAGGGCAATTTTATAAATGGGTCCTATGAGGTAGTGTGCTGTTTACTAATGGGTGAGCAAAGAGGTGTCTTTATCTGAATCTTTACATAATCTGAAAACAGGCCCATTTTCCCACAAACCAATCAAAATTCTTAATTTGGGGGTGGGGGGAGAGAATGTCACTTTACTGACAGCCATAGAAAAAGATTCCTCTCCAAAGAGAACCATGTTCTTGCAAGAAGTCCTTTCAATCTGGTTTCTTTCAACATTTTTGTCTGTAGGGACCCCTTTTGGCACTCAATGAAACCTATGGATTCTTCAGAATCATGGCTTTTAAAATAGCATTACAAAGGAAACGAATTTTTTGAAATATACATTTATCAAAATATATGTATTTTTTAAAAACCAAGTTCATTGTCATGCTCTGATCTATTGAAAGCTTATAATGATCATAATAATGACTTCTATTTACAAAATAGCATCTTTTATTTATATGGTCCTTTAAAACTGGCACAAGTTCTTTCTCCACAAAATAACCCTATAAAATAGGAAGTTCAAGGATTAATATCCTCATTTTACAGATGAGGAAACTGAGGCCCAGGGAGTTTAAATTATTTGCCCAAGGTTACACAGGTATTAAGCATCTAAGGTAGAACTTGAACTCAGGTTCTCAGACTCTGACTCTGACTCTGGAACCAGTGCTCTTTCCAATAGGACCTGGGGACTTGAACCCAGTTTCCTGGTTCCATGTCCAGTGTTGTGGTCTAGCCACAATGCCCCCTGAATCCTAAAGCTTACATAAAAGACAAATGTCACCAGATACTATGATGCAAGTTGTATAAATGTAGTTGTCTTCTTTCTGCTGACCTCATTTCCTATAAATCAGTGAATCTTCTCCACATTTACTTAATTAGCAATATAATCTCTAAACCATATCAAACAACCTCCATGAGATGTGTCCTTCATAATGTTGAGAAAGGAATTAAAATCCAGAGATGAAAAGACCCATCCTGACTCAACATCTCTATGTTTTCCTGTCTCATCCACACATCTATTCTACATTAATATATTTATACATATATGATCTGTATCTAATAATCTATATCTACCCATCTATATTTGTATCTCTCTGTATATGCATGTGCATGCATGCGTGTGTGTGTGTGTGTGTGTGTGTGTGTGTGTGTGTGTGTGTGTGTGGCAGCTAGGTGACACAGTGGCTAGATTGCCAAGTCTGGAATCAGGAAGATGTCTTCCTGAGTTCAAATTTGGCCTTAGATACTTCCTAGCTGTGTGACCCTGGGCAAGTCACTTAACCTTCTTTGCCTCAGTGTCCTCATCTGTAAAATGAGCTGGAGAAGAAAATGGCAAACTACTTCAGTACCTTTGCCAAGAAAACTCCAAAAGGGGTCACAAAGAGTCAGACCACCTGAAACAACTGGACAAAAACAACAAATGGTTAGGTAATAATCTATATCTTTGTACCTCCCTATGTATATATGTACATATGTATAAATATATACAGACACACACGTATGTATGTATGTATGTATATATGTGTATGTATGTATGTACACCCACAGCACAGAGGCACAGTAGAAATAGATTGAGGATATGTACACTCCAGTATGGCATAGTGGAAAGACCTAGATTCAAATGCTGACTGCTTATTCCCTGTGTAATCTTGGATACAGTTTCCCCATCTGTAAAATGAGGGAGTTAGAGATGAAATTCAGGGTCCCTTCTAGCTGACAGGATTTACTATGCTCTAGTAGCTAATTTCTTTGGGGGGGGCGGGGCACTGAGCATTAAGTGACTCGCCCAAGGTCACACTGCTAGTGTCAGGTGTCTGAGGCCACATTTGAACTCAGGTCCTCCTGAATCCAAGGCCAGTGCTTTATCTACTGTGCCACCTAGCTGCCACCAAAGGGAGGAAGGAAGTGGAGCTAACAATTTGAGTTCTATTGTTTTGTTTTGTTTTGTTTTGCAGGACAATGAGGGTTAAGTGACTTGCCCAGGGTCACACAGCTAGTAAGTGTCAAGTGTTTGAAGCCAGATTTGAACTCAGGTCCTCCTGAATCCAGGGCCAGTGCTTTATTGGTAGATAATCTCTAAAGCTGAATCATTACAAGTCTTTGGGGGAATAATTTCTCTTAATTTCCTTATTCTTAAAAGAAGATGTGATATTGACCTACCTGATGCAAGTCAAAATAAGAGCATTTCTACATACTCTGTGGGCAAGAGAGTGACCTCCTTAAATTGCAAGAGGTGCTCTTGGAGACAAAAGTAACATCTATGGAACAGAAACTATGTTTATTGCCCATCTCCCAGACTTTCTTTGCTTTCTCCAAAAGCCCTTGGCCCTTTTCATAAATCTCCATTCTTTATCCTTGGCCCTCCTATTAGTGTCTCCACTTCCCTAAGCCCTGTGCATTCTTAGCCTGTTAATCTACCTCTCTGATCATTTCCCAGAATTGAAATTCTTAAAAAGAAGGCTCTCTCTTCAGAGACAGCAAGAAGTTACATTTATGGAATAACTTTAATGTCTACAAAGCACTTCACTCACAACAGTCCTGTGAGATGCAGAAGGATAAGTGGCTTGCCCATGAGGACCACACAGTTAATAGCATTGTGAGAATTTGAACCTAGGTCTTTTAACTCCAAATTCAGTGTTCATTCAGCTAGGCTTGGATGCCTTTCACTATTTGGGGAGATGAATACTTCTCTGTCCATTCAGGGATATTATCCTTTTGTTTGTTGCCTGTTTTGTTATTTTCTACCTTTATTTCCCAATACACCCATCATTTGTCCCCTCCTGGAGCACTATACCTTATAACAAAGAATTTTTTAAAAAAAGAAAAGAAAGAAGGGAGAAGCAAATCTAACCAAAATATCCTTATACCAAGTCTGACAGGATAGGCAGCATTCCATACCCACAGCCCCCACCTATACAAAGTAGGGAGGAAGGTACATTCTCATATCTCTTATGAGCCATATTAGGACCATTATAATTTTGAAGCATTCAGCTTCAGATTTTTTTGTCATTCTTCCCATTTACATTATTGTAACCGTTGTGTATACATAGACACTTAATAGCTATGTGACCCTGGGCAAGTAATTTAAACTATTAGCCTCAATTTCTTCATTGATAGAATGGGGATATTAATAGCTCCTACATCCCAGAGTTTTGAGGATCCAAGGAGATAATATTTGTAATGTACTTTACAAATCTTTAAGGGCTATACAAATTTAACAATAGCCAACTATTTTAAAGTAACAATGTTGTTATTATTATTATATTGTTTGTCTAGCTCTCCTAACCTTAACCTTGCACTAATTTATATACAATATATCTTCTTGAGGATACTTTCTAATACTTACATAGAAGAAAGCATAGTGATGGGGTATAGGGGTATCTGCCAGTATTCTGTGAAGGAACATTGGAATACAGTATAATAATAGCTAGCATTTATACAGAGCTTTCAGGTTTGGAACACAGTGAAGCACATTTCATTTTTTTTTTCATTTTGGTACCCTCAAGTCCAAGAGTCTTTCAGGCAAGAGTCAGTCTACATGATAGAGCTCATATCCAATCCAAGATGGGAAATTAGGTTTCTTTGTGAGCTGCAGATGTGCTGGAGCCTGGGGTGAGGGCTGGGGCAGAGAGGAGATCGATGGTATCAGCCAAACAGAACAATGGTACCCAGTGTCTGGTGTTTACAGGGATCATCACAATGATTCGTATGGTTGAATGCTGCTTTTCAATCAAGTTTTGAAAACCCTCAACAGAGGAAATTCTGAGAAGGAGGAGAAACAGTTGAGTTTGCAGGGAATGAACTAGGTCTGATCTCAGAGAGGGACATAGTACTTCACTTTGTCACAATCATTCACTAAACAAAGTACACTTGCCATCCTATAGTTAACTCTTCCAGGATCCTCTGTGTGACGCAGATGCTTGGACCAGACTGGTACTTGTGATGCATCCAAAAGTGTCAGTTATGCTAGCGTTTCTCTTTTCAACTTTTATTCATTTGGATGGGGTGGGAGGAAATGCGAAAAATCCACATGCTAATTTCATGAAGCAGATATTGGGGAAAGACACTGGAGAAGTCAAATTCTTCCATAATCTAAAAGTGTAATTATTCATGCTGCAGGGCATAGTGCAGAATTATAGACAAGAATAGCCAAGGTCAAGAGCAAGGAAAGAAAGGACAAAAACAGGGCATCATCACTCAACATAGGCAACAAGGGCAGGCAACAACTTTCTCCTTTCTCCCCCCACCCATACTCTTCCCCTCTCCCTTCCATCCATCTTGCTTCTTCCCAGGACCTTAGCCCTAACCCTGACCCTGACCCTGACCGTGACCCTGAATCTACTCAGACTTCCCCTGGATCTGGCTCATTTTTCATTGACCCTTTCCTCAGAGCTTTCTACAGGGCTGTTCCACAGAGCTCCTTCCATATGCCTCTGGCATAGAAGAGCCACTTCAGGGACAGAGGATGGATGCAAAAGAATAGGGGAAGAGAAAAGCCAGGCAATGACACCTGAAGGGGAGCAGTAATGAGATTTCTGCTTGAAAACTGCCAGAGAACTTAGAGCCCAACCTCTGTAGGGATGGGCATGCCATATGCTCATTTTTGTGAACATGGAGATGACTGCCCTCCTGGCACTCATGACTATTTCATACACCTAGAGGCGACCCCTAGCTGAGTCTACAACTTTGGCTTTTAATCTCATTATCACGGGCCCCACATTCCCATGACGTGGCCTTAGATCATTCTGCCACGTCATTTTTACCAGCACAACAGAAACTGGGAATAAAATAAACAACTAAACCCTTTCATGAGGCAGGAGCTGGAGTTCTTCTTTAACCACCTAATATAGCCAGCTTTGCATTATTCCAGAACACTGGCTGCCAACCTGCTGGGTTAGGGAACACCAGACCCTCCTACACAAGGAGAGTGCACAATCGCTCCAGTGATTACTATTCATGACACTGTGCACATCACAAATCCATCGATATTCCTCTTTCTAACCTTCTGTTTGTTTTTGCACAAACTGGACCTGCAGATGTATGTATGTGACCCTCATGCGTTCCTATGTACCAGGCCAGTCATGGACAAAATCATGTAGTAGATTATTTGATTTGGGGGCTTTCTCATTCCCCCCTCAGAGCCCCTCTCCTTCCTGGCATTTCTGCCTAGGGACCTCTACAGGTGCTTGTGCCGTGTTCCGGCTCTCAAATAACAATAGAGGTAATAGAATGATCTGAAAATAAGCTATTAGCAGACAAAAGGCAGTTTTGTCTTTTAATCTTGTTAGGGTTAAAATTAGGGCTAATGAAATTTCAGTCTTGTGACAGGGAAGCCAAGGAGACAATTTAGGACAGGGGGAATATCCCAGTTCAGTCCTTTTGCATGGATGAAGGAAAGAGTTGCTTACATAGTGTGATTTGCAGGATGCCAAGAAATTACATCCCTCCCCACCCCCAACTGCTTGACAAGTTGCCTGACATTTATTCATTCATTCATTCAACAGTTACTGAGAGCCAACACTCTGCAAGTTACTGATTACTGTTAGGTCTTGAAGGCTTTAAAGAAGCCCCCTTAAAATGTATATAGTCTTGCCTTATCTGTCAATCCCTCAATAAGGATTAGTTGACAACTAGCTCTGAGCAAGGCCGGCAGGAACATGGCGCATAATATAAGCCCTGAAGAGGCAAGAAGAGTTGGAATTAAGGTTGTCGAGAGGTTAGGAGAAGGGTGCTGGCAGAAGAAACATGAGAGATCCAGAGAAACCATGCAGGCTTCACAGGGTTTGCCAGTATTTCAGCAGCAACAGGGCAGATCTTTGACCAGGAAAGGCTGGTACTTGGAGTTAAATGGATAGGGGAGAAGGCTCTGACAGGGCTCATGTCTGGAGTACCAAAGAAGTCAGCTAAGGCAGGAAGGAGCAAATGAATACCCAAGATCCAGACAGACATGGTATAGAGTCAAGAAGATTGAGAACCCAGGCTGGGGTACTGTGGGGGAGCAGAGGGAAGTGCCCACAGGTAAAAAATCTGGGCCCATCAGGGGTCAGGATCTAGGCAGCAATCAGCACCAAGAATGGGGCATGATATTGAGCCCATAACACAAAAAAGGTTAAGAACACCTGAGTTAGAAATAAGGAAACCTTGGCAATGAAGGGACTGTGCAGAAAAAGACATAAATCAGAGCATAACAGCATTTACATTCTTATAATTATATGATTATAATTTTTACAATTTTTAGTTTGAGGCTTCTCCAAAGGTGGATTTCCTGTGATGTAATGGTGAGCTCAGAGACCTTGTTGGCCATGTATATGAACCTCCTGCTGAAGTTGAGAGGCCTCAAAGCAGGGGTGTGCTAAAACCAGCTTTTATCCAAGAGCCCATTGTTAAATTTTCAGTGTGAACATTTACACTTCAGAAGTTGGCAATCTGAGGGGCAGCTAGGTGGTGCAGTGGAAAAAGCACTGGCCCTGGATTCAGGAGGACCTAGGTTCAAATCTGGCCTCAGACACTTGACACTTACTAGCTGTGTGACTCTGGGCAAGTCACTTAACCTTCACTGCCTGGAGAAGAAGAAGGAGGAGGAGGAGGAGGAGGCAATCTATATATGCCAGGGCTTGATTTATTGTTTGTTGATTATTGAGACTTTAGAAAGTGACAGAGGAAATAACAAAGCAGATTAAACTTAAAAGTGAGCCAAGTGTACATTTTTTTCACTTCTCTAAAAAGAACAAGATAAGTCATTCCATTAAGAGGAAGACAGGGGCAGCTAGGTGGCACAGTGGATAGAGCACCGGCCCTGGAGTCAGAAGGACCTGAGTTCAAATCTGGCCTCAGACACTTAATACTTACTAGCTGTGTGACCCTAGGCAAGTCACTTAACCCCAATTGCCTCACCAAAAAAAAAAAAAAGAGGAAGACAAGGAAAGCTAAGAGAGTTATTTTGGGGATGCTTTTGTTTTGTTTTTAACCTGGTACATTGCTTCCGATTCTATGGCTAAGGGCAGCTACTTTCCTAAAGAAAGTTATAAAAAGCAAACAAATCTCCAGGTTTTCTTTAATTGAAAGAGCATTGCACAGTCTACTCTTCTCATGAGGAGGAAATAGCCAAGGATTTCAGTCTGTACAGTCACATGCCCAGTAAGACTGTGCATAACAGCATCCAGCAAAGCTGGGTCCACCATATCCAGTAGAGACCACATATCCAAAGGAGGGCCATCTCCAGTCATCCTGATCTATATCTTGCCACTGGACCCAGATGACTCTGGAGGAGAGCATGAGGTCAGTGACTTTGCACAGCCCTCCCTCACTTAGATTCAATTCAGTGCAAATCATGACATCACCCTGATGTCATGGTCCTCTTCAAAACAAAGGACAAACAACAACAACATGTCCGGTGAAACATCATCCAGGAGAAACTAGCAAAGAGCAAACCAAGGGGAAGCAATACAGTGATACCACTAAATGATACCACTAAATGATATAACTAACTGTAATTTGGGATGACCCACAAATTGCCCTCTCTCTGCTTATTATTCTGGCCATATTTGTTCCCTAGACAGATACTTCTCCACATATGTTCTTCCATGTATCCTCTCTTCCCAGTGATGGTATATTAATTTGTGGGAGGTTTATGGGGGAAATGCTCTATTGCAATGTTCTGTACTATGCTGTTTCATTAAATGCCTTTATTTTAAATAAATTGTGTCTCCTACCTGGCTAGGAAAGGTAAATACATCACTGAGATCTTGGAAGCTGTGGTTTTGGTGTCATTTAATGTCACTTCCACTAATAAAAGTCATATCAGTTTCTGATGTTAAACCATTTAGCAGTACCAAGGACTTTGGTAGCAAGAGGTTTCTTTTCTGGGTCTTCAACATATGTGGTTGTACCACCTACAGGAGTGGTTGCCAGGCAGTATTTCTAAAGGGGTTATTTCCCCAATGACTGCAGATCATAGACTGGAAAGGATTGCTATTCCCAAGGCCTCTTGGGCTCAGGGTCCTGGGCTTTCTCCATCAGGGGCTGAGCATAGATAGTGGTCAAGGAAGTGGTAGTGGCGGTTTAACTTGCCAGCATATGCTGCCTCCTGACTCTCTCTCCCTTGGAGTCCCCTGCTACTTGAGCCAGTCTGATTTAGCCTGCCCTGTGAGCGACACTTGTTAGAGTTGGCTGGCCCCTTCTCCACAGGAACTGCTTCCCTAGATAATGGCTGTGAGGACATAGAGTTAGTGCATATATTATCCCCATTTTATGGATAATGAAACTGAGGTTCAGGAAGGCTGAATGACTTGCTAAATTCATATAACTAGTAGGCATCAGGGCTGAGATTCTAACCCTGATCTTCTAACTCTAACCATTTACAGCACAATTAATTTCCATAGGAAAATCTAATCTGAATTCCAAACAACTAACTTACAAATGGTTTGTCTAGCTCATTCGTAAGTCAGGGGTATCACTCTCCTGATTCTGAAGCATGCTACCCAGAATAAGGGAGGTGAGAAATATTCCCTGTGTTCGGGCCTAGTAAGCCCCCATCCAGAATATGGTGTCCTATTCTGGGTACCACATTTTAAGAATTGACAAACAAGCTTGCAGAGAGATGGGTAACTAGGCTGGCAAGGGACCTGAGAAACAGACCATCATAAGGATTCGCTAAAGAAGCTGATTTTTCCACTGCCACTGGCCACTGCTTCCAGCCAGGATTTCTTTTTTTCCTGTGACTCACTGCAGAGTGGAATACATTTTTTTGTTCTCAGCTCCTCCCCTACTCTCCTGTTCCGGAAACAAGCATACAATCTTTTTCAGTGGGGGCTTCCAATGATAGAAGAAATAGTCAAAGGACTTTTGGCAAGGTCATTGTAAGCCTGTTTTATTCTCTATAAAATAAAGGGGTTTAACTAGATCAAGGGTTCTTTACCTGGACCCCCAAGAGGTTCAATAGATTTCAGGGAGTCCATGAAGTTGGATGGGGAACAATTATAATTTTATTTTCATAAATCTCCTACTAAAATTTAGTATTTCATTCAATAATTTTTTTTAAATTCTAAGAAGGGGTCCACTGACCTCCCCAGACTGCCAAAGGGGGTCCATGACACAATAAAGGTTTAAGGACCTCTGGATCAGATGACCTTTCAGATCCCTGCCAATTCTGAGAGTCTGGGATTCTTTGAGGCCCTTTAAGAGTTTTAATACCGGCTGACATGAGGGCAAACAGACACCACAAAGGCCGAATGAAAAGGAAGAAAAGGCCAAGAGGTGCATTCACAGGCAGGTAGATGTACCAGGTAGCAGCTGACTAAGGCCAGCCTTCCACAATCTCTCCCATATCCCAGAGGTCCATAGAAGTCCTCATTCTTCCACTTTCGGGTTAGCTGCTAGTCTGGTGCCCACTTGGATTCCCAGTTTCTATCGGCCGAGCCCACGTGGGGGCTTTGATATTCCACAAGGCAACCTTGAAACAATACCTAAAACATCACATTCAGGCCAGTCCAACCCTGGGGGACTGAGGAGTATAGCATGTGTGTTGGGGGAGGGGAAGACACAAAGGAAAAATAGAGCAAGAGCCGAATGCATGGCATCCTTGTGTTCATGCATCACCTGATGGCTACTGCTGAGAGAATTTGTAAAGATCCACCCAAGCGTTTCTATTGGAGGGACAAGGGAAAGAGTTGGGAAGCAGCAGCATCTCCCTCTTATCCCCTCCCAAGCCCCACCTCCCGACCCCTTCTGAGATTATAAATTGACTTTCAGATCATCTGCTTTGAAAATAGCAGGATTATTTCTTCATCTGAATTAAAAACTGAAACAGATTACATGCTGAATAGTTTTAATGTGTTTGTTTTCTCACTCTCCAGGATTTGGGGTTTATTTAATTTCCTTTGCTAAGTTCCTAATGTGCCTTCCATTTCATTTAGTTATTTTCTAAATTTGGGTCTCCTGAAACAAGGATGCCCTTGGTTATTTTTTTTTAATAGCTAAAGATGCTCAAGTTTTTGCCTTGGATGAAAGAACTCTGATCCTCATTTTGGTGTGCAGTGGAGTGTGTGGTGGAAAGACTCCAGAAGGGCATTTCAACTCCAAGAAGACTATACCACATGCTGGGCCTGAAAAGAAGCAATGAGAGGTAGGAGGTCCAAGAACAATAAGAAAGGGTTAATGGATGGAGGCCTGGAAGGAGATGGGGGAAGTGGGAGAGAATATCTAGAATAAAGAGGAGAGGAAGAAGGAGAAGGGGGAGAAAGAGAAAGGGGAAAAGATGTATTTTAGTGGAAAGGCTCTGGACTTAGAATCACAAAACCAATTTCAAGTCCGGGTGTTCAAGGTGTGACTTTCAACAAGTTTTTAAACCTCTCTAAACCTCAGTTTTCCCATCTGGAAGATGCCTGCCCTATGTACTTCACAGGGCAGTTGTGAGAAACAAAAATTTGTAGGATAGAGTGCCATTACAATGTCTGTGATCTGTGATCACTTTTGTTCTTCATTGTTTTCACAAGGTAATGAGAAATGGGGGAGGGGAGAGAAGGGGAGAATGAAAGGGACAAACATTTGTTAAGTTTCTGCTCTGTGCCAAAGCACCGTCTTAAGTGCTTTATAAATATTATCTCATTTGATCCTGACAACAACCCTGGGAGGTAGGTGCTACTATTACCTCGTTTTACAGTTAAGGAAACTGAGGCAGACATATTCAATGTCTTCCTAGTATATATCTGAGAGTAAAATACCAGAAATTTGAACTCGTCTTCCTGACTTCAGACCCAGTGCTCTATCCACTATACTACCTAGTTGCCTGAGTTAAAGTTCTATATTGTAAAATCAAATTTTGTGAATCAACCACTGTAAATATTTGCATTCAGAAAAATCTCCTCTACCATATCCCTAATAAGTAGTTGTACAGCCTGTGCTTGAAGGAGCAAGATAAGCTAGAGAACATTCAGAGGAGGACAATCAGGATGGTGAAAGGAATCGGATTCAAGCCTTAGGGGCAGCTAGGTGGATAGAACACTGGTCCTGAAGTTGGGAGGTCCTGAGTTCAAATGTGACATCAGACTCTTATTAGCTGTATGAACCTGGGCAAGTCACTTAACCCCAATTGCCTTACACATCCAGGGCCATCTCTATTCATCCTGATGTATGTCTTGCCACTGGACCCAGATGGCCCTGGAGGAGAGAGTGAGGTTGGTGACCTTGCACAGCCCTCCCTCACTTAAATCCAGTTCTGTGAAAGTCATGACATCTGTCATGGTCCTCTTCAAGAATGAAGGACAAACAACAACATTCATTCCTTAGTACCAGTTAAAGGAGCTGGCAAAGCAGGGAGAAGAGAAGACTTAGTGGGGAGGGGAATAGCTGATGAACATCACTATTGTCTTCAAGTATTTGAGAGATGTCAAATGGAAGAGGGATTGTAATTGTTCTGCTTGACCTCAAGAGAAATTGAAACAATCAATAAAAGATGCAAAAGGCAAATTCAGGCTTGAAGTGAGGAAAACATATTCATGAATAAAACCATCATACCTAAATTGATTTACTTATTCAGTACCATGCCAATCAACTACCAAAGAAGCACTTTATAGAGCTAGAAAAATAATAATAAAATTCATCTGGAGAAACAAAAGCTCAAGAATATCAAGGGAATGAATGAAAAAATATATGAGGGGTAGCTAGGTGGCACAGTGGATAGAGCACCAGCACTGGATTCAGGAGGACCTGAGTTCAAATATGACCTCAGGCACTTGACATTTACTAGCTGTGTGACCCTGGGCAAGTCATTTAACCCCAATTGCCTCACAAAAAGAAAGACAGAAAGAGATTAGCAGTAACAGATCTCACACTATACTATAAAGCAGTAATCATAAAAAAAATTGGTATTTGATAAGAAATAGAGTGGTTGACCAGTGGAATATATTAGGTACACAATATACAGAAGCAAAGGACCACAGTTGCCTAGGATTATCATAAAGATAAAATAAAATGATATATGCAGCTTTGCAAACCATATAGTGATATAAAGGATGCCTTAAAAGTCTTTTAACTTTAATAGCTTAAAATTACACCAAGATTTTTGGGATACCCTATATATTGGGGGGGGGTGCGTGCACACACATGTGAGAGAGACAGACAGAGAAAGAGACACACAGAGAGACAGAGAGACAGACAGAGGAGAGCTGTTATGATCTCCCTTTGCTCTGATGACTTCAACCAAGAGATCACCAATCACTGCAAAACACCACCCTCCGAGAGGTCACTTACATTGGAAACATTGCCTGGCATTATGGGAGCATGTCTGGCGATGTTCCCAAGCCATTACAAACTCAAGCCATTCCCAAACTATTACAAAGGATGGTTTGTGGCTTTCAGAACCAAAGCAAGATGCCCTAAACTGCCTTTGAAGTTTCTAGAATGCAAGAATTCCAGGATCAGGGCCATCAAATGTAGCAGGGTACAACCACTGAGCAAGCAGGACCACGGCTATTATTTTTACTGAGCTAGAACCAAATAAAAATATTCATATGGAAGCAATAAGATAATGCATTGCCTTTATTGCCACTTTAATTGCATTTTTATAGTAGGTTGTTTTTATTTAAAATGAATTTAGCCTTTGAGACTTTCCAATAGAAACAGCTCCTGGAATGGAATTTGTCAAATGCGGAGCCTCTAAAAATAATCTGCTTTTACTGAAATGCCTCCATGGCCTTTGTAGGGTAATGGGGCAGATTCTCAGAGATGAAGTCAATTGTCAAACATGCCTGAGTCTGCCAGGGGCTGACCTTCATGTACGCATAGGGGAGAGTGTTCCATATGCCCCAAGGGCATTTTGGGCATTCTGTTAGAGCTCTCATTCTTTTAAAATTCCTATTAGTGTGCTGTTCTTTGGGAATTGCTGGAGATGTGAATTGTCATGATTTTAGGCTAGAATAGCTTTTGTAACCAGGAAGCACTATGATATGGAGGGCATGTTTTCTTTCTCTTCCCTGTTTTATAGATGTTCAATGTATGACCTTTTCTTATAACTCAAAAGGGAGTCCATTAAAGCTGGGTCTTCAGCAACATAAATCGCAGGCCAAGATGAGAAGCAGAATGGGAACTAAGTTTTGTTAGTAATTGACTTATCCAACTGTCATTTTACACAGGCAAAAAAGTGGAGTCTTTGGATAAGTAAATTGACTTGTCCAAGGTCACACAGGTAGACAGTGAAATCCAAATTCACACAGGTAGCAATATTGAGATTCAGTCCCAAATATTCTGATTCCAAATCCTGTGTCCCTTCAATTCTACTCAAGTGCCTTTAAAAAACCCATACCTTTAATTATATGAAGGACTATAGCCTTTCCCATAGTCAACTTACCCATACTCATCCTGTAATGTTTATGCCTCAAGTTCTACTCTCAGGTAATACCACAGGCAAATAAGAAAAGAAAGGAATCGTTTACTTGTCAGATGTATGGAGAGGGGAAGAATTTATGACCAAAGATGAGATAGAGAGCATTACAAAATGCTGCATGAATCATTTTGACTACATTAAAATTAAAAAGGGTTTGCACAAACAAAACCAATGCAAACAAGATTAGAAGGAAAGCAGAAAAATGAGAAGCAATTTTACAGACAGTGTTTCTGATAAAGGCCTCGTATCTAAAATATATAAGAACACAAGTCATTCTCCAATTGAGAAATGGCCAAAGGATATGAACAGGCAGTTTTCAGATGATGAAATTAAAGTTATCTACAGCCATATGAAAAAATGTTCTCAATCACTACTGATTAGAGAAATGCAAATTAAAACTACTCTGAGGTACTACCTCACACCTATCCAATTGGTTAACATGACAAAAAAAGAGAATGATAAATGTTGGAGAAGATGTGGGAAAATTGGAACACTAATGCACTGCTGGTGAAACTGTGAACTGATCCAACAATTCTGGAGAGCAATTTAGAACCATGCCCAAAAGGCTATAAAACTGTGCATACCCTTTGGCCCAGAAATACCACTACTAGGTCTATATCCCAAAGAGATCATAGAAAAAAGAAAAGGAACCACATGTACAAAAATATTTATAGCTGCTCTTTCTGTGATAGCAAAGAACTGGAAATTAAGGGGATGCAGATCAAGTGGGGAATGGCTAAACAAGTTGTAGTATATGAATGTAATGGAATAATATTGAGCTGTAAGAAATGGTAAGCAGATGGATTTCAGAAAAACTTGGAAAGACATGAATTGATGCTGAGAAAAATGAGCAGAACCAAGAGAACATTGTACACAGTACCAACAACATTGTGTGATATTCAACTGTGATAGGTTTAACTCTTCTCAACAATGCAATGATCCAAGACAATGTCAAAAGTCTTATGATGGGAAATGCTCTCCACATTCAGAAAAAGAACCATGGAGTCTGAATGCAGATTGAAGCATACTATTTTCACTTTTGTTGTTACTTTTTAATTTTTCTTATTTATTCTTTCTTGTGTTTTTTTTTCTTTTCTTCTTATTTTTCTCTTACAACATGACTAATGTGGAAATATGTTTCTTTTGTTTTTGGTGCTGTTGGTTTTCTGTGGTTTTTCCTTTTTGCTCTGATTCTTCTCTTGTAACATGACTAATGCAGAAATATGTTTAATGTTATTATGAATATATAACCTATATCATATTGCCTGCTATCTAGGGGAAGCAGGGAGGGGAGGGGGGAGAGAAATTTGGGGTTGGAAATCTTATATAAACAAATATTGAAAACTGTTTCTACATGTAACTGGAAAATAATAAAATACTTTTATTCAAATTTTAAAAAGAAATATGTTTAACATTATTGTAATGTATAACCTATATCAAATTGCTATCCTCAGGAGTGGGGAGAGAAGGTAGGGTGGGAGAAAAACCTGGAAGTCAAAAAAAATCTTTACATGTAATTGGGAAAATAATTAAAATAAATAAATTTTTTTAAAAAATAAAAGTTCTACCCTCAGTCCTACCTGAAGTTATGGCTGATCCTCTAGCATTGGCCTGGCCTCCACCCCCAACCCCTCCTCAGGGGAGACCACAGGGAGAAGTCAATGCATCTTGGAGTAGTATCTGACTGGCTTACCTACCAATGCCCAGGTCAATTCTACTCGAGCAAGGACCATGGACCAGAAGGTCTGTCACAATGAGCTATAACAATTCAATTCCATTTAAGAAGTATGTATTAAGCACCTACTACACACCACGCACTTGGGATACAAAGACAAAACCAAATAATCTCTATCCTCCAGAATCTTACATTGTCCTGAAACGCCCTTCTTCCCACTCATAAAATCATCAATTTAAAGCTAGAAGGGAACTAAAGATTGCAGTCTAAGCCCTTCATGCTATAGATAAGAAAACTGAGGCCCAGAGAAATGAAGTGACTGTACAGATAATACGTGGCAGGACAAGGATTTGAACCCTTGTCCTTTCACCTTACTCCTGCATCTTTCCATTACACAATCCTGCTCTCATCCCCAGGCTGGCCATTCCTTAAATATTGTCCCTCAGACCACCTATTTCTGACCTAAAAATTAAGTTTCCAGGCTTCATATTTGACATCCTAGGTATATTGACCCAGAGCCCTTTGTAAACATTAATGGGCTTGCTTCTGGCTCAGAAAGAGCAAGTCAATCCTGGACCACACAAACAATCCAGGGACATCCTCTTTAGTCCAGATCAGTGACCAAGGAGACCAAACCCCTGTGGGTCCATGCTCAGAAATATTCGCAGGAGCCCCAACGGGCTACATGATCTATCTATCCATGAGCTTGTGAAAGGTCATACTCCACTCCTGGCACTGTGCTCTTCACTCAGAACAGATGGTGTGGCCTGCACCCAGTGGTAGCCCCTGGCCAGGTCACCCTTCCCCCCACCTAGCACCAGGGTCATCAGGATGTTTTTAGCAGAGGGTAGGCAGAGGAACTGCCCCCACATAAGTCATACAATTGTGGAATCCCTGTTCCAGCCCCCCCCCCCCAATTCCAGCCACCCTGAGCTATATTAATTGATCACAGAAGCCCTGCAGGAGTTTTTGGAAAAGAACCAAAAGAAAGAGTTCAGCTAAATCAACTTCCTCCTTTGCCAGAGACCTCATGTTATTTGTTTTGTTTTATTTTTGTCTTTTGTTGTTTATCAAGAATGATGAATTTAGATTCCCCCAACCATAGAACCCCAAACACCATCAACATCCAGGATTAATGAACCAGTTGGCAAGGGGGGCGATATTCACCAAATTAAACCAGGGTAGAGTGGAGAGGCAGAAATCATCTGGCATAGTTCTAGAAGTACTATGAATAGATAGTAGCCTCTCTGACCTGGTATGACACATAGGATGCTTTGCAGTTTGTGCAACATTCTGTTTGAGAATTGACATTTTATGATTTCCGGAAATAGGGGTAGTAGTCTATCTCACTGTTGACCACAATATCAACCAACTCCTTGAACCCTGGCCAGAATGTCAAATTGGTCCAAACCATTCCTTAGCCCCCATGTCAGAATAAATTAAAGAAATGTCCATTTGGACAGAAGGAGATGAAATTCTTGGGGCACTTTAACAGGTCACCAGGGAGTCTGGCTGCATACTCAGAAAGCAGAGGTCATCCTGTAGTGGGGGAGTCCTGACTCAGGCAAAGGACCTACTGAGATATCTCACCATCATGAGGTACTACCTCTTCACAATTTTTTTTTGGCGGGGCAATGGGGATTAAGTGACTTGCCCAGGGTCACACAGTTAGTAAATGTCAAGTGTCTGAGGATAGATTTGAACTCAAGTCCTCCTGAATCCAGGGCCAGTGCTTTATCCACTGGGCCACCTAGCTGCCCCTACTTCACAATATCTTAATCTGTTAACAAGTATGTATTAAATACCTACTACATGCCCTCCCCCACCACGCTAAGTGCTGGGGATACAAAGAAAGGTAAAAATAATCCCTTCCCTCAAGCAACTCATGGTTTATTAAGGGATGACGATATGTAAACAGATAGCCACATATAAGACATGTACAAAGCAAACGCAACTAGGTGGTGCAGTGAATAGAGTGCTGGACCTACAAGCAGGAGGACTTGAATTCAAATCCAGCCTCAGACACTTACTAGTTGTGTGACCCTGAGCAAGTCACTTAACTTCTGTCTTCCTCAGTTTCCTTAACTGAAAAATGAAGGTAATAATAGCACCTATCTCCCAGAGTTATTGTGAGGATCAAATGAGTTGATGTAAAACACTTTGCAAGCTTTAAAGGGCTATATAAATATTTTTGTTGTTGAATCCTTTCAGTCATGTCCAACTTTTTGTGACCCCATTTGGAGTTTTCTTGGCAAAGATACTGGGAGTGGTTTGCCATTTCCTTCTCCAGCTCATTTTGCAGATGAGAAAGCTGAGGCAAACAAGATGAAATGACTTGCCCAGGATCACAAAGCTAGTAAGTGTCTTAGGCCAAAATTGAACTCAGAAAGATGAATCTTCCTGACCCCAGGCCTGGCACTCTGTCCACTGCACCACATAGCTGCCCTATATAAATACTATCTATTATTATTATAAATGGAGAGCATTCTAAGAGGGAAAGGCACTGACAGAGGAACTTGGAAAGGCTACCTACAGAAGGCAGGAATTAAGTCTTTAAAAAAAAAAAAGCCAGTGTGGGCAGCTAGGTGGCACAGTGGATAGAGCACTGGCCCTGGATTCAGAAGGACCTGAGTTCAAATCCAGCCTCAGACACTTGACACTTACTAGCTGTGTGACCCTGGGCAAGTCACTTAACCCCAATTGCCTCACCAAAAACAAAAACAAAAACAAAAACAAACAAACAAACAAAAAGCCAGGGAATGAAAGGGCAGAGCATTCCAGGAATGGGGGCCAGCCAATGTCAAGGTGTTAAGATGGAAGGAGGAGTATCATGTTTGGGTAGCAACCAATAGACCAGTGTATCTGGATCATAGAGTACTTGCAAGGGAGGAAAGTGTAAGAAGATTGCAAAGTAGGAAGGGTTGCCTCCCACTTTTCTGCCTTGATGGCACCTCTTGGTGACCTACAGACATGCCCTGAGTGAGCAACAGAGGCAGAAAACACATGTGGTCCAATGGTAGAAACAGTTTAGTCAGAAGACTGGGGTGCAAATGTTGCCACTGACCCTTACTACCTATGGGACCTCTTTGGGCCTCAGTTTCCTCATACATAAAATGAGGAAATGAGACTAGATGGCCTCTGAGGTCCCTTCCAATCCTACATTCCCTTTAACGATTTTACACCAGCTCTCGGTTTTTCTCTTCATGTGCCCACATCCTTAGAAGCATTTCATAATGGAGAAGGATGTATCCAAGATGATCATGGAAGCTGTTCTCTAGTGGGTCATACCTTCTTTCTCTACTCTCCCCACACCATCCTGTATGTACTTCTCCCACAAGTTAACTTGTTGAGGTTGAGAGAAATTATTATTAGGGGCAGTGAGGTGGTGCAGTGGATAGAGCACCGGCCCTGGAGTCAGGAGTACCTGGGTTCAAATACGGCCTCAGACACTTAATGCTTACTAGCTGTGTGACCCTGGGCAAGTCACTTAACCCCAATTGCCTCACTAAAAATAAAAAATAAAAATAAAAAATTCTATCTTCTATGAGAAATAATTATTAATAACCAATGATTTGGGGATATCCAGAATTCTCCCCCCTTTTCTAAAGCCCTCAGTCTCTGAAGGATATTACTTATAATGAAATTGAATTGTCCTTGGGGCAGCTAGGTGATGCAATGGATAAAACACTGACCCTGGATTCAGGAAGACCTGAGTTCAAATCCAATCTCAGACACTTGACACTTACTAGCTGTGTGACCCTGGGCAAGTCACTTAAGCCTCATTGCCCCATTTAAAAAAATGAAAGAAAGAAAGAAAGAAAGAAAGAATTGTCCTCCTCAGTCTTGGTCAGGTCCAACCTTACAAGGAATTTAATCTAAGGTGAGGAAGCCATTGTGCTCTATAGAGCTTTGGGTGGGGATAAATTATTTGATTAGATTGCCCAATTTCAAAATAATTGACATAAAATTATATCCCCCCCCCAGGCCTTCTTTAGAACAGATCCACCTCTCATTGTAATATTCATTCTCTCTCATTAATCGTTAACCAATCAGAGTTGATTGCTACCCTGAAGAATACCCACTCTTCCCAGGGCATATAAACCGTGAGCCCACCACCATGATTGGTCTTTGGCACTGGAGAATGTCACTGACCCTTTTATTAATAAAATGCTAGCATTATTACTTAAATGATTAATTACCAAGAAAATATGCCTCTCAAACTTTTTAAAGGTCACAGTGCTGGGAGGTGATATATTTGAGTTTGGGCATGGTATCTGAAAATAGTATCTTAAGGGAGGATTTCACCATGACCTACATTCCTGGATATCAGACATCCTGATAATTCCCCCTCCCCTGACTATCAACCTTGAATACACTAATCCTCAATCAGATCTACTAGCACTGACAAACCCAACAGTCAGTTCCTAAAGTTGTAATTAGGCAGTCAATTGATCAATCAACAAGCATTTATTAATCGATTATTATGGGTCAGGTGCTCTGTTAAATACTGAGGATACAAAGAAAAAGAAAAAACAAGTGCCTTCCCTCACAGAGCTGTGATGGATGAGTAATTAGACCCTCATTTTATTCCAATCAGTATTATTCAGTTTAATGTGATTTCAAAGGAGTAGTGATTCTTGGTTTTATACTTACCTATTAATATACATTTAGTCGGTGTAATTAATTAATATTAATACATATTTTATATATCTCATATTTTAAGATAATTAGATGAAGTAGTTATTTCTTATATTAGGCCTTAAAACTTTAAACTACAGTTTATAAGTCACTTGCCTAACCACAAAATGTTGGCTAGAGGATCTCCACCCTTTTGGCCTGATGAGTGTATGACCAAGGCCAATGTGGGTGAGAGGTCCTCCAAACCTCTGCCCTCTTTAGTCTAATTGTGCCCAGAGTGGGCAGGATGTACCAATGACTTGGAAAGTCCCCCAACTTATTTGTGTACCTCTGGACCACCATTTCTTGCCCAACATAAGGAGGTGCCCATCGTGTGACCACTTAAAAAACAGACATGACCCCACAATGCCCATCCTATGACCACCCATGCTGAGGTATCATTTCTAACCCTCCCGGAGAGTCAAAATTAAGGTCTGTGCACCAGTGAGACTCTATTTTACTTTCCCTCCTCTGTTTCATCTGGGTATTGAGCACTAGAGAACTAAGGCCTGAAAGACAGGGGGCATCTCAGACCTCTAGAAAGAGCTGAGGTTTCATTCATTAAAAAGGGCTGTGTCCCTTTAATAAAGTACTATTGGCTCAGAGCTCTGCCTCAGCTTCTTTTATTATAGATTGGGTGTTTTTGCTGCCCACGAAGTTTACATTCTAATGGAAGGGAAAATATACACACACACATACACACACACACAGAGTAGATGGAAGGGAACCTCAGGGAGGAAGACAATAGCAGCTATGAGGGAGATGGGGTAGGACTGGAAATGGGTTCCTGAAGGAAGTGATGCTTAAGCGGATTTCTGAAGGAAACCAGGGATTCTAAAAAGCAGAGGCGATGAAGGAGAGCATATACAAAGGCATGGATTCAGGAACAAGCAGGCCAGCACAGCCAAACCATAAGAATATGCAAAGGGTAATATGAAGACTATATTCAACTAAGAGAGAATCAGTCCCAGATGGTCTCCTGCTTGTGCATCCCTCCTGGCAAGGCCCAATTGGCTATGCTCCCATCTCTGCCACAGAAGCCCAGAAATAGGCCACAGGGACCTGCAAAGACCCTACACACAGTCATCTAGGCCTTTGGAGACCTCACAGGACACAGTGTCTGCTGGTATTGCCAGTCTTCAGAGGTATGTGAATAAAGCCAGGAGCCCATGTGGTGGCCAGCCATTTGTTTTTTCAACCCTGGATTTTATCATAGACATATCCATTTCAGGAAGATGATGGTATTTTGATGGCAAGGCACCCTGACCGTGATAGCTCACTTCCTCCTCTCTGCTGAACCTTCTGCTTTTTAGTGAAGACATTTTTCTGACTCCACAGTCCTTCTTCTTACATCATTTCCACTAACAGCCTCCAGTCCACTTCACATTTCTGAACAGCATTATTCACGGCCCTCCAGGTTAAGATTCAGTTTTTTGATGGCCCATTATCAACTTGGATCCAGAAATGGCATCTCTCTCCCTATGCCTCCAACCTGGTACTATATATAACAGGGTGACTGTCCCAATGCCCTTTTTTTGTGAACTATGTGGCTTTTACTGTCCATATTCCCAAGGATTGAACCTTCTACCATAATTCCCACTCCAGTTAATGACACTTGGAGGCTGCCCTGGATGATATGATACAAGCAGTTCACCATGCAGAGGAGTCCCTAACATCGGAGCACAAGTCTGGCTACATGCCCATAACCTCCATTTCAAGAGACTTTCCTAGAAACTGGCAGATAGGACAATGACGCTCTTTCCCCAGGCAGTGACCCCGCTGGTCTATAGTTAAGATTACCTGTGTCACTCTGAATCTACCCTGTATTCCATCTATTCTTGTTACAGCAGGCTCACCTCAACACCAGACCACATCCCTCTGCTAACCTTTCCTCTCCCCTCCTCCCCAAGGCTTTGCTAAATTGCTGCTGGTAAGACAGCAAGAGCTAGAGAAGGAAATGGCAAGCCACTCCAGTATCTTTGCCAAGAAAACACCAAATGGGGTCACAGAGAGTTGGACATGAATAAAAAATTACTAAACAACAGAATAGCAAGAAGAAAAACACTTTATAACAGATCCAAGAATCACAGAGATAACAGGCCTCCCTCAGTTCCCAGTATATTAGCAGGGACATGGACCAGAGGAAAAGACATGGAAATTAATACATGATGTGTATGTCCTAGAGTTGGTGGTGAGCTGGAAGCAACTTTGGGGATTATATAGGCCTTTGCTAGAGTCAAGGAGATTATCCATTTTCCTCTTTCCCCATTCCCTTGTCCTTTATTTTATTCCCATTAATAAAACATAATTTGTTTGTGGAAAAGAGGTTGTCAATCCCTTTCTTACTGGCCTGGGAGGAACCTTTGTACCTAGAGGTCCCTCATTATTTTCTGAACCTCAATATTACAGCGAGTCACCCAATGAACTCTGTCCATATTAAATTTGGCCCCTACAGTGGCAACCTGCCATTAATATTTTCTCACTAAACTATGGCCTCAAGGTTCAGGGAGGCATTCCAGGGGAGGTTCTAATGGTGTCCATTCCCAGAGTTTCACTGACTGTAAGCCAAGAAAGGAAGGGTCCTGGTACACCCAGTAGTTCATGGGACTAAATGTTGTTGTTGTTGTTGTTGTTGTTGTTGTCAAAGAGGACCATGACATTGGGGTGATGTCATGACTTGCACTG
Organism: Dromiciops gliroides; assembly: GCF_019393635.1. Taxonomy (NCBI): domain Eukaryota; kingdom Metazoa; phylum Chordata; class Mammalia; order Microbiotheria; family Microbiotheriidae; genus Dromiciops; species Dromiciops gliroides. The sequence goes on along the minus strand of NC_057863.1, from coordinate 484,283,966 downwards.
AATTGGATTTTTAAGTGAGGTAGGGCTGTGTAAGGTCACCAACCTCACTCCTCCAGAGCCATCTGGGTCCAGTGATAAGATATATCCTAGGATGACTAGAGATGGCCCCGGATGTTTAAAGCAATTGGGATTAAGTGACTTGCCCAGGACCACACAGCTAGTAAGTGTCTGAGGCAGGATTTGAACTCAGGTCTTCCTGACTCCAGTCCTGGTATTCTATCCACTATGCCACCTTGCACCCCTAACATATCCATTAGCATAATTTAAAGACAGCATGGTAAAAGGCTCACTGGTTAAAAAATTCTGTCAGCTTGTGATTCTCCACCTATTGGACTAGTAAATACCTGGGCTTCAGTCCTGATTCTGCCACTGAACAGCTTGGGTGGCTTTGAGAAAGTCACTTGGACTCAATTTTTCATGTGTTAAAAAAGTGGGGGGACTGGGTATTGGATGAGAGGAAGTGTGGTATTGGGAGGGGGAGGATTTAGATTGGAATCAGAGGAATCTTGATCTGTGTCTGACCTTGAGCAAGTAATTTGAGGCCTCAGTTTCCCCATTTACAAAATGAGGAGGTTAGACTAGATAACTTCTAAAGTCCCTTTTAGCTCTAAATCTATGCTCCTAAAACCCTTTCATGACACAATGTTAATCAGGCTCCCTTCCAGCTCTAAATTTCTGTCTTTTGTAACCTCAATTTGAGGCACAAAAGGGGCAAAGATGGGAAGGGAAGCTTTTCTTCTCTCTGTGACTGGTTTGTGGGAGGGTAGATTTTATTTTGTTTTATTTGAGGTTTTTAAATTTTTATTTCCAGTTCCAAATTGTCTCCCTCCATTCTGCCCCTCCCCCACCCACTAAAAGGGAAAGAAACATGATTATGCCTATTATATAGATGAAGTCACACAAGACATATTTCCACATTGGCCATGTTGCAAAAGAAAAAAAAGGAAGAAAAAATTTTCAAAAATAAAATATGCTTCAATCTGCACTCAGGGTCTGTAGTTTGCTCTGGAGGTGGATAGCATTTTTCATCATGAGTGCTTTGGTATTATCATAGATCCTTGTATTGACCAGAGTGGCTGAGTCTTTCACAGTTGATTATCATTACACTATTGCTGTTACTGTGTACAGTATTCTCTTGGTTCTGCTCACGCCACTTTGCATCAGTTCATATAAACCTTCTTAGGTTTTTCTGAAATCCAGCCCTTTGTCATTTCTTACAGCATAATAGTATTCCATCACAATCATATAGAAAAGGTTGTTCAGCTATTCCTCAATTGATGGGTATCCCCCCCATCCACTTTTTTTGACAAGGGGTCAAGTCTTGGAAGGGCAATGGACATGGAAGAAAATAAAGGAAGCCAAAGATTCATCCCTGGGCACAGGAAGAAGAAAGGTTTTGAGGATAGAGGGGCCTAAGGTTTAAGAAGATGCTGTCGCACAAGCGGTGGTTTCATTGAGTTTATTGGTGCTGGAGCTTGTCCAAAAATAAATAAAGGAATTAGGAGATTAAAGGAATGAGATATGGCAGAGTATGAGGAAGGACTCTTCAAGGAGGGGTAGGGGCAGAAGTGAGAGTTGGGGGCAAGCCAAGAAATACACTAAGCCTGCTTTCCAGCCCAAGGGCAGGGGTTGAATAAAGGAATTGTGTTTCTTCTTGTGCTCTCTGCCATTTCCTTTATAGCTCTGCTTCCCTCCATCTTCCCAATAGAAATTGTTAATTAGCCATCACATTATGGTCCTGTGATCACCACATGTTCCAAATTGTGAACTCCATTAAAATATGATTGTAAAAATAAACAAATATTTATTAAGCATCTACCATGTTCCAGGTACTGTGTCAGACTTTAGGGCAGGGGTCTTTAACCTGGGGTATGTGAACTTTTTTAAAAATAAATATGTTGATTATATTTCAATATTGCTGATTTCCTTTGTAATGTTACGCATTTTATGTACTGTAAAAAAAGGCCAGATTGAAATCAAAGGAATGCCCAACAATTGGAGAATGGCTAAACAAACTGTGGTATATGATGGTGATAGAATATTATTTTGCTCTAAGAAATGACAAGCAGGATGATTTCAGAAAGGCCTGGAAAGACTTGTATGAACTGATGTTTAGTGAAGTGAGCAGAACCAAGAGAACATTGTGCACAGTGACAGCAATATTATTTGATGAACTGTGATGACTTAATTATTCTCAGGAATACAATGATCCAAGACAATCCCAAAGGACTATTGATGAAAGTACTATCTGCCTCCAAAGAAAGAACTAATATTGATGGAACACAGACTGAAGCATGCTATTTTCCACTTTCTTTCATTTTTTTCTTTTATTCAAGTTTTCATATACAAAATGACTAACATGGTAATGTTTTCCATAATTGCATATGTATAACCCATATCTGATTGTTTACCACTTCATGGAGGGGAAAAGGGAGGGAAGGAAGGAAGGATAGAAATTGAAACTCAAAACTATAAATAAAAATGTTTATTACTTTTTTTAAAAGGCCAGATTGCCAAAGGGATTCATGACACAAAGATTAAGAACTCTGAGTCCAGGGATTCCTAGCCAAGAAAAGAAAGAGTCCCTGACCTCAAGAAGCTTACATTCTAAAAAGGAAGACAACTCCTACTACTGAGGTGTTCTGTAGCCAGTTCAAATTGATTCTAGAGAGATAATTGTTCAATTCTCAGTGGGAGCACCTACACCTCAAAAATCTGCAAACCATACAAAACAAAATTTAATTTACTATTTTGTTGGCTGTCTAGATTTCAGATGGTGATGAAGAAAATGTTAATAAAATAGATTCACTTGAAAAGTGTGTCAGCATCCATTTCCCCACTCCCACCAGAGCCCATTGTTAAATATGTACCTGTCATGTGTGTATACAAAATAAATAAAACATAAATTTTGGGGGAAGGAAACACTAGCATCTGGGTGAGGAATTAGATCGTGCTTGAGCTGAGTTTTGAAGGAAACTGAGAGTTCTTTTTGGGGGAGATAAGGAGGGGGTGCAGCACAAGCATTGGGAATAGCCAAAAGAGGACAGGAGGAAGAAATGGGCCTATAGAAATGTTCATTTCAAGAGTAATACTATTAGGGGCAGCTAGGTGGCGCAGCGGATAAAGTACTGGCCCTGGATTCAGCAGAACCTGAGTTCAAATCCGGCCTCAGACACTTGACACTAGCTATGTGACCCTGGGCAAGTCACTTAACCCTCATTGCCCCACACAAAAACAAAAACAAAGAGTAATAGTATTCGCAGCAAATGAAATGTCTTTTTAACACTACCACTCACAGCAATCTGTTTGGCTTGCTACGTGTGTCCTGTGATTACACAGGCAGAGGTCTTGATTTCCTGAGAACAACCTTAAAAGAGAGAACACATCATTGATAAAATATATCCAGATCGGTCGTTCCGAAAGCTTTGGTATAAAATAATATTTATGAAATACTTAAGGCTTTCCTTACAAGCAATACTTGAGGGTCATAAGTATGTCATCTAACTCATTAGACCAGTCATGATTCTCTTGTCACATAAATGAGAACTACAGTGTAGAGTGTCCTTCACTACATGATTTTACCATTTTCTCGAAATGAAAAATGAGTACATTTTGTGGGAATACATTTTGTATGGATGGGACTGATAACTAGCAAATTAAAAGTCCATCTATACTTCTGGCCCTCGAGGAAATGTTGGGTGTGAAGATTTTTCAGAACTGTCCTAGAAAAAGAGAACACAGGAAAATGGAATCATGGGATTTGGGGTGGGAAAGCATCTCAGAAACCATCTCTATTCCAGCCTCCTTGGTTGACCTCCAGATCAAAGCATGGGTAAGGAGGTGGGAGGATTAGGTCTACATGCACATATCCCTAAAGAAGGATATTTTGACTTGAGACCAAAAAAACAAGGGTGGTGACTGGCCCAGAGTAGTATAGCCTTTAAGTGGCAGAGCTAGGACTCTGGTTCCAAATGCAGTGTTCTTTCTAACATACTACATAGATCTAATGTGCTACATACATGACTCCCAGATCAATCTATCCAATTCCATTCTTTCTCCTTAGCTTAAGTCATATTTCCATATGTGAATGGATTGTCCTAGAAGTATCTCAACCTCAACGCATGCAAAGCAGAATTTATAATCTTCTCCCTGCTCCTACCCTCCATTCATTTTCTTAACTTCCCTATTTCTGTTGAGGGTATCACCATTCTTTTGGTTACCCGAGTTCACCACCATAGTATCATCCTGTTTCCTTAGTCTCCCTTATTCCATATATCCAATCATTTTCCAATCTTGTCGATTTTACCTCTACAACATGTCTTTTTTTTTTTGTGGGGCAATGGGAGTTAAGTGACTTGCCCAGGGTCACACAGCTAGTGTCAAGTGTCTGAGGCCAGATTTGAACTCAGGTACTCCTGAATCCAGGGCCAGTGCTTTATCCACTGCACCACCTAGCTGCTCCCTACAACATGTCGTATATATGTGCTGGGCCTGGAATCAGGAAGATCTGAGTTCAAATCTGGTCTCAGGGCATTCCTATCTGTGTAACCCATGGCAAGTCACTTAACCTCTGTTTGCCTCAGTTTCCTCATCTGTAAAATGGGACAGCTAGGCCTAGGGTCAGGAAGGCTCATCTTCCTGAGTTCAAATCTGGTCTTAGACATTTACTAGTTAGTTGTGTGATTCTGGGCAAGCCACTTCACCCTGTTTGCCTCAGTTTCCTCATCTGTAAAATTAGCTAGAGAAGTAAATGGCAAAACACTCCCAGTATCTTTGCCAAGAAAACACCAAATGGAGCCGCAAAGAGTCAGACACGACTGAAAGGATTCAACAACAAAAATGGGGATGATAATAGCACCTACCTCACAGGGCTGTTGTGAGGATCTAATAAGATAATAATCACAAAGTGCTTAGTACAATGCCCGATACATATTAAGCACTATATAAATATTACTTGGGACAGCCAGGTGGCAAAGTGAATAGAGCACCCACCTGGGAAGACCCAAGTTCAAATCCAGTCTCAGATACTTCCTAGCTGTGTGACCCTGGAGAAGTCACTTAACCCCCAATTGCCTCAAAAATAAATAAATATTGTTGTTGTTGCTGCTGTTATCTGCCCCTTTACCTCTTCTGGAATAGCCTCCACACTAGTTTAGGCCCACATTACTTCTTACCTAGACTATTGCAAAAGATTCCTCACTGGCCTCCTTACCTCCAACCTTTCCCCACACCAATCCATCCACCACAAAGTTGCCAACGTGATATTCTTAAAGCACAGACTGACTGTCACTTTCCTGCTCAGTAAACTCCAGGGGCTCCCTCTTTTTTTTTTTCCTGAGGCAATTGGGGTTAAGTGACTTGCCCAGGGTCACACAGCTAGTAAGTATTAAGTGTCTGAGGACAGATATGAACTCAGGTCCTCCTGAATCTAGGGCCAGTGCTCTATCTACTGCGCCATCTAGCTGCCCCCAGGGGCTCCCTCTTAACCTCCAGGGGAAGACTTCTCCCTTTGTCAGTTTAGCTTCTCATGATCGAGTTCCAATGGATCTTTTCCAACTTTATCATACATTACTCCCTTTCATTTACTCTTTTCTCCAGCCAAATAGGTTTTCTTATTGTTTCTCCCATGCAACATCTCCTACATTTACACTGAAGATCACATTCCCTCCTTGCCTGTACCTCTCAGTCATTTCCCATATGGACTGCTTCCTGTTCCCACAACTACCATCAGTTTCTAGTGCCTTTCCTCCAAAATTACCTTGTATTTACTTTGTACATCAATCAATTAGTAAACTTTTAAGTGCCTACTATGTGTCAAGCACTATGCTCAGTGCTGGTGATACAAAAAGAGGAAAGAAAAGACAGTCCCAGGGCAGTTAGGTGGTGCAGTGGATAGAGCACCAGCCCTAGATTCAGGAGGCCCTGAGTTCAAATCCGGCCTCAGACACTTGACACTTACTAGCTGTGTGACCCTGGGCAAGTCACACAAAGTTAAGGACAAAACCGCCCCATCTAAAGGAACTCCCAGTAGTCAGCTCTGATGTTTGCCAGCCATACCAAGCTTGTCCAGTTTCCAAGTCAATGCCTTTGTGGGTAGACTTCTGGGAGGAACCAAGAAGGTAGTAGATAATTTGCTTACCCAGTTTCCATAGCAATGACTCTGTGGATGGGGTAAGACTGGGTTGAATTAGCATGCACACAGTCAGAGAACCTACCCAATCTGCCTAGAACCTGAGGCACATTGTTGGTACACCGGAGGAAATTCTCCCTTGAATTTGAAACACTCAGAAATTCAGGACCCAAAGGAAGAAATGGCTAGTTGGGAGCCTCTACTTCTTCCCACAATCCCAGCCACTGTACTATATTTCCTAGCTCACCAACCCTGGGACCAAGAGAAACAAGCATAGAATGAATGTTGAAATAGTAGAAAAGCCATCCTCACCATGGTTTCTGTAAATGAGGGCATTTAGACCACCTTCACTTCTGGTCTCAGTTGCCTCCTCCCCATCATTCAGAAACACGCTCATTCCTCCCACCCACACCCCTTCAGCAGCCGAGTTTTTCTCATAGTACCACCGAGTATAAATCTAGACACTCCAGAGAAACCAAAAGACGGTTGCCTCTGCCCTGGAAAGCAGTCTCATTCAGATGCATTCAGAATTTCAACAAGACTTCACATAGTTTTGTTTTGTTTTGTTTTGTTTTAAATGAATGAATCAGAGTGAAGTAACATCAGGCACTTGGCTAAAATGTAAGAAAAAAAGTAAGGCAGATTTTTTTTTTTTAACAAATTGAACCAAACCTGGAACCCAAGGCCGGAAACAGCAGCTAAGAAGATCCACACATTCAAAAGCAGACATTGACTTCTATGAAATTATAAAGTAATAAACCCAGGTTTGGAATTTTGGATTTTGAAATTATCACTCTTTGACTGGAAGGAAAGCAATCAATTAGGTGAGATTAACTGGTTTAGGACTCAACTCAATTTCAGTCTTACATGCTACTCCGTTTTTTCTGGGTAATCCTAATTGAATGTATGTTTAAACTCTAAATTGCATTTTCAGTAATGGAATTGGGGTAAGAATAGTCTTCTCTAGAAGGGTTATTTCATCAATTAGACCTTTAGTTTGTAAGGCACTGATAAAAAATGATAAGGATGGATATAGGGACAGACTTTTCTTACCAATTTTTATTTCTCAGAGCTGGTGGGGGGAAGCTCATTTGACCATGAAAACAGAGTTGTCTGCTTCCAACTATATTGTCATTTATGAGTGACAGCCCAGTGGGAAGCTCAGTAAAACACAATGAAGCCCCTACATATCAAGTCCTATTCAAGAATATAGTCCTTTTCCCAGGCCTTCTGGGAGGACAGGATTGGAAAAATACGCCTTACTTCATTCACATAGCCCTTTTCATCTCCTATTTTTTTTTATAAATAGGAGCTCATTCATTAAAGGTTTCAAGATCAGTATTTTATTAATGTCTAGCCTTGGGGCACCACTACTGGGTCACCACAGGAGTATTTGCCCCTCCCTGTCCTGTATCATTTTGTACCCAGGCATGTGGTTCAGTCCTGTGGAGCTTAGTCTCTAATTAGAAGGATTAAGCTCACTTCTTTTATACACTTTGGTCCTCAGACTCCTCCATCCCATCACACTAGGACTCTTTTAGTATTGGCTCATGTCTAGAGTTTTACCAAAAAGGAGGAACTTAATGCACAATATGAATGAGGTATGGAAGAGATAATGTATTCCTGTTTACCTGACAATTATTATACATAAAAGACTCACAAGCACACATTAACAGAACAGGATCCAGACATTTAACTTAAAATCAAGTGATTTAAGTTAATTTAAGTTGATTATAAGTACAATAAACTGAGAAGTTGATGCTTAAATCTCAATAATGTATAAATCAGTTTACAAAACTGGTCACAAAAAGTATTTTACATTTCACCTCTACTCTGCACTGTCCAACAATTCCCAATAACTCCTGGTAATTAGCTGCTAGTAAATAAGCTGGCTAACTCTCCAAAGCCAACTTCTGCTGCGAGCTATCAGACCTCTTGAATTAGAAACATCATTTCTAATTCTCAACATGTATACCTTGGATACTCATTCACCTAAGAACAAACACAAAAGAAGCAAAGGCAACCAGGGGCCTAGGTATGCCACATGGCTGCAAATAGCCAGGCAGTTCCTCATCCCTAGAAGGTCTAAGCAATGAGTCGCTATGTCTGTGGTGAGCCTTGAAGTTTCCAGAGGAGATCTGGAAGCATATTCCCTAGAATGGCCCCTTTAAAAAGGACCATTGAGTCTCCATTATAAGTATCAAAACTTTATTGATCTTCACAAGAGCTATTTTGCCATGGAAAACAAAGATCATCATATTCCACAGATAAGGAATTGTCATAGATAAAGAAGCTGAGCTATACAAGGAAATATTATGATAGTGTTAAAAGTTCCTTAAAAATATTTAGATAGAACTGAGGCACAACTCCAACTATGCCCAAATAGATCAAGCAGCACTTTTACTACATTTAATATCAGTGTCCTTGAATGGACACAAAACAGTTACTCTGGACTTCTTTGGTAATTGCTACTGAGGAAAAATATTCCCATGATGGAAGTAGAAGCCTTGTTCCCAGAAAGAAATTCATCTAGGACAGGATATAATAATATCTCATATGACAGGTGTGTTAAGCCTGGAAGCATTGAACAGTCTCCCTATGAGATCCATAATCAGAAGAGTTTGGGCAAACTCTTCCCACAGCAAAAACCAAGTGAATGAAGAATGACTTTTGTCCATATCATTATAGGCAATTAGGTGTACAGCCTATATAGTTCACTTATTAGCACACATATCTTGGATAAACAATGCAAATGGTCTATAAGACAAACCCAAAATTGAATAGGGGGAAAGCAAGCTAGCTTGCCTTTGGGAAATTGTGCAGTGCTTTAATGACCCCCAAGCTTCTTGCTAAAACAAAGGCTTGTCTTTTACACATCAGAATTTTTCTGATCATGTTGTATGTCTACAAAGTATGGAATAACATGGTCTAGAAAAAATTAAAATCAGTGGTCATTCAAAGGGCAATAGAAAAGTGGATATAAATAGGCAGAAAAATAATTGCACAGAAGATTTTCATAAGATAAACAGCTTAAAGTGCTTAGCACAGTGCCTGACACTATAAATGCTTATATAAATGCTTATTTCTTTCTCTTCCCTTACGGTTGGAGGTAAGCAACAGCAGAAGTTAACATTGGAAAGCTCAGCCACCAACAGATTAGTCCCTCCCCATAAAGGAGAACTGTGACCAAAAAGGAGGTCAATTAGTGAAGAAGCAAAAATAAGAGATAAGCAAGCTCATGAGCTCCATTAGTGTCCATGGATTGTTAAGAGATCTGGAGAAAGGCACATTGGCTGTATTCCCTGGGGTGGTGGTTTAGGAAGAAGGGATTTATAGGAGGACATTGATAAGAGTTGCAGCAGGATGAGAAGGTATTGATGGGTTGTTTTCTACATCATTGGAGAAAGTACCTATATCAGTGAGATCATCGATCCAAGGAAACATCAAGGTATTTCATGGTCTAAACTTTTTGGCTCTATATGTATTCTAAATCTTCTAATAAGGTCAGTGTTTTTATAGTCCCATGAACATATAGTGGCCACTTCCACCATTTTGCCTCCATTCCTGTTGCTCTACTCACTCAGAATTTCCTTAAACATTTTCTGTTCTTCTTTCCACAAATCTAAATCCCAACTTGACTCAAATTCAACCTCATCCATGAAGCATTCCCTTCCTAGCAATAATCTCATATTTATGCAGCAATTTACAGTTAACAAAGCATTTTCTTTGACTCAAACTGTTAGAACTGGTTCCTCAAAATGACCATGGTGGATTGAATCATGAAAGTATTCTCATTCCCATTTTATACATGAGGAAACTGAGGCTTAAAGAAGTTAAATGACTTGCTTATAGTCATAGTTCTGGAGCTAGAAGGGACATTAGACATCATCTAATCCAACCCTTCATTTTGCAAATAAGGAAACTGAGGCCCAGAGAAGTGTGGTGACCTGCCCAAGGTTCACACAGGTAGCAAGCATCAGTGTCAGGATTTAGAGCTCCTTCCTCTGTTTGGTGAGTTCCTCCCAGACCCTCCATTTTGATTAAGTGCCCAAGCCAGTCATGCTCCCTCCATTACTCTTCTTCCAGTTCTTTGCAGATCCTCTGATTCCAAGCTCAGTGCTCCTTCCCTGAACCATAGTCATATAGCTAGTATACAGAGGCAGCAAGCCAGGACTTCAGCCCAGGTCTTTATACCTCAAGGCCAATGCCCTTTCTAATGCCAGATAGCCTCTCCACTCTCAATGGTCTCCCTCTCCTGACACTACTTCTGACTCTCCGGATTTCTCCATTATAGCCCAAAAGCCTTTTCAGTCCTGTAGCCTCCTCCTGTTTGGTGGGTTCCTCCCAGATCCTCCATTTTGAGGAAGTGCCAACACCATCTATCCTCATTCTTTTTCTTATCTTCCAGTTCTGCTTCTGACACTTTGGACTGCCTTCCTTCTCCAGCCCTGTACTTTCAACCTCCTTTTTATATGTTGTCTTTCCCCACTAAAATGTAAGCTCCTTGAGGTCATGAATTGTCCTTTTTGCTTATATTTGTATTCAAGTGGTTGAGATATAGCAAGTGCTTAATAAATGCTTGTTGACTCTTCTAAATGTTATAGTATTTATAGCAATCTTAGTCTCACAATTTAGCACGTAATTTACTATTCCATATGGTTCTTTTTTCTTTATTTTATTGTTAGTTTTGCTTCCCAGACTAAATTGTATTCTAACATGTTATAGTAGAAAAAAATATATATTTGTAGTCAAATGGCCTGAGTTCAAATCCTATGTCTGTTATTACCTGTATGATCATGGGTAAGTCACTCCACTTTGTAGGAGATAGCACTAGTTGGTCTCTAAGGACCTCTCCAACTCTAGCTCTATGATCCTTTGGAAGGACCATGTCTTATACTTTTCATATCCCATCATCCTTAGTGTCTACCATGATAATTAGTACATTAGTACAATTAGGCAATCAATTGATACTCATTAATGAAAAAGTATAAGCCGACATCTAAGGTCCATGGGGCATATGGGGCTTTCTGCCCCATATCTTCTATTATCAATCAATGAACAAGCATTTATTATGTACCTACTATATGCCCAGTCCTGGCAATATAAAAACAAGATGATAGTCTGTGACCTCAAGGAGCTTACATTCTATTGGGGGAGACTAAATGTACATTTCATTTTTACATTTCACCACACAGTGCCAGTGAACCTTGAGACATGGCCTACCTTGTCACTCTCTTGGGACCACCTTCCCCCATCTCACTGAGGTGGGGGGAAGAGAAAGAGACAGACAGGCAGAGGCAGAGGCAGAGCCAGAGCCAGAGCCACAGGCAAAGGCAGAGGCAGAGACAGCAACAGAAAAAAGCACACAGAGAGAGAGAGAGAGACAGAGACAGAGACAGACAGGCAGACAGACAGAGGCATGATTGGGCAATAGGCTGCCCCTCTCCTAATACAACAGTAGCCACAGTCAAATTATCCTCTGCTCTGCTCTCTCTTCAAATGAATTTGTCCCCAATGCCAAGATTCCTATTTATAGATATGAGTATAAAATGATGTAAAATTATAATAGAGGAAAGTAGAGAAAGGGAAAGAGTAGAAAAGTGAAGTCATGGGGGAGGAAAATAAGAGACCATAAACAACGGGGTAACAACAAAAACAATATATATTTCATGCTTACAGAGCACTTTAGAATCATTGAGTAGTGTAGAAGTAAACTGCAATAGTCCAGAGACCTGGGCACTCTTCTGTATATATTTAGAAAATTATTCTCTTGTAAAATAAAAAATTTAGGAGGGAATAGAGAAAAAAGGATAATTTTTTTATTGCCTTGTTAAATTTAACTTTTCAAAGACAAACTATGTAACAGAACAATATAGTTTCATGAATTATCTTTTTATTCTTTGTATATTAAAATGTTCATGATTATTGATGATTGTTTAATTTGTAATAAAAATGATCTTTTTAAATTCTAATAATACACTCCCTCTGTGGTAGAAGTAACAAAATAGTATGATACCACATGTACTCAGAGATTATCCTTTGATCTGTGATTTCAGCTTCTTCTGACAAAGCTTGCCTCTTTTGCAATAGTTCTTTTCTCATTGCTTTTGTTCAAAAGGATCCATCCTTTTCATTCAATTTTGCTGCTTCATTTGACAAATTAAATTCATTCCAGTGGTCAAAAAACTCATGATTCCTTTTATGAAAGGGGGTCACTGGAAAGGTCCTGTGTTATTTTACCTGGACTACCTAATATTGATTCGCTAGATAATTTCTTTTTCTTCATCCATATCCAGTTAGAATGGCATAAGTCTAGCAACCTGACACCAGTGGTGCCCCAATTTACTGTTTTGTTTTTTGTTTTTCTTTATCTCATTTAACCCTAGTAGCCTCCAACAGACAAAAATTTCTTGCTTTAAGATCTGCTTTAAAGCTTCAAAACACTCTTTTAAAAAATAAAGATAAATAATTGGAGACATAGGTATTCTTCATAGGTAGGACATGACAATATCATTAAAATAATGACATTACCTATATCAAACAATGCTTTATTTATAATACTATCCAAGAGTGACACTAAAAACCTAGACAAAATAATAACAGATTTCTTCTAGAGAAACAAAAGGTCAAGAATCTCAAGGGAAATAATGAAAAAGAGAAGGAATGAAGGACTAGCAATACCAGATCTCAGACTATACTACAAAACAGCTATCATCAAAATTATTTGGTATTGATATAAAAATAGAAAAGTAGCTCAGTGGAAGAGATGAAGTAAACAAACCCCGCAAATAATCAAACATTGTAGCATTGTCCAAGGATACATCCAAGAATACCAATGACTGGGGAAAGGATGTGACAACTGCCGTGAAAACTAGAAAGAAATCTGGCAGAAATGAGATTTAGACCAACACATACCATTTACCACAATAAATTCCAAATTGACACATGACTTCAGTATAAAAGGTCATCTTTTAAAAGAATTAAGAAGGAAAGGAAATATATTCAAAACTATGGTTAGGAAGAAAACTCCTACCTAAACAAGGGATAGAGCTAATCATAAAAGATAAAGTAGACAATTTCAATTACATAAAATTGAAAAGCTTTTGTGCAAGCAAAAGGTATCAAAGGTGGGACTTTAACTAGGTCTTCCTGACTCTAAAGTTGGCTTTCTGAACTGATATTGATAGTACACAGACTGAAACATGCTATTTTTTTACTTTCTTTTTTTTATTCAAGTTTTCTTGTACAAAATGACTAATATGGTGATGTTTTATAAAATCATTTTATAAAAATCCATATCTGATTGCTTACTGCCTCAGGGAGTGGGGAGGGGAGGGAGGGAAGGGGGGATAAGTATTGGAATCCTAAACTATAAATAAAAATGTTTATTACTCAAAAAAATTAAAAATTAGAATAAAAAAATAAAGTTGGTTTTTTATCTGCTTCACCTGATTATGGTAGAGACTTCTGAGGACACTGACTGTTTATGTCTCTCTTTTACCTTGTAAGACTCTGACACTAGTTATGAAAAAGTAAAGTACCATTCAATTCAAAATCCTTTTTGATCTAATTCACAATCATGACTCAAATATCTGAAATTTGAAACATACCAACACTTTTGATCAGATTTTTGAAAAAAATTTGCTGATAATATGATGTACCTTTTCCTGATCACCTGTTCCAAATTAGAGCATTACTAAAATTTTTCTGATTGAGGGAAAGGAGTACACATAGTTTCTCTTCCAGCCCAGTTGACCCATTTTCAATTCATATTTAATAGCATAGAGATAAATATTTCAGACCAAACAGAAAACTTAGAACATCTAATTTTAAGCAATTACAAAACTATTTAAAAATTTAAGAACCATGGTTCTTAAAATGGAACTTATTTTGCATCCTCTAATTTCTGGAATTAGCTATTTATAAGAACTAAAATAGCTACATATAAAAATATTGTATATGCTTCATTTGCAACAAACTAGTTTAGAATTCATAATTCAGATGAAGGCTAAACTTAATTTTTGTGCCATCTTTTTAAAATTAGATTAATAACATTCTCAACAATTGCAAAAAAAATAATCTAACAAAACATGGAATGTCTCTAAATAAAACCTTAACAAGTAAACCTATTTACATTTTTACTAGAAAAATAATATAAGATATGTTTTAGCCAAATAAGAGCAATAACAATCTTTGTGCATTATTTCCTGAATCCATCTATTTATTTTTTAATGTTTTTCAGTTAACATTTCTTTCTCTCACCTCCCTAGTTTACAAGCAAAAAAAGAAAGAAAGAACAAATGAAAGAAAAAGAAAATCCTTATCATAAAATGCAAAGATGAACAAAACAAACTCTCACATTGAGGGGATGCTTATCAATTGGGGAATCACTGAACAAGCTGTGGGAAGTAATTATGATGGAACACTATTGAGCTATAAGAAATGATGATTAGGATGCTCTCAGAAAAACCTGCAAAGACTTACCTGAGCTGATACAAAGTGAAATGTACTGTATACAAAGTAACAGCAATATTGTAATATGATCAACTGTGAATGACTTTGCTATTCTCAGAAATCCAAGACAACTCTGAAGGACTTATGATGAAAAATAATACATCTCCAAAGAAAGAACCGATGGTGTCTGAATACAGATTGAAGCATAAATTTTTAGTTCATTATTTTTCTTTAGTTTTTTGTCTGTTTTCTTTCACAACCTGACTAATATGGAAATGTCTTGCATGACTACACATATCTAACATATTGAATAACTTGCCTTCTGAAGGGATGAGAGAGGGAGAATTTGGAGCACAAAGTTTTAAAAATGGATATTAAAATTGTCTTTACATGTAATTGGGGAAAATAAAATTCTAAATATATAAACGAATGAATGAATGAATAAACAAATAAACAAACAAACAAATAAATAAATAAGTGGGAATTTAAAAAAATAAAACAACCTCTGGCATTGTCTATGTCCAAAAATATGTCTCAGACAGAATCCTGAATCCATCACCTCTTTATTACAAGATAGGTAGTATAGATCATCATCAATGCTCTGGAATCATGCTTGGTCATTGCACTGATCAGAGTTCTTAAGGTTTTCAAAATTATTTGTCTTTACAATGTTGTTGTAGTAAACATTTTTCTCCTGGCTCTGTTCTCTTTACTATACATCAATTCATATAAGTCTTTCTAGGTTCCTTGTAACTCATCCCCTTCATATTTTTGTGGCACAATAATATTCAATTCTATTAATATACTATATTATGTTCAGTCATCTTCTATTTGATGGGTACCCCCTTGGTTATTTGCTACTACAGAAAAGAGATACTATAAATATTTCTGTACGTATGGGTCCTTTTCCTTTTTTTTGATATCTTTGGAGTATAGAATAGTACTGATAACTCTAGGTCAAAGGATATGGATGGTTTAGTGACTTTGAGGGCAAAGGCCCCAAACTGCTTTCCAGAATGATTGGGAAAATTTACAGTTCCATCCTCAGTCCTTCCAACATTTGTCATTTTCCTTTCTTGTCAACTTTGCTAATCTAATGGAAGTGAGGTAAAACCTCAGAATTTGCATTTCTCTAATTATGAGGAATTTAGAACATTTTTCCCTCTGGTTATTAATAGCTCAGATGTCTTCCCTTGAGAATTGCCTGTTCATATCCTTTGACTATTTATCAGTTGGGAAATGGCTCCCATTTTTACAAATTTGAATCAGTTCTTTATATCTTAGATGTAAGACCTTGATCAGAGAAATCTATGGCAAAGACTTTTCCCATAACTAATAATTTCCTTTCTAACTTTATCTGTATTTGTTCTATTTGTGGGAGAGAAATCTCAGTTTTACATAATCAAAATTCTAATCCTATTGAGAGCAGCTTGGTGGCACAGTGGATAGAGTGTTGGGCCTGGAGTCAGGAAGACTCATCTTCCTGAGTTCAAATCTGGCCTTAGACACTTACTGGCTCTGTGGCCCTGGGAAAGGCACTTAACCCTGTTTGCCTGAGTTTCCTCATCTATAAAATGAGCTGGAGAACTCTAGTATCTTTGTCAAGAAAGCTCCAAATGGGACCATGAAGAATCAGACACGGGGGTGGCTAGGTGATGCAGTGGATAAAGCCCTGGCAGCCTCAGACACTTGACACTTACCAGCTGTGTGACCCTGGGCAAGTCACTTAACCCCCATTGCCCCACAAAAAAAAAAAAAAGAATCAGACACAACTAAAATGAATGAACAACAACAACAAAACAATCCTCTTGATATCTATATGGTCATGAACAAATCTCCTTTCCTCAGATCTGAAAGGAAATATCTTCCTCTAATTTGTTTTTTATGTGATTTAAAAAACATATCTAAGTTACGTGTCTATTTAGATCCATGAGGTCAATTTGGAACTTGTCTTAATATATAATGTAAGATGCTGATCTAAATCCACTTTCTGCCATATTTCTTTCTAGTTTTCCCAGTAGGTTTTATCTAATAGTGAGTCCTTAACCCCAGTAGCTGGAGTTTTGGAGTTTATCCAATACTAGGCTACCAGGTTCATTTGCTCCTATAAAGTTTTCTTCTATTTACTTATAGTCATGTGGCCATTGTTTGTTTTCCCTATCTTCTTAGAACATTATTAATAATTATTATTATTATTGCTAGCATTTATACAGTGCTTTATGAATTGAAAAATGTTTTATAAATATTATCTCATTTGATCCTCACAACAACACTTGGTGGTAGATGTTATTATTATCATCACCATTTTACAGATGAGGAAACTGAAGCAGACTGACAATATAAATGGCTTTCCCAGGGTCCCACAACTAGTGTGTCTGAGGCTAGATTTGAACTCGGGTTTTCTTAACACCAACCTATGCTCTATCCACTGTACCACCTACCTTCCTTAGCAAGACAAAAAGGATCTTTTTTTTTTTTTTTGGCTAAGTTGGGGTTGGAAGGGGAGCAATTCAATTCGATAAATATTTATTAAGTACCTACCATGTGTCAGGCACTGTACTAAGTGTTGAGGATGCAAAAAGAGGCCAAAAAAATAGTCCCTGCCCTCAAGGAATTTACAGTCTAATGAAGGAGACAACACACAATGCAACTATATACAGGATAAATAGGGAATAATTAAAACAGAGAGAAAGCATTGGAATTATGTGGGGTTAGGAAAGGCTTCTGACAGAAGGTGAGATTTTAGTTAAGATATAAAGGAAGCCAGAAAGGTCAGTAGTCAAAGAAGAGGAGAGAGAGTATTCGAGGCATGGGAGACAGTCAGAGAAAATGCATGGAGCTGAGGAATGGAGTGTCTTGTTTGTGAAACAGCCAGGAGACCACTGTCACTGAATTAAAGAATACAGAGCTAAGGAGTAAGGTGTAAGACTGGAAAGGTAGGAGGGGGCTCAAGGAAGGGATATTTCCAGGCCTTTAAGTTGATGGGATGATGATGATGATGATGATGATAATAATAATAATAATAATAGACCAAAGAGAAAAGAAAGAAAGAAATCATCGAATTAGTGGAAGAACACCTAAATGTCACCTAGTTTTCAACAGCCTCATTTTACAAGATGAGAAAAAAGACCAACAGAGGTGAAATAACTTGCCCAAAGTTTCACATGTAGAAAAATGTCAAAGGCAAGATATGAACTCAGGTCTTCTCACTATATTCTTTCCATTGTCTTGCCCAGAAGCAACATTCTTTCCCAATGGAATACGTTTGCCCAAAGTTTCTTCCTTTTAGCAATACCTTGTCTACCCACAGGCTTTTATAATGATTTATCAAGCTCTCTAGAAGCCCAACCAAATAAACAAGTAAATATGGATAACGATTCCGCAACAGTATATGAGATGAAATTTAATAGCAATGAATGCTATAGCCTATATTTGGCTCAAAAGATCAACTTTACAAATAGATGGCTGGGGGCAGGATCAGTTTGTACAAAAGAGCTCTGGGGGTTTTAGTGGAACAAGAGCCCCATACAAGTCAACAAAAAGAGGTGTGATCACCACTCCTCTGCACTCTGCCCTGTTCACACCCTGTCTGCAATATTGTGTTCAGTTCTGGGTGCCAAATTTTAGGAAGAATGTTGACAAGTTGGAATACATCCAAAGGGGGATAACCAGTATGGTGGAGAGATTGGAGACCAAAAGAACTAGGAATGTAGAACCTAAAGAAGAGAAAAGTCAGGTTGAGTGTGATGGCTCTTTTCAACTATTTGGAATGGGGTTACAAGCCGAGTTCCAGAGCATAGAGCCAGGAACAATAGATGGAAGAGAGACAGAGACAGAGCGACAGAGAGGCAGAGACAAACAGAGAGGAGACAGACTGTCAGACAGAGACAGAGAGACATACAGAAAAAGAGAGAGAGAAGAAGAGACAGAGAAGCAGGAAGAGACAGAGACACAGACAGAGACACAAACACAGACAGAGAGATGACAAAGAGACCTTGGCTAGAGGAAAATGTAACCCTTGTCTCAAAGGCTCTCATGGAGCACAAAGGGCCTGGCTAGATTTTGAGGGATCTCTTTTTTTTTTTTTAAACTTCTCAGGCCCTGTTGTCTTCACCCAAATCACCTGGAAAGTCAAGGCATTTATTAAGTGCCGCCATATGCCAGGTACTATGCTGAGCCCCATGGATACAAAAAGGCACAATCAGTTGCTGAGCTAAAGGAGCTCACATTCTAACAGGGAAGACAACATGTAAATCACTACAGACATATGAGAGAGGTACAGGGTAAACTGGAGGCATTCTAAGGGAATACTCACATGGGAAGAAGAGTTTTCATTTTCAGACACTACCTGTTATGTTGTCACCAATCAAGCCTTTGCAAGCACATGGTTTACAAAGGTCAAAGAATTAATAGATTGGTTTTTTTTTAAATATAAGGAATCAATAGGGTTCACACAGAACTCATGAGAAATGAGCCATATCCAACCCAATCTTATGAACGGTCCTCTCGCAGAGGTAGGTATAGAGTTAGTCACTTAGAGTTATGCCCTGGATGGGTTTTGCAGTGGGTATGGCATTTTCAGCCCAGTAGGATAATGGAACGACTAATTGCCTCTAATGGTGCAGTGGATAAAGCAATAGGCCCGGGATCGGGAAGAGTTGAAATTTGGACCCAGATACTTACTAGCTATGTGACCCTGGGTAAATCATTTAATCTTTTTTTTTTTCAGGGCAATGAGAGTTAAGTGGCTCGCCCAGGGTCACACAGCTAGTTAAGTGTCAAGTGTACGGTTGGATTTGAACTCAGGTCCTCCTGAATCCAAGGCCAATGCTTTATCCACTGCGCCACCTAGCTGCCCCAATCATTTAATCTTTAATTGGGGAACTTGATCACCAAACATAAAATGTAGAATTATAGTATTTATCTCCCAAGGCTGTTGTGAGGATCAAATGAGATAATATTTATAAAAGAGCACTTAGCACAGTGTCTGACACATATCGGGTGGCAGATAAATGCTACTTCCACTCCACCCCTCCACCCCATCGGCAGCTCTAATGCAGCACTGCTTTACCTGTAGTTCTCCAGTAGATGGAGTTGGTTCCCTTCTCCCATTTTGTATATCCTCCACCTTCCTCTGCCTGAAGATTCCCAGGCTTCCAGCACCTGGTTGAGGTTGTTTTGTTTCTCTGGGACCCAGCCTCCTTCATGGACCCCACTGGAGAACATCCTATTAGAGTTCCTGTCTCAGGCATCATTGCTCAGAATGTGGATCCAGACAAAAATGCTTCCTCACTCACAGGATCTCCTATCTTGAGATCTAAAGGGTCTTGGGGGAGCATTGGGGTCATCTAGTGCAATCCATCCCTGAGCAGGAAAACTTTCCACAGCACATCTCACAAGGGGTCATCCAATTTTTCATTGTAGGTCTCCAGTGAGGCTGAATTTACTCCCTCCTAAAGCAAATGATTACACTTTCCTGGGGTACTCAGGGAGGGCTAGGACTTCTGGTGCCCTTTTCAGGGCTGTTCATCTATCTTTGATGTTCACCTGTCACCCAAGTCTCACCTGTGACTCCAAGAATCTGTAGCATGCACGGCAGCCAGACCTGAGGGTGACTACTAGGCCTCAAACCCATCTGTCTACTCCAAGCAGGTGAAGACTTCCTCCAGTGGATGGGCAAATGAGAACAATTTGTTCCAAATGCAGCTGAAGTAGGAGCTGTGGAGTACTTAAAGCTTCGTCAGACATCAAAGATGCCAATGTCATCCGTTGCATTGCAAGCCATCGTCAGTCATCTTGACTGTTGTCCTGTCACTGGACTTCGATGATCCTGAAAGATAGAGTGAGGCTGACAATTTTGCACAGTTCTGCCTCACTTAAATCCAGTTCATTCACAAGTCAAGATACCACCCATTATCTCACTGGTTCTCTTCCAAAACAAAGGGAGAACAACGATCATTAGGAGCATTTTCCTTTAATCAGTCAGTCCAAAATCAGTTTCTTTGTGACTTCCACCTATTACTTCTAATTATGTCTTCTGGGATCAAGCAGAACAAGCCTAATACCTTTTCACCATGCTTGCCCTAACCTGAAGGCAATTATCGCGACCCACTTCCCTCCCCACACACAGACATCTATCCTCAGAAGTTCTGAATCTTTTGTCATATCATGGATCTCTTTGGCAGTCTGCTGAAGTCTAAGGACCTCTTCTCAGAATAATGTTTTTAAATGCATAAAATAAAATCCACAGAGTTACAAAGTCAAGTCAACAAACATTTATTAAGCATCTATTAAGCAAAGCACTGGAAATACAGAGAAAGGCAAAAAACTTCTCATTAATGGGGAAGACAATGCAAACAACTATAGTCAATCAAAATACATACAGGATACACTACTGTGCTACAAGAAATGATGTGATTTTTGAAAAAACATGGAAAGACGCGCAGAATAATGAAGAGTGAAATAAGCAGAACCAAGAAAACATTGCATACAGTAATAGCAATATTATTGTTATTGTTATTATTATTATTATTATTTGGGGGGGCAGGGCAATGGGGGTTAAGTGACTTGCCCAGGGTCACACAGCTAGTAAGTGTCAAGTGTCTGAGGTCGGATTTGAACTCAGGTACTCCTGAATCCAGGGCCAGTGCTTTATCCACTTCGCCACCTAGCTGCCCCCAGCAATATTATTTTAAGAACAACTTTAAGCGATTAAGTTATTTTGGCTAATATAATACACACATATGTATACCTATTTGTATCTAATGGTAGCCATCTCTAGGGCAGGAGAAGGAGAGGGGGAAGAAAAGAAAAATAAGAAATTTACATGATAATTGTGTTACATATTTGAAAGCAATAGGAAGTTGTACATAGTAGATTCACAATTTCGTGTGTAATCATCTCTTTTATTGTACTGTTATGGAAATGCTCATTTTATTCCATAAATTAAAAATAAAATGAATAAATAAAGATATATATGGGATAAAATGGAGATAATCAGAGAGAAGGAAGACTGGGACAGGCTTCTTGACAAAGGCGGGATTTTAGCTGGGATTTGAAGGAAGCCAGGAAGCAGAAATAAGGAGGGAGGGAATTCCAGGCATGAGGGAGTTACTGAAAATTCAGAGTTGGGGAGATGGAATGTCTTGTGCAAATAACAGCAATAAGATCAGTGTCACCAGATTGTAGCAAAGAAAAACAATTAATTTGAAATATAGTTATCAAAAAATTTTAAATAAATAATAAAGTTCACTCTACTAGTTTCTACCATTTTGGAAAAGCTTTGGGTACAGTTGCAAGAATCAATTCTGTATGTTTTTTTGAGAACTGATGTAGCTGAATACAGAGAGATATTAGGCTGGTCACTTGGTTATAAAGTCTTTGACTATAGGAACCCATAAAATAAAGAAAAAATACATGAATAAAACATAATTAAGTCATTCTACAGTAGAAAAAATGAATAACTTTTTTTGCTGTTAGAAATTGTATTTTTATTATTACACACCTGTCAATAGCTTTATATTATTAGGCCACAAAAATATGGCCTTTTCCTTTGTTATTAATATCCTTAAAGGAAGTATTGTTTAGTCAATAGAGGAATGCTCTTGGAGAAAGGAAAAGATTCAAGCTTTGCTTCTGACACACACCAGTTGTATGAACTTGTGAAAGACATTTAACCTCTTAATGCCCTAGCTAATTCTCTAAGACTATAAGTAGTAGGTGAGTTGTTACCTGTATCAGAGGAGGGAATTTCCATACAAAGAGTTCCCTACATAAAGGAAGGGGCTGATCCATCCTCAGCCTATTGTCTTGGCAATGAGATCTTTGGACTAAAGGGTAGAATCAGTTTTGTGAATCTATTCTCTTTTACTACAAAAGTCTAAGTTTTTTTGTTTTTGTTTTTTTTGTGGGGGTTAGAGGAAGCAGTCCTATCAACAATGCATTAGTGTTTATTTCTCTAGAGTACCTCTTTTGTTCTCAGTTGGTCAATAGAGAGCAGTTTGTATAAGCACCTTTGATAGTGAGATCACACAGACATCACAATAGGTCACACACCTGACTTGGTGGGTGTACATCTGATATTAAGGCTACCACAAGGGCAGAAACCACTAGCATGACTGCAGCATACAGCAATGATAACTACAAGGTAACTCCAACTATTAGAAATTATTGGGGGGGGGCAACTAAGTGGCTCAGTGGATAGAGCACTGGCCCTGGATTCAGGAGGACCTGAGTTCAAATCTGGCCTCAGACACTTGACACTTACTAGCTGTGTGACCCTGGGCAACCCACTTAGCCCTCATTGCCCCACAAAAACAAAGAAAGAAAGAAAGAAATTATTAGGGGAATAATGTAAAGAATGACACCTGACCCTGGCAGTAAAGAACTAGCTCAGTCAGTCATTAGATTCCCAGATCTGCCCTCCACATGGATAATCCTTTACTTGCCAGGCACTAGAGCCCTCCCACCAAGTTTTGGGGAAACCAAAAACAAATGATGGTTTTATCATCATCATCATCTTATTATATTATCCTCTCTCTGTGTGTCTCTGTCTCTCTGTCTGTCTCTGTCTCTCTCTGTCTCTGTCTGTCTCTCTCTGTCAATCTCTCTCTCTCTCTGTCTCTGTCTCTCTGTCTCTCTCTGTCTCTGTCTCTATCTCTAATTCTGTGTTTCTGATTCTCTCTGTCTCTCTCTGTCTCTGTCTCTCTGTCTCTCTGTATCTCTCTGTCTCTGTCTCTCTCTGTCTCTCTCTCTCTCTCTTCTCTCTTTCTGCTGATGACTCCCATAAACAATATATCCAGCTCCAGTCTTTCCCCTGAGCTTCAATCTCTATGCCCAATTGCCTATTGAAAATTTTAAATTGAATGTCTTGGAAACATTTCAAATTCAACATGTTCAAACCAGGATTCATTATCTCTTCCTTGAGACCCTTCCCTTTTCCAAACTTCCTTATTTCTGTTGAAGACATCATCATTCTTTCAGTCTCCCAGGTTGATAATCACAGCATTATCCTGTACTCCCCTTCCCTTACCCCCCATCCAATCTGTTACCAAATCCAGCCATTTCTATCTCCACAAGATTTCTCTCACCCAATCCTTCCTCCCAGCTCACTCGGCTACCACATTAATTCAGGCTCTCATCCATCAGCACCAGTCTAGACTATTGCAAGGCTTCCTAATTGGTCTCCCTGCCTTTCTCCACTTTGGTCCATTCTCCACACAGCTGCCAAAGTGATTTGTCTTAAGTGCAAATCTGACCACATTATTCCCCTACTCAATGAACTCCAGTGGCTTCCTACTTCCTCTAGAATAAAATACAGACTCCTCCGTTTAGCTTTTAAAGTCTTTTACAACTTGGTCCTGATTTATCTTTCTGGCCTCACTGTATATCACTTCACTTCCCATCCTTTTCAATCCAACTAATTCAATCCAAACTGGCCATCCCTCTGTTTCTCACACACTGTACTCTCTGTGCCTTTCTATAGGCTATCTCCTATACCTGGAATGCATTCTTTCCTCATCACTGTCTCAGAATCTCTGTATTCCTTTCACATGCAGCCCAAGTACCGTCTCCTACATGAAGACTTTCCCAGTCACTAGCATTTCCCTTCACAAACTAACTTGTATTTTATTTAATAATAATGATGATGATAGTGGTAATAGCTAGCACATCTTTTTAAGGTTTGCAAATGCTGTACAAATATATGTTGTCTCATTTGATCCTCACAACAATCCTGTGAAGTAGGTGCTGTTATTATGATATTTAAAAGAAGAAACTGAGGCTGAATTAGGTTAAGTGACTTGCCCAGGGTCACATAGCTAGGCAGTCTGAGGCAGGATTTGAATTCAGATTTTCCTGGCTCCAAGTTCAGCACTCTAACCCATTGTGCCATCTAGCTATATTTGTTTGCATTTCTCTGTGTGTATATGTATGTGTATGCAAACATAAACAAAATAAATGTGAAAAGAATAAATAAAATAGTATGTAAATGAGCATATATAATCTATATTTGTTCTG